>NW_028126143.1:0-577963 GCF_965194825.1 Balaenoptera physalus
CTACAAATACCATTGGCTGCGGCAACTGGGTGACTGGGGATGTGTGCAAGCTGGATGGCAGGCAGTGAGTAAAGAAATGAATAGGGAACAGAAGTGCCCTTGACCGGTGGGGAGGGCCGCGTTGTGCACCCCTCTGCTCTCGCTGCAGGGAGATGGCTTAGCGACTTCTCCTGGGGAGGTTCCTGGCCTCCATAATCTGCAGGAAGCCCTCTCAGAGTCAGTGGGCGCCCCTTGCCTCCAGGGCCCTGCAGACCCCACAGCGCAGTCCTAATAACCTAACAGTAACACCCAGCCAAGCCCAGTCAATATACACCACCAGAGTCTGTACAATGACCTTTAACATCCAGGATGGACCAGACTTTCAAGACTGAGTTGTCAACAGTGAGACACCAGTGGTTGTGGATTTCCATGCACAGTGATGTGGTCCCTGCAAGATCCTGGGGCCAAGGTTAGAGAAGGTGGTGGCCAAGCAGCATGGAAAGGTGGTGATGGCCAAGGCGGATATTGATGACCACACAGACCTCGCCATAGAGTATGAGGTATCAGCTGTGCCCACCGTGCTGGCCATCAAGAATGGGGATGTGGTGGACAAGTTTGTGGGCATCAAGGATGAGGACCAGCTGGAGGCCTTCCTGAAGAAGCTGATTGTCTGACAAGCAGGGAAGCGTCCTGACTGCCCCTGCCCACCTGGGCCCCGTGGTCCCGGGGGACCCAGATAGAACTCATAGCCCTTCTGTGCCGGCCCTTCCTACCTCCTTCCTCTGCCTGGCCCCTGTGGGTCCGTGCTTTGGAGACCAGGCCTCCAAACACAGGAGCCTCAAGTGCTCCCAACCTGGCTGACCGCCAGGGTGGCCGCCCAAGGAGCGGTGCCGCCACCGAGCTGGGACAGCCGTCTCCTCACCCACTCTCTGCTCCTTCTAGGGCTTGTTGCCGTGCTCCCAGGATGCTGGGACAGAGTTCCGGGGCCAGCCTGCAGTAACAGCTTGGTCTCCCTGCTCCCTTCTGATCTGAACCCCGGTGCCTGGCTCATCTGCCTCCTGCATTTTTCTTTCCTGCTGCTGTTTTGTAAAAAAAAAAAACAAAAAAAAAAAACAGAAGAAGCAAAAAAGAAACCCAGGGCTTCCCTGGTGGCGCAGTGGTTGAGAATCTGCCTGCTAATGCAGGGGACACGGGTTTGAGCCCTGGTCTGGGAAGATCCCACATGCCGCGGAGCAACTGGGCCCATGAGCCACAATTACTGAGCCTGCGCGTCTGGAGCCTGTGCTCCGCAACAAGAGAGGCCGCGATGGTGAGAGGCCCGCGCACCGCGATGAAGAGTGGCCCCTGCTTGCCGCAACTAGAGAAAGCCCTCGCACAGAAACGAAGACCCAACACAGCCATAAATAAATTAATTAATTAATTACAAAACAAAAACAACCCATAGAATACAGTACCAACAGCAGACCCTAATACAATCCACGGTCGTTGGTGATAACGATGTGTCAATGTAGGTCCATTTATTGTAACAAATGTACCACTCTGGTGTGGGATGTTGATGATGGGGAAGGCTGTGCATGTGTGAGGGCAGGGGGAGTATATGAGAAGTCGCTGTACTTTCTACTCATTTTGCTAATGTTTTGTTATTTGTAATTTCTTCTTCTAAAAAAAAGAGGATATTAAAAAAAAAAAAAAGAAATGAGTTATCAAGCCATGAAAAGACACGAAGGAACCTTAAGTGCATATTGCTAAATAAAAGAAGCCAATCTGAAAAGGCTGCATACTGAATGACTCCAACGATATGACATTCTGGGAAAGAAAGTAAAGAGATGTGATAGTCAGGGGTCAAGGGTCAAGGCGGGGTGAGGAAGTGATGATTAGGTGAAACACAGGAGATATTTAAGGCAGTGAAACTATTCTGTAGGATACCGTATTGATGGACACATGACATTATTTGTCAAAACCTACGGAACTGTATAACACAAAGAGCGAATCCTAATGCAAACTATGGACTTTAGTTAGTAATGGTATATGAATATTGGTTCATCAATTGTACTAAATTGTAACTGCACTAAGGCAAGAGAACTAAGAGAGAACTAAGAACCGCACTAAGGAGAAACTGTGAGTGGGAAAAGGAGAGGATATATGGAAACTCTCTGTACTATCTGCTCAATTTTCTTTTTTTAAATTTTATTTTACTTTATTTCTTTATTTCTTTATTTTTGGCTGTGTTGGGTCTTCGTTGCTGCACGCGGGCTTTCTCTAGTTGTGGTGAGCGGGGCCACTCTTTGTTATGGTGCACAGGCTTCTCATTGTGGTGGCTTCTCTTGTTGTGGAGCACAGGCTCTAGGCGCACAGGCTTCAGTAGTTGTGGCACGCGGGCTCAGTAGTTGTGGCTCACGGGCTCTAGAGCGCAAGCTCAGTAGTTGTGGCACATGGGCTTAGTTGCTCTGTGGCATGTGGGATCTTCCCAGACCAGGGATCAAACCCGTGTCCCCTGCATTGGCAGGAGGATTGTTAACCACTGCACCACCAGGGAAGCCCTATCTGCTCAATTTTCTGTAAACCTAAAACTGCTTTAAAAAATTGTTTATTAATTTTGTAAAAAGTGCAACCCATGGCTTGACCAGTTCTGTATATACCACTTTCTTAGGCAGTAAATTATCTTTGCAGAGCGCCTTTGGGCAACAAGCAATGATGCAGCATAGCCCACATAGACAGAAGGGTTTTGAAGACAACAAGCCTTCAAACTCATCCCCCCACTAGAGTGTGAGCAGGAATGACAGAAGGGGGAACAGAATGTGGTGTGTGGAACCCTGGGTCCCCCTTTTAGCTACAATCAAGGAGTCACTGAGCACATGAAGGCAGCCTCGCAGGGGTAGCACCGCTCTAAGAAACAAGCGACACTTCTGACTTGTTTTACCCAAATAACTTAAACAAGCAAATAATAACCAAGTGATTCATCCTACATGATCTTCAGTTTTCCCATTGATACAACTGACAGTATTATGCATTATAGATGCTGCTGTGTTGTTTTCAAGCCTTCCTTGAAAGCCTTCACAAAAACGTCAAAACATCCTCGCATATGATACTGATGATAAGGAAGTGGATATGTGTGATCACATATGAGATATCTTATTAAGGGAAGTGTGGGAGGGTTCTTCTTTAGAATATTTTCAAAAAGCTCTTCTAAACACTAGATATATTTTTTATTACTTTTACTGCTGTTATTCTCCTACTTGTTACCTGAAGTTTTGTCTAAGGACCGCAGGGGTTTTCTTAACCTTACAAGTAAGTTTCTGTTGAGTAGAACCTCGTCATGCTACTTGTTGCTATTGATAGAGTTTGTTAAGCCAACAGTGAAAGCAATCTGTCCTCTCAATGCATGGTAGCACTTCAATAGTGGAGATTCTGGAATGAATTTTAAAATCAGAGATGAGAAGCATTTCCCCCACCCACCTGGGATTGGAAAGAGAAAATTCAGTAAGACAAAACAGGATGCAGAGCTTAAGAAGTGGGTTAGAGCCCACGAAGTTCTAAGAATCACAACTGTTGAAGAAATATTAAGCAGACCAGAAAATTAGTGAAATGAGTCCAGGTTGAGTGAGACTGAATGCTTTCCCCAAGTCCCACATGGTAACTGCCTTTTTTCTTCTGTAGGGGGAGAAAGAATTGGGAAGAGATTTCAGATTTCTAGAGATTCCCTTGAATAGTTCCTACTGGACTGCTCACTGGGACAATATTCTTTTTCCTCCCCAAGGTGGCCATATGCAGCAGCAGTTCACCCCATCCATTCACTCTCATCACTTAGAATGGAGTTGTCCCCATGCAAACATCGAGCAATGGCACCGTGAGAATTGATAGGCTCATGAAAGCAAGGCTGATGGGAGCCCTGGGGTGCACCCCCAAACTAAAAGGACTCAGGTTGCAAGACCTGTCACTTAACAGTCACAGCAGGATATATTTTTTGGTAATTGAAGCCTAATTTGGATTGTGTTTTTGGAAAACGATAACATTAGTTTTCTAAAAACTAGAAAATTTGTTAGGGGGGAGTGGTGGCTCTCTCCAACTCCACTTTGAAGCTAAAATGGCAAACTGTTTGGAATACAAACTTTTCCTTCCCGTGGATTTATGTAGTAGATGTTTCAAAATGACTGGCAAATACATAGAATTCATACAAAGTTAGAGGCAAAAGGGTGCTCCAGAACCCTCTGGTTGAATCTCTTCACTCTATAGTTGAGGAGAATGAGGTCCAGAGAGGCTAAGTGTTATGCCCAAGGGCACACAGCTGGCTCACAAGACGAGACTTGAATCCGGATTGCCTATGTACTGGCCAATGCTCTTCCCTCTCTACTGTGCTCTACTTCCCAGCACCACAAGAGGACACCTACTGTGTCTTGCAGAATCTAGACTATTTTTTGAAAGCTTGGAACTAAACTTGTGACTAATTAGAATACAGTGTTCCACCACCTTTAAGTCACCAGCTAAAATCCACTGCTCCCCGTCGCAGCACGCCCGAGGCCTTCTGGGTAACCAAAGAAAGATTATTGTCTCAACTCAGTTCTCTGTGTCTAGGTACCCACAAAATGGAAATCACTTTACTTGGGGAAGAGCAAGAGGACAAGATGAGATGAAAAGGAAGCATGTTTAAAATGGATAAAAGGAGGCACTTTTTCCCCACTACACACAATTGAACTGGGGAACTCACTGCAGCAGGATATTAAGATCAATGGTGAAGATTTGTGTTTTAAAAGATTAGACATTTCACATGCATATCATCAACAGCGACACTCAATGGGATGAAAGTAAGATGGATGAAAGTTCTCAAGCTTCAGTGCATAAGTTGATCACCAACTGGGTCAGGTGAAAAGAAAAAAAGTTGTCTACTGGATTAAAATTTCACAGAAAGGCAGATCTGGGGGGTTCCAGTCATTGCTGCTGTGTAACAAACCACTCCAAAGTAGTGGTGTGAACCAACAGGCATTTTATTATGCACATGGATACGGTGGATCAGGAATTTGGAGAGGGCACAGCAGGGATGGCTTGTCTCTGATTCATGATATCTGGGGCCTCAGTTGGGAAGACTTGAACAACTAGGAATGACTTGAGGTTGGGGGCTGGAATCATCTGGAAGCTTCTTTACCTAACCTGGGATGACTTGAAGGCTCACTCAGCTGGGACTGTCAAGTGGAGCATCTATATGTAGGTGTCAAGAGGGAGTGTCCCAAGAAAAAGCACTTCCAAAAAACAAGTGTCCCAAGAGACCCAGGTAGAAACTACACGGCCTTTTATGACCTATCCATGGAAGTTTTAGAGCATCACTTCCAACACAGTCCATGGGTCCAAACCGTCACAAGCCCACTGAGATTCAAGAGGAGGAGACTTAGGACCGCCTACATCCCTCCCCTATGGGGAATGGCAAGATCACATTGCAGAAAAACCTGTGGGATGGGAGAGGTTTTCGCAGCCATCTTTGGAAAATGCAATCCCCCAGGGAAGTGGTGGGTGATGTGAGGTTACAAGAACACACAATCTAGTGGAAAAAACTGACATATGAACAGAGAATCACAGTACAATAAAATAAATTTCAAGGTAGTTATTTCCCCCTCTTTTACAAGAATTCTTTTTTTTTCCCTTTGATAAGAGTCATCACATTAAAATTTTTTCATTCATTGTCTGTCTTCTACTAGATTGGAATCTCCATGCATTTAGTTTCCTACTGTAACCCCTGTGCCTAAAACACTACCAAGCCCCAAATAGGCACTCAATAAATATTTGCTGAAAGAGTACATGAGTAAAGTGCTGTAATAGAGAAGTAGTGGGAGGGCTGTGGGAGTACAGGCAATAACAAAGCACTCAGCTTGACAGAAATGACATTTGAGTGGGTCTTGAATGCTCTTGAAGGATAAACAACAATTTTTCTGGTGGAAAAAAAAGGGCATAAATTTTTCTCCTTAAATCTCCTCCAGAGACTTCATTAGCCAAGTTTAAGTGGGCAGATCTCATCCTAAGTGTACAGACTGCAAGTAGTAGTTACAATGTTCTTGGTTGCAAGTGAAAGAAAACAGGGACTCAAATGTATTAAAAAATAAGCAGCGTATCGTATCACATAACAACAAGTCTGGAGGCCAACAGTTCAGGCAGCCTCAATGCCATCCTTCTTCACTGGGTCAACTTAGCTCCTTTGTGGTTGCAAGATGGTGCCCACAGTGGTAGGCATCACAGGCAGACAAAACAATACCCAGCAGGGGAGAGGACTGCTTCTCCTTTGGAGTAAGAGCTTTCCCATAAGCCCCTGACAGACTTACCTCACACTGGCCCCCACACCACGCCTTATTGGCTAGAACTGTGTCCCATGCATGTATGTAACCTAAACGCTGATAAGAAGAAGGGGAGAAACACGAGCAGTTAGACTAATCACGTGTTACTCCTTGGGGCTTGACCTGAAGCTCCTGCCTCTCCTGAAGCACAGGGCTATGCAGAAAAGGGTGGATTCCCCCACAAAACAGAACAAAACAAATAACGGGGGTTTTGTTAGGAAGGAAAAAGGGGAGATGACTCCTCGGCACATAATCAACAGTGTTTGCAACATTAGGCTTGGGGAAGGTTAATGTTCTGTTTTCTTTGTGGATGACTATTACCTAACAATTTTATTTATTCTTTTTCATGCTTTTTGCTCCTTTCCTTTCTCCTCTGCACTAGTAGTCAGTTGAATACATCAAGCGCTGTATCAATAGGAAAGAGTGTCATGTGTACAGTGTACATACGAATCTAATTAATCAAAAATATGTTGATTAGACGTGAGTGCACTTTCAGGTAAAAACCTTGATTCACATGCTTCTGATAGCATAGCCATGCCCAGCTGTTCACCACTTGAATCGTGCTCTTTCATGGCCTTGTGCCCGTTACTTGTGCTGATTCCTCTGTCTAGGAAGTCCTTCTCAGTTTCCTTACCTATAGTGGATACTAGTGATTGCCTCTCCAGCGTCCATTCTATCCTTCTAGTAATTTGCTTGAAGAGATGGCAAACTGCCAAACTACTTTTTTCAGACTCCCTTGCAGCTAGGGTCTTGATCTGAAATAAGTTCAGTCAATCAGGTGCACTTGTGTAAGATTTGGAGGCAGATGCAAGGAGAAGGCATCATTCTGTTGCTGTTGCTGTTGGCCAGCAAGGTTTGAGCAATAATGTTAAGAGGCATTTAATGCTGTTGGACTCCATGTCCTGTTTCAGTGTCTAGTCACCAGTTTCATGGGTGTGAAGCGCCCTTGCTGCAGCACCATCCCAACTTCTGGAACATAGCTACTGTGGTAGGCCCATGAACTCAATAGCCCAGGGGTACCCCCCTGACTTCTGCCCCTCCAGCTCATCAATTTTGTAAGCCTCTGTTTGATTCTCAGTATTAAATATTTCTCTGTTTGAAACACCTAGAGTGGTTTCTTCCTGTACTAAACCCTGACTCATAGATCACCTAATTCATATTCAGCCTTCCAGGCACAGCCTGGGTCTTCCCTGAGCCACCAGGTTGGGCCAGGTGCTTCCTCTGTGCTCCCACCACGTCCTGCCTGGTAAGCCCATGCCTCTTTATCTTTGCACCCCTGGCACCAGTGTTTGGCTCACAGCATGTGCAGCATCAATATTTACCGAACTGAAGCTCCCTCTGCCAAGATACCAGACAGGTCCTGAAATCTAGTCTAAAGGGTGCCCCACCTCATGCCTGGTCGGCAAAGCCCAAAGAACAAGTGGCTCTAGACTTATACTGGATTCTAGATGAATCCAGAGCCCTCAGCTTTTCCGTACTTTAGTCCCCCACACAAGAGGCCACACCAGAATTGAAAATTTGACCTGATCCCCAGGAAAAGGATGATAAGGAACAAGGGAAGTTGCTTATCTCAAGAGTTACCATCTGGTGGTTTTCAGGACCCTCTACTGCTGGGCCTACAACGAGGCCTGCAATCAATGGCAGCATAGCCTTTGGAGCGAGGAAAACCCAAGTTGGAAGGTGTGTGCCGTTGTGTAGCAAGTTACTTTCTGAACCTCAGATTCTTAATCTATAAAATGGGGTTGATAATATCAACCTCACAGGATTCTTGGGAGTAAAAGAGATTATATATGTAAAATGCTTAGCACAGTGCATGCACATTGGAAATGCCCAATACCCATCAGTTACTGTTACGGCCACCATTGTTGTTGACTGTGCCATCACTGTACCACAATTCTGTTACATATTTTTTACTTCATATACATGTACTTTCCTTCAGCCCAAACAGACTCACATGCAGTTAGACTAGAACGTACTTCTCTATACTTTCTTCCGAGGTGTTCCATTTTACATCATGATGTGATTAACCCTTTTCTGCAGAAGATCCAGCTAGGCCCAAGTTTGGGGCTGTGCTGAGGAAATAACAAAACCATCTATGTCAGTGGCTCTCGACCCTAGCTGAAAATCAGGATCACCTGGAGAGCTAAAAACAAAACGGCAACAAAAAGAAACAAATAAAACGAAACCAAGAAACAATGTCTGGGTCCGTCAGCCAGAGATTCTGATTCAGTAGGGCCCAAGCATCAGTAGATCTTAAGGCTCCCCAGGTGATTGTAATGTGCAGCTGAGAGCCATTGCTGAGGGTGGGAAAGATTAGCGCTTCCATCGCCTCTGGGAAAGAAGAAAGAAGCTCTTACTTTTCTATAATCGCCACCACAGTGGAGGAGGGGAGAGGACTAAAGATTACAGTTGAATGATTCCACTTATAATGTGAACAAGGCATTCTTATTATGAACCTGGATAAATGACTCATCATGTTAATCCTCTGATTAGTGTCTGGGTTTCTCATCTAGAGGTGTCTGATCTGACGAGAAGAGGAGTTATCAGAAATGCTCTAGGACATGGAAAAAGCTAGTCTGGAAATACCTGTGAGGGATTTCAAGTTGGCTTGTGGGTGTCTGTCCTGTGCCAGCCCTGTGCACACTCGCACACTTGCGGGCTGGTTGCTGATGTCAGGTGTACGCACTTTGATCCAGGGCAAGTGAAATGATCCCTGCTTTGGCATAAAATCTAGCTAATATCTAAATGCTAGAGATAGCTGGTGACAGCTGGGAGTGTGCTCAGACATAAAGTACAGGCATACCTCATTTGATTGCGCTTTGCAGACTTTGCTTTTTCACAAATTGAAGGTTTGTGACAACCCTGAGTTGTCAGATGATGGTTAGCATTTTTGAGAAATAAAGTATTTTTAAATTAAAATATGTACTTTTTTTAAAGACAGAATGCTCTTGCACACTTAATAGACTGAAGAATAGTGTAAACATAAGTTTTATAGACATTACTGGAAAACCAAAAAATCCATGTGACTCACTTTATTGTGATATTTCCTTTATTGCAGTGGTCTGGAAGCAAACCCACAATATCTCTGAGGTATGCCTGTACATCTAAAAAATGTAACTTCTTCCCCATTATTAAAGTGATACACAAAAGAAAATAGAGTGGGAAAACAGAAAAATAGCATGAACCCAGTAGAAACTAATAACAGACTTAAATAGAGTTATGAGGTGCTAGACATGGTTTTAAGCTCTTCACCATATAAATTCATTTACCCCTCACTACAACTCTATGAGGGGTAACTCCACTTTACAGATGAGGAAAGAGGACCTGGAGCTGTCGTGTGACTTGTCCAAAGTGGCAGCTAGTAAAGGAAGAGCCAAGGTTTGGACTCATGCTGCATTTAACAGGGTAGGGTCAACCTCAGAGATATATATAGCTCATAAGGTAAGCTTTATCCAAGGATTCAGTGCCACTTGCTAAAGTTTAAAAAGTTAATCTCAGTTGCCATTTATTCATCCATTTATTTCACAAATATTTACCAAAGGCATCTATGGGCAGCACACTGTTCCAGGCTTGATTATCAAGATACTGAAGAGTATACAGAGGCTACCTGTCCAGTCATTCCTATAGCATTGAACTCTCAAGTGTCTCAATATGTATAATCAATACAAGTATAGTAAGATTAGAAATGCAATAACTATTCTCTGATTACAAAATCCAAAACCAATACTTCAAAACTTTCAAAATGTCACAGTCTTACTGGATGGAATGTTTGGCATGATCCTCCGTATTTTCATCAATTAATAAGTACACCTTGGACAATAATTTAAGTTGAACCTCATGAATTCCACTTTGTAGCAACACGTTTAATATAACAGTAGTGTCTTCAAGTCAGAAATTTGGTGTTTTTGGATGGATGGATGGATGGCTGGCTAGATGGAAGGATAGATGAGTGAATTAATAGCTAAGAATGCCTGGCAATGTTCTAGTTGCTTAAAAATTGCATCTTTAAAAATAATTCAGTGTTTTCCAGTTTGTTAAACAATAACTATGACTCAGAAGAAAATTGTGATTTCTGTCCTTTCCATGGACTAAACATGCAACTTCAAGGAAGCCATTATGATGCCAGTTCCATCTGATTGTTGTGAGGATCAAATGAGCTAACTGAAATGAATTATGTAGCACCCTGCCTAATACATGTTAAACAGCATATTTTAAACTGCCTTTAAAGTGAAATACTATGTGCAGAAAAGCAAAAATTCAAATGATACAAAAAGCTATACAATGCAAAATACGTTTCTTTTGGCCAAGTTTTCCCGCTATTATTACTACTATTATTAGAGATCTCCAAGCAAAACTAACATCTCCCTGTTGATTAAGAAGGGAGAGGTTTACAGACTAGGAGATAACATCCTTTGAGTCAGAACCAAGTGAAATAACACATGTATTCTGGTTCAATTCCAGCATGAGTGATTAACATTCTCCAACTTCAAATAATTTTTATTATTAGCCAACACTTGTCCATCCCCAATAATACACATGTTGCATCCAGGCCACAGAATGAGGCAGCCTCTCTTGGCATGTTCACAATCTGTGCATACTTTCCACTGAGGGTTTCCCTTTCTTTTTGATTGCTATTCCATAGCTTTTCAACTCCCACTACTTTCAACCCTGGGATGTTTGCCGACACTGAGTGCCAAGTAGTTCCCAAAAAACCAAAAAAATATAAGCACCTGTAGAATCCCAGGGAAGGAAAGAGGTAAAGTACATTTTAAACATATTTATTAACGGTTTTAATGTTTGTGAAGAGATTTATATTTATTTCTTTTAACTTTGAGGCTGGGATTAATACACGTATTCCTCATTATTTCTCACAAAGTCTTGTTGATAAGCAGGAGGAAGAGGGCTATTCTGCAATTTTGTCTCCCAGTCTGTGTAAGTGGGATCCAGGACACAAGAACGACTCAGCCCTAAAGTGCAGTCCTGAGTCCCTCAAGAACTCAGGCCCTCCTGCCTTTTTGCCGCCTTCTTCCAGTAGAAGGAAGGGGTGGGGGGAGCGGGAAACAATTCAAACCCTCTTTGTAAGGGGCGGGGCCGGGGCGGAGCCTCCCGGCGGGCATTAGAAGCAGGTGACCCAGGCTGGGCGGGAGAGGCCAGTCAGCCCGAGGCCGTGACTCCACTGCGGCCAGCGCCGCCGCCGCCGCCGCGCGCAGTTCAATACCCGCCGGAGGTGGGCCAAAGGGTGCTAGAGCGCGGGGGAGGAGCGGAGCCCGGCGCGTCCCGGGAGAACCGCCACCGCCCCCAGGAGTCCGCTGGAGCGCGGATCCCCCTGCAGGGGAGGAGAAGAGCGGCGGGCGGGACGCGGCGGCGGGCGCGCACCATGCAGTCCTGTGAATACACACTGGCAGCGATGGGGGAAAATAAGTGTCCCTGGACTTTGGACTAGATTACAGCCAGATATTCCAAAAGCATCGAGACACTGCCCTCTGCGGCCTCTGAAAACAAATGAGACCCATAACACCCTTGCATAAGCTTTTAAAACATGGATCAGTGTAGCAAAAGGAAAGCTGTTTCCCCCCCGCCTCACCTCAATATATTTTTCTCTTCCTCCTCTTCTGAGAAAGCCTATATAGTGATGAGCACACACTTTACTGTTAGAGAATTCTGTTTGCTTTTCTAATCTGTTGAACCATTCCCTCATTTATATATTAAAGTCTATGTATTGATGAATACACACGTACACACACCACGCATACATACTTTACTGTTAAAAATTCTGTTTGCTTTCCTAATCTATTTAACCATTCATTCAAGAAGAGTGTGAGGCCATTACTGGGGAAGGGGGTGACAGTGCATTGGCCAGCAGAATACCAGTGACCAGGACTGAGTGGGGACTAAATTTAAGAAGCTAAAATGGCAAAAACAATTAAAATTAGAGGATGTCTCCCTAGAAAAACAGCAAGTGTAGGGATTTGCGCTTCATTTATACCAAAGTTGGAAAAGTCAGATTTAAGCCCAGGTCAGTTTTTACATTATGGATATTAAGTAAACAAGTGTATAGTTTCCATAGTGTATTTAAGCACTTTGCTGGTGGAAAGAAGCCTGGTGTTATAGTTTTCATGGACTTTCAGAAGCTATTCACGTTTATAAAAATGCACTGCTCTTACACACTCATCCTCTGAATCAAAATTTCAGTATATTCGACAAAACCTTGTACACAGAGCTACAGAACTTTTTGCACATCTAATTCCTCTACTTGTTCAGAAGCTTCTTAGAACCTTGAAATAGATCCCCTGCCTGAGGGCCAGTTCCTCTCTTGTTTTTCAAATGAGGAACTTTTCTGATCACCTTGACCTCTTCCCTCAGTTAACATTTCTTCCCAGAAAGTACAAAGATTATTCTGCTGCCTTAGGTCATTGTGACTAATTTGGGTTTTTCCTCTTCCTTTTTTTTTTTTTTTTTTGTGGAGGAGTGTAAAGATGATGCAGAATGTATCTAAAAGTTGTGGGATGATGTGGTTGAAGTGATTTAATTCTTCCTGTTAAAACAACTATTTTTCATTTTGGCAACATACCAAACCTAAAAAGAACAACCAATTTACTTTAAAAAAAAAAAAAAAAGACAGTTAAGACAAAGGATACTAAGCCAAGGAAAGGCAATACAGGTAATGCATTTGGAGGTCTAGGTCCAGGCCAACTCTCAGAGCTGCCTCTGTTTTCAGCCTCTGTTCTCACCGCTGCTCTCCCCCTCCCTTCCCTCAAAGATGAAGCCCACCTGCTTCCCTCAAGTCTTACCTCAGCCACCCCTCCCGCTACCCAGGGCAGAGAAGCCCATCTATTTATGGTCGCCCCCTATTTCCATCTCATATGCTGTTTTCTTCTGATTTTTATTTTTATTAGGCAAACAAACCACACTCATGAAAACAATTATAAACTGGAAGGTTGTGGGGTGGTTTAGCAGCTTCTTCACAGCCAGCTCTGTGATTTTAGTGAGGATTTAAGGCCCAGTTTAGTTTCACATGTACAGCTTTTGGGCTGTCCCTTTCATGGTTCAATTGTAAGCAACGTCTCCCATCACAGATTAGGGGGTAAAGATTTAGAAGGAACTAATATGTGACCTCTCAGTAAATCAGTTGATAAGACTTAGGAAGTCATTTTAATTTATATTATTAACCTCACACTTTGAAGTTGTCTAAATTGGCTGAAAATAAGTATTCTTGGTGCCTTATTGGTTTATCCTTGCAAACCTTTGTCATGTTTTCTCGTAGTCATTTCCAGTGATAAGCCTGTGTGTGTATTGTGTGTAATTGTGAGCAATGTACAAGCTTAAATAACGTGCTGACACCACTGTTTCCAAGTTGGTATTCATTAGGCCGTTTCCTCCTGGGCTAGGGCTGCACTAATCCCGACACCGGCTGCCAGGAGAAAACCTCATGGAGCCCACACCGCACCTTAATAACAGCATCCGCGACCTGCAGTCTCAAGTACAGAATGGGAACCCCAGAGCTAGGAAATGTAGTTGTATATTTTAATGAACTGCTACCCCTGCTAAAGAGGCTTCTTTCACTTTTGTGCTCTACAGAAAGACCAAGGGGGGTAGGAGGGACAAAGCCTTGAATAACTGCTTTCTAACACCGAATGTGGCCAACAGGACAGAGAACATCACAAATCTAGGCAGGTGTGAGGTACAGTGGCTGAGGATTTCCTGCTCCCCCTGCATGCCCTCTCTTGCCTCCAAAGTCCGATCAAGGGATCCTGGGAAAGAAATACGCCTGGGTCGAGGAGGGTGGTTTTGAAAGAAAAAGCTACCAAGACATTAAAGCAGGGTGAATGAAGGGTAGGCAGGATGAAAGTAACTAAGTAACCTGGCTCAGAACTCTCAAAAGCTTCTAGCAGCTTGATGACAATTACAGGATTTATTTCAGTCTGTGGTACATCATTTGAAGACAATATTACTTCATGTTGTTACAAACTGTATGTATAGTGTGTATGTGTTGTGGGTGTGTATATAAATAATATATATTATATATATGAGAGATTTAGTGACTTTTGATACGGGTTTGGTGCAGGTGAATTTATTACTGAGCCAAGTGAGGCACATACTGAGTCAGTAGTTCGAGTCCAGGGCATTCAGTACTTTTCCTGATTTCCATGTGTGTATAGTGCCTGTCCCATGCGGTATTGTTAGTGTCATGTCAAATCCAGAACTCACAAAGCAGAGCCAGCGATATTTTATTTGTAGACAATCAACTAGAATCTATAAAATTATTACTGGCAGATGATTATAATTCCGGATCCCTAACACTAGCAAAAGGAAACCCAGAGCATCTTGATAAGAAGTTTTCTGTTTTTGTTTTGTTCCTGGAAGTCAGTAGAATAGCAGTTGTATGTGGTTATATTAGTGCCAAGATACTTAATTTGCTGACCTTATTATTTCAGAAAAAAAAAATTGTATGTATTATACTTGTGGGAAGTTAAAATAATGCTTTGAGATTTTTATCAAATATGGAGAGTAGTTATTTATGAAAAACAAAGAAATGTCTATTTTTGTTTCTTTGTTCCCAATTAATGTAGCTAAATTTTAAAGTGCATTAAAGCAATGGTAAAGCAAATAAGATGCTGTACAAGTAGTTTTCTCATGCTTTCATGGAGAGACACTGTTTTCTAAGAGTATCTGAAGGAGGTATGTGCATTCTAACTTCATGATCAGATTTCTCGGATGTACTTTGAATATAAGTGGCAACGTTTTTATTGATAATAAAATCAAAGAAATTCCAATCACCAGAAGGAGAACTAATGAAAACATGTTTTACCTGAATGAATATACTTCATAGGTTTCTCCTGCTGATCCTGTGATTGTTTCATGATTCACTTGAAGAAATGAAGGAAAATACACATAAGAACAGAGACATTACCTGAGATTGTGTTCTATTTTATCAACCCTCCATCTATACTCTGTACTGAAGCAATTTGGATAGAAGTGCTGCTGTTGTTGTGTGTGTCTGGTTTGCAGTCAGAAACTCCCAAAACTTCATCATTCAGCAGTTAGATCCACAACTTTGTATTAAGGTCTAAATACAAGTCAGGGAACCCAGCTAAGATAAGAGGATATATGGTTCTCCCTCTGTATTTGTGGGTCATTGGTTCCAGTAGTCTCCCTCCCCCCCGTGCCACCCCATACCAAAATCCATGGATGCTCAAGTCCCTTATAGAAAACGGTGCAGTATTTACATATAACCTACGCACAATCCTCCCATCTTCCCCCGCACCCTCCTTTATACTTTAAGTCATGTCTAGATTACTTATAACACCAAATACAAATCCTAAGTAAGTAGTTGTAAATATAATGCAAATGGTTGGTGGTGTGCAGCAAATTCAAGTTTTGCTTTCTGTAACTTTCTGAAATTTTTTTCCCTAAGTATTTTCAGTCCATGGTTGGTTGAATCCACTGATGCAGAACCTGTGGATACGGAGGGCCAACTGTCAATTGATTTAGAGTTGGCACTTCCCTGACAATCTGGACAGATGCTTAGTAAACCTGAGATAATTAATTTAGCATCAAAGTGAGTACTATGAGCATTATTAGATTGGTACATGTTAGGGCATTTGGGAGAACAGAGAATACAGCAGTTGAGCTGGATCCTGGTGCAAGAGCCGCTGTGCCTTACCCGTCCAGGTCTCTAGTTGGCACATCTTCCCAATGCTTTCTCATTGTTCATTCCCCCCAGTGGAAAAGGGGGGCACTGTTGGACTTAGGAAGTTGGAGAAATAGGTAATAATGCTTCTTTTAGTGATTTAGTTACAGAGCTCTTACGTGCAACAGAATGAGAGGAAGTAGAATGGTTCTGTGCATAGATTTGGGAGCTAGACTGATTAGGGATTCAACTCCCAGCTCCATCATTCATGGGCTGTTGATCCTGAACAAATTACTTAAGCTCTTAGTACTTCGTTTGTGTACTGCATCTTATACTTTCTCATCTGTGAAAGGGGGATAATGATAGTACTTATATTTTAGGGTTGAGAGGATCTAAAAGATGAAATCAGGTTAAGGTAAGTAAAACAAGGAGGAAGCAGCCATTCAGGCATGGAATGGAAAGGGAATTGAAAGACTAGTTTTCAAATTTGTGTCTGCATAAGAATCATTTGGGCTTCCTATTAGAAATGTAGATTCCCAGGCTTCAGCTCCAGGAATTGAGATGAATTTGGGATCCAAGAATTAGGTCTTTTTGTTCTGTTTTAGTAAACTTTTAGAATGATTTTAGGTTTACAGACAAGTTGCAAAGATATATCCGTTTTGCCCTAATATTAACATATTATCATAGCACATTTGTTAAACTAAGAAGTCAACATTAACGCACTACTGTTAACTCCAGACTTCATTTGGATTTCACCAGATTTTCCACTGATGTTCTTTATCTGTTCTAGGATTCCGCGTTGCATTTAGAGAAGCTTCATTTCTTACAGGGACTTTCAGCCCATGAGAGGCAGGTGGTCTGGAGACCACATCTTGAGAAACACTAGGACATGTCAAGGGCTGAGGAAGGTCAAATTGCCCCATCCTCACCACCATCCTGGTGGTGGGGGTGTTGGATATAGAAATTTGATTTGAAGAGTTGGGATGGAATCCTCTCCCTTAGATGAGAGGGGTTACCTTAAGAAGTGAGGCATCTATTCCTAATGCCAGATGAAATGAGTTTTGGAGTTTGGAAGGTGGGGTTGCTGCCTAGCCTGAGGAGATACATCTAGGGATGTGGGCAGATCAGGGGAGTGAGTGCAGCAAATTGGGAACAACTACTTTGTGGGAACACAGGAGGGCTCAAGTAGTTGATTAAAGGGGATTACAAGGGGCCAGTTAGCCCGTGAGCCATAGAAATCCTGTATTTCCTGGAACCTGGTGATAGTGTTTTAGAAATGGCTCATAGTAGTAACCAACATCAAGCACTGCCACATTGGACACGAGCAGAGAGTCAAAGGGTGAAGCTGAGATGACCTTGTTGAGAGAGGGCAGTGGGAGGTGGACAAAACACTGATGCCCTGCGTTTGGAAGAGTCGGTTCCCACAGTGAGGAGATAAAGGGCCACCATCTGGGGAGCTAGAAGTAAAGGTCAGTAGAATTGAGAACGGTAAGATGAAGGAATAGATGTTGTAAGAAAAAGCTAGCAGAGTAATTTGAGGTCTTGAAGTAGAGATCGACATATTCTTGAGGACCTTAGGTTCTGAGGCTGTCACTGACTTTCTCTAATCACATTCAAATTATTTAGCTGCCCTCACAGCAGTTAAGTAATCACCTAACCTGTTCCTTTTTTTTTTTTTTTTTTTTCTTTAAAGAACATTCACCTCTTTTCATTTGACTCTGGATTTCTCTTAATTTCTATACTACTTCACTTTCCTGGTTCTTTCTGCATGTTAGCGATCCTAAACCATAAACTGGTATTCGTAACATTTCTTTCACATGAAGTACATGTTATCTCATCTGCCAAACCCATTTAAAACGGACTAGTGGAAATTGCCTCAGAAGCCAAACAGATTGCACCTGTGTACAAGGGACCAGGTGTCTCTGAAGGGCTCCTAGATCTTTTGTATTCTTGCTGGCACGGTGTCAGGCTGGCCAGGCTGGTGAGTGGCTAACAGTTAAGATTTTAGGTGATCTAATCCTTAACTTGATAGATGCTGGGTGTAATCTACAGATTCTGCATAGAAATTAGCACTTACCCCTGGGAGAGCCCCTACCAGCTGTCAAGTGCTTTACCAAATAGCTCTATACTCAAGAATGCGGCTTCTGGGTGAGGGAACAGTCGTAGTCATTTTACATGTGGTTAGAGAGAAGTCTTGGGTGATGAAAGATTTTAGCTAACCTACACGCTATAGGTAAACATTTCCAAAAACATTGCATAACCTGAATACAGAGTGAATTGTTTTCCAGTAAATACTGGCTTCAGCATTTTTCAAAAATCAAGGAATGGTATATTTTATAGAATGGGAAAACTAAGAAATGAAATTTGACCTGTTGTAAAACTAGGATTTAGTGCTGTTGAATTTCAAGAATGGGCATACAGCGTACATTAGGAGTAAATGTGAAAGCATAGGGTCATGATGGAATCTGATACAGGGTGGAAAAAATTTCTCTTAACCAGAAACACTGGGCCCTAAGAAGTTGTCTTAGGGTCAACCACATGAATTTAACATACAAAAATGGCAATTTAATTTGGTTCAAACATACATTTCAAACTTTTGTCTTTTCCTTGTAAAGAATAAAGTTCAGTTCACGGTATACCAGAGTTAAAATTGCACAGATGTCAGTATTCCAATAGAGAAAAATAATTTTTCTTAAAAAGCGAAAAAATAAAATTTGAGTTCAGGTAGTCAGATATTCTTTTATAGTCTTACTACTTTAGGGAACAAACCCTTCCTCGGTATAAAAATCTGGAAAAACATGCCATAGTTGCCACCCTATTAATAACTAGTTTCCATGCCCCATATTTGTTGGAGAACCTACTTTGTGATGTTTAAATTTTTACCTTAAGTTGCCTCAATTTCCCATTTATTAAAATGGCTGTATTGCCTCTAGAATTAAAGCTGAAGGGGAAAAGCAATTTTTAGCGATTCCCCTTATTCTACCAACTTGTTCTTGAAGCTACAGTCATGCCCAATGTTCCTACCCCCAATTTTTTTTTTTTCAAACCTTCGACCACTCGAGATATGTCAGCATTTCTGCTTAGTAACTGGCATATTACTACGCGGTGCAAACTATTGATATAAACAGTGACTTGTGATCGATTTTTTTTCCCTTCTGTACTAAATCAGATCATTTCTCCTCATCAGCAACTTAACAAGAACAAAGTTAAAGATGTGACCTTAGGGAGGTAACTAAGGTGGAGGAAATACTACGGCAATACTATCAGGACTGATGGAATATTGCTCAAGTGCAGTGGCTAGGGTCTAAAAGAAACTTGAGAGATCTGGTATATTTCCAACTGAATGTTAAGTGAAATAGCATGTTAAAGTCAAATTACGTGGCTTGTTTAAAAGTCACCCTCTTAACAGCAACCACAATTCTACTGCTTCCTGTTCTTCCATTTTCTTTCCTGTTCAATTGCTTGAAACCCTCAAACAACAAGTTCTGATTCTACAGTATTCCTGTAATTCCTTTCTCTGTGGATTTACCTACTTTTATCTTTCAATGTGCATTTCCATCTTGGCACCATAACAAACAATTCAAAAATGCCATCTAATGCATTATGCCACTGAGCACTGTAGCCAGTGATTTTAAGTGGACTAGATTATCTTCAGGTTGAAAAGAGCGTAAGCTGAAGAAATAAATGTCTACATCTTAACTAAAGGCAGGGGTCAAAACAACTTATGAATGGTTAGTTGGAAAATGCTTTAAGGCCCGACTATCAGAGCTGACTGAAAACATTTGAGTTAGGCAGAGTTGTAATGTTATGTGAACAGTGAGAAGTGTTACAAACACAGTAGCCATATATTTTAATTAAAACAGAGTTTATTAGCTTTTCTTTTAATATAAACATGAGGAAGAAAAACCACATAAGTTGTAGCATTCTTTTCAAAATAAAACTGCAATCAGTACTTGAATTTCCAAGCTCCAAACTCCATAAACAATATTTTTTGAGGTGGTAGATTGTAGTATTTTATATACCATAATTTATCATTTATGTCTCTGTCCCTTAAAAATGATGGAACCTGCAGCACTCAGTATAATGTGAAGCCTTGCTATAAAGAGAGAAAGTACTTCTGGCCCAGAAATGCTTTGTTTACAGGCAAAATTCCTAGGATTACATTTGAGAAGGTAGGAGGAGAAAGATTTCACATAGTTGAGAACACTTTTTTTTTTTTTTTTTTTTAATATTTCAAGTTTAGGTGACATCGTTACCAATCTCCAAAAAGACTGATTACTGGACCTCCCTGCCTTTTAAAGCCTGAGGTAAGGGTTCCTAAGGTTTATATGTTTCCTCTTACATAGAACTTGAAGTGAGACACCTACAGCCAGGTTAACACACAGGATAGAAAAGCTGTTTCGTATCACTTACTCTCCTGTCACTACTACTAGGGTCCAGTTCTTTTCAATTTATTACATGTGAATTAACACTGTTGTTCATAATTCCTTCACCAAATCTAGAAAAAAGAAACTTAGGTGATCAAGCAGGTAAGCAGCCCAGCCTTGCAAAGGACTATTTTAAAAAGAGGAGGGGAGGTATCCCCTCAAGTCTTAGTGCAATTTTAAGCTTTGATACTTGTAGAAGTATAAATGCCACAAACTTACGAAACATCATTTGAAAGTTTAATCGAATTTCTTCTAAACTCATTTAGTTTTGTAAATTTTAAACGTTAAGCGTTTATTGTTTTATTTTTTATTTTTTAAAATTTATGTATTTATTTATTTATGGCTGTGTTGGGTCTTCGTTTCTGTGCGAGGGCTTTCTCTAGTTGTGGCAAGCGGGGGCCACTCTTCATCGCGGTGCGCGGGCCTCTCATTATCGCGGCCTCTCTTGTTGCGGAGCACAGGCTCCAGACGCGCAGGCTCAGTAATTGTGGCTCACGGGCCTTCCCAAGCCAGGGCTCCAACCTGTGTCCCCAACAAGAGAGCCTGCGACAGTGAGAGGCCCGCGCACCGCGATGAAGAGTGGCCCCCGCTTGCCACAACTAGAGAAAGCCCTCACACAGAAACGACCCAACACGCCATTAAATAAATTAATTCATTTAAAAAAATAAAAAATAAAAAAATAAAAGCTTAATGTTTAAAATGTACAAAAGTAAATGAGTTTAGAAGAAATTCGATTAAAGTTTCAAGTGATGTTTTGCCAGTCTAGCATTTATACTTCTGCGACACTGTTCTGGAGTATCCAAGCACACTATATTAAAGCTTAAAATTGTTCTAAGACTTTTGGGACACCTTCTATTTCATCACCGGCTTGTTAATTACTGGACCACCATGTTGGCTGGAATTATGAAAATATCCTTTAACACAAGTACATAACAAAGAGGAAAATCATCACAAAATCAGAAGCACCATTATAGTTAACAAGAAATGCAGCACGGACCCAATAGAAGGAAATAACCTACTTTCTCTGTTTATGATCGCAAACATGCTAATATGCTAATAAGTACTGCCTGCAAAGAATTTGGATGACATGTGTTATTCAGCAGCTTTTTGGTTTAAATTGATTGCCAATAATGACTAGCAGCTTCAATGATATAGTAGGGAGGAAGAACCCTGCAAAACCTAACGATGCTACAACAGTCTGTTCCGAAGTTTGGCTTTATGAGTTGTTAGGAGTCCCATGTTTTTTTTTTTGTGTTTTTTTTCTTTTTTGTTTTTTTTTGTTTTTTTTTCTTTTTTGTTTTTTTTTTGTTTTTTTGTTTTTTTTTCTTTTTTTGTTTTTTTACTTTTTTTTTTTTTTGGAGTCCCATTTTTTGATGGTAATACTGCACTGATTCTAAAGGAATATGCAGCAGTATGGGACAGTGAGGTAAGAAAAACATAGAAGTTATATAGCTAGTGTCTTTAAAGTCTAAAAATTTAAACTATTAATTAAAAAACCTCACATAGCTCACAGCTATCAGATATCTGTGCGTGGATTGGGAGCAGATATCTGTGCGTGGATTGGGAGCTTTTAGCTTTGGAGTGGTTTTTGTAACTCTGTTTACAATAAAAAGGACAGAAGAGCGTGTTACATTGACGAGGTCCCGTTCTTTCCTATGAGCATAATCTTCGCTTGTCCATGAGTCTCTTGAATTCAATGTCTTTCTTTAAGGTGAAAATACTAACTTTGCTGGTTTCTGAGCAGGAGAGGTGATATTTCTCCAGTCTTTGTTTCGAGGGGTTTATGATGTTACAACCCCTCACTTCTCCCTTAAGAGAGGATGGCATTGGAGCGCCGAATACCAATGAAATGATCAGCGCTGAAAGACCTTCTCATAGCAGCTCTACACACGTCTTTGTATTTGTCGTCACACAATCTGGAAATGGCCTAGGAAAGTCAATCAGGTAGAACATAGGTATAATTAGGGGGGAAAAAAATGTTCGGACCTTAAAAAAACAAAAAAAGCATCATTGATAAGCCACACATCTCCATTCGTTTAGATAAGTTCATAGTTACTGCTACTTTGGATAGCTGATATCTACACTAACTGACAGTTCCCTAAGGTAATAACCTTTAAGGGCTATGATTAGATTGCTGGGGCAAGGGGTAACTTGCCCTAATAACTTAGAGTTACTTAAAAATTGGCTTCCTAATGATAGGCTCCTAATAGCAATATCATCTGTTACCTACACACGTGATCCTTAAACGTAATGGACATACACTTGGGCAAAATCAGTGTTTACTCAGCTATTCAACTTCTCTTCAGTTTTCATTAGTTATTACATACTCTAAGAAAATTTTAATCAGGTAGGTATGTGCTGAAGGTAGGAGAGGTCTAATGACAAGCGCTGAAAGGTGCTATTTCACTTGCACATAAATTATGGTAGAAAAACATCTTATTCTAAAGTACCACCAAGGTACCACAGAAAGTATCAATTTTAAATGTGTTCATTTCAGTTGTGAATTTTGCTGTATACCCACCAAAAATCATAAGCCATAAGTATTACGTTGTTCCATGTACGTTACCATTTATATTAAAAACTCATGTACTTTCTACATCCAGTATCTGAATCCACATTATACCTTCCAAGTATAGGTCTCTCAGGTTAGCCACGGATGCTTTGTCTAATAAACTCATGGGACTGAACTGTGATACACACACACACACACACACACACACATACACACACACACACACACACACGAACTGCAAGCTGAGTAAAAAACAGTTAAGAGGGAATTCCCTGCTGGCGCAGTGGTTAAGAATCCGCCTGCCAATGCAGGGGACACGGATTTGGGCCCTGGTCCGGGAAGATCCCACATGCCGAGGAGCAACTAAGCCCGTGCGCCACAACTACTGACCCTGCGCTCTAGAGCCCGTGCTCTGCAACAAGGGCAGCCACTGCAATGAGAAGCCTGCGCACCGCAATGAAGAGCAGCCCCCGCCCGCCGCAGCTAGAGAAAGCCCGCGTGCAGCAGCGAAGACCCAATGCAGCCATAAATAAATAAATACATTTATTTATTTATTAAAAATATCAAGACAGTAGAAATAGTCCAAAACATCAATTATTAAAAAAAAAACAGACAGTTAAGAGTGGTAAGTAGATTCTGTAGGTACATCTGATTAGGGATACAATTTTAAGAAATTATTCATGTATGGTTATATGTAAGTGTAGAGGTTCAAATGGAAAACCATTAAGAACAGATTAAATATGATTGAAAGTATTCTGAATTATGGTTACAGAAGAGACAATTTTTTTTTTTATAATGTGGGATCCCTGTATAAACCATAAAAGACACAGGAAATATGATGCCAACGGGTCAATAAGCTCTTCAAACTGTTAACAGCTTTCCATTTTCCTAATCACTGCTTAATATAATTTAGCTACAGGTGTGGCTTCGGTGGCTGACAGAAAACCCCAGTTAGTGATTTCACAGCCTTACCTCTAAGTTCTGTGCTCTTTCTTTGCTAAGAGGAGTGAATAGAACATTCAGGTTGTTGTCATCTGCTAAGGAGCGAAGGTCAAAGTAGTATTTGGCATACACACTGAAAGGAACATTAATATTAAACTGAAGTAGCTCCACGAAGTGCCTTTCCATCTCATTCCTGGGGGAGGAGGAGAAGACAAAACCAACACAGGACAATTTTAGTCAACTGGGCTATCTTCAAAAATACCATTCTGAGCTACTAGGATGGCTCTAAATACTGTTTTGAAACCAATAATGGCTACCCAGCTGGATTAATACCCTAATGTGCAAACAAGGTACAGCTATTTGTGGTCCTTTCTGCGTCCCAGCACTTTGAGTCTGGGACAAGGGGGAAGAGGTCATGGCCCTCTTATGCACTCATGCTGCTGACTCAGGGGCTCATTCTTCAGAGTTCCATTAGTGCAGCTGTACGATTCATGCTCCACACTCACTCACGAGGCCCCGCTCTAGTGATCAGTTGAAAGGAATGATGTATGCTGTTTATTAGCTCTGAAGAACTTGCAGACATTTTCACCGGGCTGATGACAGGAAGGGGCTTACTGAAGTAGAGACGAGCCAACAAAAGGAGTGGGCACATCACCACGGCAACAAATGGATCCATCGAGAGCCACTGCTATTATCTCTGAGGGGGGAAAACTCTTGAGGCAACAAGGATTCATCTCAAGTAAATAAATAAATAAGCTACATTCGATGGGAAAGGGAATCCCCCCACCCCCACCCCCACCCCGTGCATGGGGCTGTGTCAAAGGGCATAATGCAAGTTTCTGTTCACCTTAAAACCTTACTAGGGTGAGTTGTCGTCACCATGACAGGACAGGATGCACTTTTTAAGCTTAGGAAGGCAGTAAGATTATGTCTCAGCTAGACTAAACCCACTTTATGATACGACCTCTGATAGAGCAGTTGTTGCCCCCGGTGTTAGGAGAGCAGCCCAGAATGTTCAGACCTACCGCCCCTTGCCAGGACAGACTGCACACGCCCACAGAGGGCGAATTCAATGAAGTGGGAAAGTAGAGTGCTGGGAGCAGGCTTCTGCTATATGACCATATCCAGCCATTTGCTTGCCAAATGTTTAAGTAAATAAATATAAAGTTAGAGTAAATCTTACCACTTTTCACAGCAATCACTTTAGAGAGTTGATTAGATAAAAATGATAAATACCCAAACAAACATGCAAGTGGCTTATTTTACAATACATTTGGTTTCTTGGTTTTCAAGTGTTAATATTTTATCCATTGGATAAATCAACAAATGCTCCATGTTCTCCTGTATGGAGAGCAGAGTATGAGCAGAAATGAGGTTTCTCATTTGTTGAACTTTAAACCTAACTGAACCTACTTCCAAAATTAATTTCCTGTTCATACGGCCAGAAGTCTATAGAAATGTAAATCAGATAATGTTTTGATAATCAGCTAATCAGGACTTAATTTACTACAGGAATAAATGCACTTCACTATCCCTTTTATATTTTCTCCACTAATACATTTTAATTGTGTGGAAATACAGTACTTCATAGGATTAACATGTCTATTAATAGAGCTTTAATCACTGAAGAAAAGCATTATGCCTACAGAATATGCATCTTCTGTGTTTTTTGCTGTTTGTAAATGGCTAGGTGGCTGAAGAGCCTACCACTTACAGGCGCAGCAAACTGTCTGAACAGCAGCTGCTCAGTTTAACTTACTCTTTTGAAGGGAAATATATATTTAACAAGACACAGAGATGTTAGAAAGTTTTAAGGAAAAGCTGATAGACAGCAATTTTTCAATTCAGACTCAAAATGAGACCATTACAAATAGTAGTCAACAGCAGAGGGATGAAACAAATGTGTATTAAACACTTTGTTGTAATGCTTTCCAACTCCCAAAGATCATAAACAAAAGCAGCCTATTATAAACATAACTCCTGGTGATTCTCCGTTCTACACAGAAAAGCGTTGTTTAGAATTAGTTTCTTCATAGCTGGACAGTGCCGCCAATGCTCCTGGGCTCAATGTCTATGAACACCCACACGTTTCCCTGCATGTTCTCGGATGTTGTACCTGGAACCAGAGCCCCAGTCAGCTCAGCTGCAGATTCTGAGAAAATTTCAGCTGCCATCATGGCAGGGATGGTGTTCACGATTACAAATTTTCCTTCCTTCAAGGGACCAGTTCAAAGACTGATGATAGTGTTGGTCAACGTCACTTTAGTTTCTGCAACTTCCAAAAGTACTTCTATTCATTTCAAATTCATTATCTGCTGTTCCACTGTTTGCTAAGATTGCTACCAGCAATATCACCACGACCACCTGGTTTACATGATCACCAAAGTGGGCATTTTCACCAAAAGCCACTTTGACAGCTACTGACAGTCACTGGTCCCTTCTCTTAGTCA
Organism: Balaenoptera physalus; assembly: GCF_965194825.1. NCBI lineage: Eukaryota > Metazoa > Chordata > Mammalia > Artiodactyla > Balaenopteridae > Balaenoptera > Balaenoptera physalus. The sequence goes on from NW_028126143.1 coordinate 26,259, forward strand.
CAGCTTTCCTCGCTTCAGCTGTAAATATGCACTTTGGTAATTGTGAATTATCTAGGGTAAGGGGCAAAGGTAACAAAAACAAACTCTTGCCCCTGCCTGCCATCTTGATCGGCCGCTGCTGTCCAATATAATCAAGAGGTGTCCTTTCACATTTTCCTGAATGCCACCCACAAAGACAGGTTCACTGTCAAGCGGGCACTTCGAGAGTCTGCTGGAATTACCTCTCTGGCTCATCCTGCTTCCCACCCTTGGGGCCCTTCACCAGAGCCAGATTGGAAGCCTGGCGTTTCATGCCAATGTGAGCGTGCCATCTGTGAGGAGAACCTGCCTAGTTAACTCAAGGCCCCACAAAGTGCCGCTGTGTTTGCTGAGTGCCCTGGGTGAGGCCCCAGGGATGCTTCCCGGACGACCTGAGAGGTAGGTGTTTCCTAGCTCAGCAGACTTTAGGGGAGGAGACAGGAACACAGGGATCTGAAACCTTTATATGTGGCTACCTGTACATCATAGTTTCTGTAACAACAGAACCTCAGATAAAAAGGAGAAAAAGACCAGCAAAAGCAAATACACAATGTGTGACTCAGGTTGAAATTATAACCTGTCAGTAGTCTAGAGGCCCTAAGACCTTAACAGTGGCCACTTGCTTCAAAGACCAGGCATGTGCCCCTTAAAAATGGACTGGACCTGGTAGACAGCTTTAAGAAAGCTGTCAAGTTACTTACTGTACCATGTTGCTCTGGTAGTGAGCTTGTAAAATGTTTGGCAAAAACCACCAGAAAAATAATTTCAATTTCTCAAGCAGAATATTACAACAATAACACATCAAGACCTACCAATGAATGAGGGGAAATACAAATTGTTATACTACAGCTAGATAGAAAGAAGGCTGTAATTTTATGTCTATTTCAGCTCTCTGCACAAGGTAACCTTTCTTAAAATGTAACATTTCTTAAAAATGTAAACTTTATGAGAGCAAATGAGGTATTGGAAAATGGTTAGAAAGTTCACGGTAACCTTACAAACTCACATGTCCTCAACTGTAACGTCCTTGAGGATCTGGCAGTCGTCCACATTCCATACAGCCCGATCGTCCCAAAACTCGGAGGCAAGAAGAATGGCTCCCAAAACAATTCTTTTCCAGTTAGTGGGGCAAATGTCGATCTCAGCATAAGTTAAAAGCCTTTCTAAGTAAACCTGCAAAAGTAGAGCACTGATCTTTGATTTTCGTTCAGTTTAAGTGCTGTGATAAGAATTGTTAGGAATGACAGATTTCATCTCTTTTTGACACCCCTTTTATTCCTAGGTTCTACAAAGACTTTGCTCAGCCAAGCCAAGGCCAGAGGCCAGGTCACAGTTGTAAGTCAGATATTTCTGTGAGTCTGATATTTCTACTCTGCCCGTGTGAATTTCCAACCCAATTTTGGTCACAGGAATGAAAGGACATCTCAGCAAAGGGCATTCTAAAGACACGCATTGTATTATTACCTTCCCACTTGTCAAGGGCAGCACATACAGCCCAGTGTCGACTTCAACTGTTCAGTAAATGCTTGAGTGCCTATCACGTGCAATGTTAACTACAAGACTGGTGGTGGTTGCATGGCGATTTTACATAACGCTTGAGTGTGTAAAATTCTGGTAAGACTGAGCACATCTTTACCTTCTCTTCAGAGTCAGTCACCAGTCCTTTTGTGGCATGAACTTGAAGATAAAAACTGGTGGTCAAGAGAGCCTCCCAGTGGCTGCTGCGTGGCACAGCAGGACAGGCAGTACAAAGGGGCTTTACAACTGTCAAGTATTCCCATATTTTAGTGCCTTTTGAAGGAACACACATGCATACAAAGGGTAGTCCTTTTCATAGCCCCAATTTTTCACATCTCCATTATCATTTCATTATTCATTTCTGTCTTACATAATCTGCAGCTTAGTCAATTCTTTTGGTTTTAAGGTGGGAAGACCTGCCTGTGTCTGTATCCCTGGGGCTCCTCTAAACCTGCCGGTTTGTGAGATGATTTCACGGTTTCTTTTACATGTATCAAATGTCTACCCTACAAAGAACTGGATGGAGTTAACAGCTGAGCAAAGATTAGAGAGGTAAGCTGTGATTTGTTGTTACCTCTGTAGAAGAGTGTATATGCCATTTGACAAAAAGAAAAATGTCCAGTTTGAAAGAGTCTGTTTACTCTCTGAAGGGTTATCAGATTGACAGCTCAGATTCGCCCATGCCCTCCAAACTCTACTGTGTTTTCAAACACGGGTATTGAGATTATATGTTCTTAGTGAAATTCGGCTCCCATTCCCCAAAGAACTCAGCACTCTCTAGTACCCTAAGAACGACTCTCCCCGCAAGGTTCAACTCTCTACTTTATGGGACTCATCAGAGGCACTGAAACGACACTGGCAATCTCTCAACTTCCTCTCACCTTTGTACTGGCAAACTTGGTACACGTGCTGATATTCATTTATCCCACTTGCCCTCCTGTCTCGGAGGAAGCGAGATTTCTTTCTTTTCACTGAAGCTAACTCTCCTATGAATGAAGTTGATCCCACCTCACTTCTGCAGAGCACTGTGCCCACAGTTAGTCTCCTTTTGAACAACTTCTCCCTCTCTGTCAGAGGCTTCCTCCAGTGTGAATGCTTCCATGTCCCCAGCCTGTCCCCCACTGCCCCTAGACGGCGTCCTCAGGCCTGAGGCCAGCTCCTCATCTCCCATCCTCTCCTTAACCCACTTCAGTCAGCCTCCTGCTGCTACCACTCTACAGAGACTACTCTTGCCGTGGTCACCGGTGCCTTCACACAAACAACCCAGAGCTCTTCGTCCCAGAGCTCCACTCCCCAGGCCTTCCCTCATAAATGAAAGAGCACTGCCACACGCCCAGTCGCTGAGACCAAAAACCTGCACTTGAGTGTATCCTGCTCCAATCTGTTAGAACTTCTTGTTATCTCTACCTTCACTGGTACCCTGACCGCTTTTCTGTCTGTCACTTCTGACTTGTATCGCTGCCACTGCCTAACTTCTCTGCCTCCCAACAGACTACAGTCTGTTCTCCCCAAAGCAGCCAGGAGAGCCTCTTCAATTAAGAGTACTTTATGCGCCTGCTCCAGATCTGCCAGAGGTTTCCCATCAAACAAATACCTTCTTCCCGTGGCCTGCAAGTTACGAGGCCCTGTGCGGTACGGCCTTGTCCTTCCGTGACCTCATCACCTATGCCCTTTCCCTCATTCCCCGCTCGGATCACAATGGCCACCTTGCTTTTCCTTGAACACACAGAACAAGTTCCTGTCTCAGAGCCTTGCACTTGTCCCCTCTGCCCGTAATGCCAGCGTACCTGATCTTCCTCAGTTCAGCCAGGTCCTGGGTTCAAACATTACCTCTTTAAAGAGGCTCTTCCTGAGCTTTCTAGTAAGCCCCTCTAATCACTTTATCCCTTTACCTTGCTTTCTCTTCATGGTTTTTACCACCACTTGAAATAGTCATCTTTTAAAAAACACTCATTAAAAAAAAACACTTATACTTTGCTATACACCTGAAACTAACACAACACTGTAAATCAACTGTACTCCGATAAAAAAAAAAAAAAAAAAAAATTTACGTCTTCCACACTTGCTCCATAAAGGCGAGAACTTTATTTATCCAACTTGTTCTCTCCTCCACCCCCCACATGTAGAAAAGTGACACAGAGTAGGTATTCAGTGACATGGTATTTATGACATGAGCAACTTCTTGGTAGCATTTAGCGTTTGGACCATACTCTCCTTCTTGAACCTCTCCTGGTGTCTCTTAGGGTTCTCTGCTGGGTTTCCTACCACTGTAGCCACTCCTCTGGGGATCTGTCCCTTAAGTGCTGACAGTCCCTAGTAGGATCTATCTTCTACCCACTTTTTATTTTACATACTTTCTCTGCATTTGAACAGCTACACTTAATTCCCTCCCTCTAGCTCAGATTCATGCTCCAATCCCATATATTCAAATGATTACTAGACACTGCCATTCTGCTGTCTCGCAGGTACATCAAGCTTAACTTGGCTACAAAGAAATGCCCCTCTTCCAACCCAAATACTCTCCTTCCTGCATTTCCTAGCTCTCCATATGCAAGCACCATTCCTGCCTCTCTCAAGCATGTGCTAAGCACTCCAAGTGGCCTGTAGCGCCAAGAAAAGGCCTGTGTCTGATCCAGTACCCACTGAGGGGTCTCTTTTCAAAAGGACAAGCCTCCTGTCCTAAATTCTGCCTTGATAGGAGCAGGCAGTGAGTGGCCTAAGTATTCCTTCCCTGCAGACCACGCAGCTGACTTTCCCCCCTACAGGTTTGCTATAGGGAGGAGTAAAACAATCCCAACTACCTCTCACTTGAATATGATTTATTATTCAAATGATAAAATCTTACCATAGGAATTAGGAATGGATGACAAAAAGGTCCTTACACAGCTGTAGCTTAGCAGGCTAACTAGAGTAAAGCCTTCTGAAGTCCTACTGGCACCCTAGTCCTGGGCAACTTCACATGCAGGCAATAAGAGGACAGCAGGGATGGTTAACACCATTATCCATTATCCAAGGAACAGAGAACTGAGGGCAGTAGTTCTCAGTCAGGACACACATCAGAACTGCCTAGGCAGTGCAGTCTGGGACTCAGCTTCAAACTGCCCGGAACCTGTTTCTGCCTGTGGACCAGAGCGCTCAGTGATTGCCCCGCCCCACCACCACCACACGCGTCGTCTGTGTGTGCGTGTGTGCACTGTGCGTGCGTGTGTCCCCTCAGGTGTGGAAGGAGAAACCAGAAATCTCTCCTGCTGCCTTTAATAGCAATTGTTTTGTGATGAGAAAAGCAATGGCAACGTTTTAAATCATAATGATGATTAAAGCTCAAATGTGTATACTTTACTTTCTTTTGATAGGTTTCTCTTAATAAAGTTCTAATGATCGTTTCAGGAACCTACTTTCATTTGGGAAAAACAGGACCATACCATGTGTACAAGACAGAAATTTCTACAGATGCTTTATGAAAGAAAAAATATCTTACCAAAGTTACTACTGCACCTTCAGCAGTTAGCTGTGCGGCACTAGAAAGAGTATGAACAAATCCGTAAATGAATTTGTGTTCAGGATCATGCTCGAAGTATTCCTCTGGAATCTTTTCTCGCTGAAGGGAGAAAAAATGCAATTTAAGTATCCACGGAAGAAAAATACTTAAAAGTACCCTTAAGATAGCAGTCTTCACACTTGGGCCCACGTGCCCCTTAAAATAATTCTGATTGGGTGACATGTCTTGTAGTCTTTTAAATCTAAACAATGGGATCCTAAAATACCACAGTGATCCAGTACTCACCACCATTCATTAAAGAAAAATACAGGCACAACCGCAGAAAATTTATGTATTTCCACGTTCCTCCCCACAGAATTCTAACCAAATGTAAACTATTGGGTTGGCCAAAAAGTTCATTTGGTTTTAAGTAAAAATAAAAGACACAGTTTTCATTTTCACCAAGCATTTTATTGAACAATATATTCACTAACCAAACAAACTTTTTGGCCAACCCAATACTTTTAGGCTCAAAAGTCTTGCTGATCACCATATGTCATACTTTTCTGTAGTCAACTTTGAAAACACATTTCCAGTGTCCTGTAACCATAAGGCTCTAAGAATGTGCTGTCCTGTACAGCAGTCGCCAGCCACGTGTGGCCACAGAGCACCCGGAGAAGTGAATTTTAAAACTTTGTCATTTTAATTCGTTTAAAATGTAAACAGTTTTCTAATTTTCTTCTTAGAGGCCTTATCATATTAGGTTTATTTACAAATATTTATATTGTTTGATGCTATGGAACATCATCCTTTAAAAAGATACATTTTCTGTTACTTGGGTATGTTTACTTACCTGCTCACTATTCACACAAAGTGCAACTCGGTTCATATCCATCAACCCCTTATACAACACGCCTTCGGGAAAATGACTAGACACAACATGGCGTGGGGAAGAAGACTTAAAGGAAGATGAATTTGACTTCGAGCTGGAGGAAGTAATTTTCTTCTAGTAATTAATTTCAAAGCAAATCAGCATGAAATAAACACAACTGTATAAGAGAAAAATACCACTTCAATAAAACTGACACTTACTGTGAGTGGATGTAATCTCTCATCAAAAATATCCAAGGATCTATCTGCAACTCTATAAAATAAGAATGTGCATTTAAAAAATTAATTCAGGACTTACTATCTTAGTAAAATATCGGCTAGGAGTAGAGAGAGGGGTAGAGGAAGCTTAACCTTCAACGAAGCAAACAGTTTTATAAATTCTTCTCCTGGATTCCACCCTTAGAAAGGTTTCCTGACCTATTTTTACTCAGCACATCAAGTTCTGTGAAACCTTGTCTACAACAACCAGCCAGAGTTGCCTCTATAAGCACTGACCCTCCCTAACAGGCAATGCTAGTAAACCAATATATTTTCACCCCTCTAACCTCACACTGGAATATGCAAGAACATTTTATGAAGCAGTGGTGGTGGGCAATAAATTCTTCTCACTTCAATCAATGTGAATATGAGATTCATGGTTTTTTCCCGTTTTTTTCTCTTTAGTTCTTTATATCCTTATTGTGTATTTCTTCTTGTCTCTTTTAAATAGTTTGAGTTAAAAATGTAATTGTCTTTTTATTTTAAAAGAAACCAGGCTTTTTAATTTAAAATTTCACCACACTAATACACTGCGCTCATTTGAACAGCGGTTCTCTAAATGTGGTCTGCAGGCCTCTGGGATTCTCCCCTATCCCCTCCTTCAGGAGGCCCAAGAGGTCAAAACTGCTTTTATAAGAATACTAAGACACTACCTGCCCTTCACATTGTGTGACATTTGCTATGGATGTATAAAAGCAAAAGTGGGTAAAACTGCTGGTTTCTGAGCATGAATCAAGGCAGTGGTACCAAACTGAATTAGAAGTCATTCAATTATTCACTGCCACTTGCAGTTAAAAAATCTGCTTGAAGAACATCCTTGATAAAAGAGTAAAAATTAATAGTGTTCTTAAACCTTGGTCCTTCTTTTTAATATTCTGAATAAGTGGAAAGTATGCATTAAGCACTTTTACATACTGAAATATGGCTGTGTTAAGGAAAAGCACTTGTGACTTGGCGGTAAGTCATTTTTTTCATAGAACACCATCTTTATTTGAAACACTTTTTTCATCGAACACCATCGTTATTTGAATGTACAACTGACACAGTCATTCTTTCAAAAATGAACAAAGTGAGCCTGTCACTTCAAGGAAAATAACTCTAAAGTTATTTGTTGCCAATGATAAAATTCAAGCCATCAAGCTAAAAATATCAGGAGTTTTGGAAAACTTCTACCTTCGATTGTGAACTTGACAACTTCTCAACACTTAAAAGACTTTTCTGGTAAGACTGGTGGTGATACTAACAAAAGTGAGTTTTTGACACTGTCTAAAGAAATGTGAACCAATACTTTCCAAATGACCAATGTATAATATTATAAAGTCAGGTACAGGTAAAAAGATCTACTCAGTATGCATGACAGATCAATGGGTATTAATTTAACATAGTATTTATTACAAGTTCATTGATATGATTTAGAATTCCATTTTAACTAATTTAAGAAACTAGCACATGCAGACTTTTGGTACAGTATCAAAGAATATACCAAATTATCTGAAGGCTTTAAAAATACACCTTTTTCCAACTATATATCTGCAAGCGGCTGGATCTTCTTCATATTGTTTCTTCAAAACAAATGACTGAAGACAGAATAGATATGAGAATCAGCTGTCTTCTATTGAGGAGATACTTTTCTCTCAATATTTTTTGTTGTGGAAAATAGTTATTTTTCATTAAAAAAAATGATTTATGTTGAACACTGGGGTTCCCAATCAGGGGTGATTTCGTCCCCCAGGGGACTTCTGGCCATGGCTGGAGACAGTTTTGGTTGTCGTAATGTGGAGGGAAGAAGGTGCTACTGGCATCTAGTGAGTAGAGGCCAAGGGTGCTGCTATATATCCTATAACACACAGGACGACACCCCACAACAAAGCATTATCTAGCTCAAAATTTCAGTAGTGCTAAGGCACACCCTGTTTTAATATACAATGAATTTAATTTTTTAAATTCTCAATTTCAATTTCTAATACAGTAAATTATCAATATAACCCATATAAACAAATACTCTTTGGGATGCTCAGTAACCTAAGAATTAAGGGTCCTAAGAGAAAAATAAATGATTCACTTCTATATTGTAATAAAAGCACTCTAATAATAAAAGCTTATGCCAGTAACATCTATAGTTATTACCTAACACTAAACTTGATACCTTGTAAATTAATTAGCTGGAATAACAAGATAGGTTTCAAAAGAGCTCACCTGTTCTTGATGTGGTAATATATTGCTAAGGTCATACTGTGGAGGAAAAAAAATACATTGTCATCACTGATTTTTATCATATCAGGCCTGAAGACATTTTTAAAAAGGGGTTAGCAAGGAGGGAAGACCTTCCAGAGGCCCAGTGGCCCCGAAATCCTCGAATTCAGAACAGTACCACATGGGTGCTTTCCCCCTTGTTTTAGGTTCTTCAGCTTTTAGCAAAATTAGGAGACCCAAAATGCTAGATATGCTGTTAGAAGGCATGTTTTGGTTGATTATTATAATATATAAATTATTACATATGTCCCCTGTCATTTGTCCTTCTACCCACAAAACCTTCTGTCCTGTACAAGTTATATCTATCTATACACATGCTTAAATTTAAGCCATATAGTAGTTTGTGTGTGGGGGTGTGTGTGTGTGTGTGTGTGGTTGTTTTGTTAGCCCCTGCATTTCAGTTGATTTAGTTCGCTATCCACCTACCCATCCGTTTTCCATTATTTCCCTAAAAGTAAATAATAAAAGTGCTCTATACCAAAATGATTTCAAATCACTTTTACATAATTATTAGAAAATTTAATAGCAAAATTTTATAGCCACAAAACTGATGATAGGTCTAGCTATCCTGAAATAAGCAGTGCTAATAAGACAGCATAATACTACACAGTATCCTATTAATGACAGGTATTTCCAAATTATTTTAAATAAAGTATTAACGAACAGATAGATACAAGTCCTTAGGTAGTCTTTTTTAAGTTACTATATTCCTAAGTTATTCACAGATGTTGTATATTAGGCAACAAAGGGGTTCTCTGGTTAAGTTATATGCTCCCCTTTGTTCTCAGTGTCTAAAATGAAACTCAAAATAATTGAGGGAAGGCAAATCTGAATTTTAGAATAGGTCTATAGAATCTTAGCACTTGTATAAAGGCCTGTAACACCGTTAGCATCAAAGATGGATACTTCTATAGTGCTTCCAAGTTTCATCTTCAAATTGATTTTAAAATCACAGCATTAGAAGTTTTATGATGGAAAGGACCACTGAACCGTAGATGACATTTAATTAAACCACCCATTTTACAGATAAGGGAACCAAGGCTTAAAACTGACTTACCTAAGGTCCCACTAATTATCAGAAGCAGTTCTCTTTCTCCTGCCCTCTAACCAAATAGTGGCTCCCAAGCTCAGCTGCACACTGGGATCATCTGAGAAGCTTTAAAAACTGCCTGGCTTCTGCTTCAAGATGTTCTGATTTAACCGGCACTGGGTATGACTTGGGCATCAGGACTGTTTTTAAAGATCCCCAGATGACTGCAGCGTGCAGCAAAGTTTAGGGATGAATGAGTTAGGGTTAAGATCGGAGAATCACTCGGGATGCTTTTGTCCATATAATCATGCTTCACATCATTCCCCATCTTGTCAACAGGTGTGTGTGCGTGGGTGAGAGAGAGACAGACAGACAGACAGACACACAGACACTGTGTCTTGGAGGCGGGGGCAGGCGGGTGGACTTTGTGCATCCAGAAACATATATCTTGAAAAGTTGCATAAGTGATTCTAATAAGGCTCACCTACCCCACTGAGAACAGCTACCCCACTGAAAACTAACCCCATGATAAACATTTTCAAAATCATTCCTAAAAGCCAATTGGCCCTATTAATTTTCTCAGTAAACCTTTATTTCACCAATAATGAATGTGATGAATGATCATTTCTAAAACTTCATGAGAGCAAATTAAAATTTACTGTACTTCCAAAAATTAGACTAGGTCGGGAAAAAAAAGGATGAAACCTTCTTGTCTGAGCAAGGTAAATCTTTTTTTTTTTTTTTTAATTTTATTTAATTTTACTTAATTTGGGATGCATGGGGTCTTTGTTACTGCGCGCGGGCTTTCTCTAGTTGCCAAGAGCGGGGGCTGCTCTTTGTCGTGGTGCGCGGCCTTCTCACTGTGGTGGCTTCTCTTGTTGCACGGCACGGGCTCTAGGTGCGTGGGCTTCAGTAGTTGCACACGGGCTCAGTAGTTGTGGCTCGCGGGCTCTACGGCACAGGCTCAGTAGTTGTGGCGCACGGGTTTAATTGCTCTGCGGCATGTGGGATCTTCCCAGACCAGGGCTCGAACCTGTGTCACCTGCGTTGGCAGGCAGATTCTTAAACCACTACACCACCAGGGAAGTCCCTGAGCAAGGTTTACTTTCAAAGTACTTTTGAATTATATACTGGACATCAGACTCTTTTGAATTCAAAAGAAGCTGCGACTCTAGCCAAAGTAGAGTGGTTTTTGTACCCACAGATTCAGTGTCTTGGCTGAAGAAAAACATTGAGTGATTATGTGATAAGTGCCCAAACTCAGGACTTTAGAGATGGGGCTCAGTTTTTGCTGAAACATGACTTGACTGCAACTATTATTGTAAGCAAGAGAGGAAAGTTACATTATTATGACTGTGAACTTGCTGTCTTTAATTAAAGTAGAAGTTACTGAGAATTTAAATAGCTAAAAAAAAAGCTGGCACATTAAAAACCAATTAAAAATACAATTAGCTTATAAAATTAAGACAACAAATAAAATTAAGGATAAGGACATTAATATTTTCAAATAGCATTTCCCAAACTGTGTTCTGGAAAATCAACATTCATATCCTAAGGAGATGTTAATGTTTCGTGGACAACCGCGAGGGAGGAGGCAAGAAGCTCTGCATCCCGTTTGGTTTTTTTCTCTTAAATAAGCTTGAAAGGTTCATCATTAGGGTGTTTTGAAAGTGCATCTCCAATTGTGGACTATGAGGTGCTCCCAGAAATTAAAGAATAGTTTCCATCATCATGACACTGTTCGTGTCTCCTTAAGTATAAGCCTGACCACAGCCATGTTTCCGAAACCTCACCTCTTTTATTGTTCTCTGCTGTGAGTGATACAGTGTGTTGGAGATATATATATATAAACAAAACTTAAATGTGTCTATTAAGTTAAAACCTCAGTTGAACAAATTTCATCTACAAAGAAATTAAGCTTGAGTGTGTATTTCTTAAGACTGGTTTGATATATTCTCCCCCTCTTTGGGGGACAGGAAGGAGAAGTAAAATTTCATACAGAAAGAGTGCAGGAAAAAAAAAAAAGCACAGTGGGATAAATCTGACAAACTCCAATTAAATTTAAATGCAGATTCGCTTTGGTGCCAGCAGGGGACAAGCTGTTCCTTCTTCTAAGAGCAGCTTCCAAAGTAGTGCACGTTGTTTGAGGACTACAACTCATACAGTAATAATTGTCTCTAGAAACAGCCAATCAAAAGCACCTCTCTTTCTCACTGTGTTCAACAATGGCTTAGCAACAGAAACGCGTCAAATAAAGATTTATACTTTTTCTGGGATTTCTTATTTGCTAACTGGCTTTCCCTTCTATCATGCGCTCTAAGATTAAAATGGAAACTGAAAATTCATATTTAGGTCCTTGAAATCAATCTATAGTTGACACCAGTTTTTTAACCTGATCACTGAAAAGGACAATTCAAATGAATGAACTTATGTATGGCTAGGATGCTTTTAGCGATAAGGGGGTCTGTCACTCAGCCCTTGGCAACCTACTTGTACTCACCATTTTACTGTGGTTCTAAGATTAGGCTGGCTGACCGTGCTGTCATCTAGAAATATTGTTGAGCATGAGCTATACTTTTTAGTAAGCTGCCCTGGAGATACCTGAAGGGGAAGGGAAATAGAAGAAAATGTCACAGTAAGTTAAACCTATCAAGTGTGTGTTTTTCCTCGGTTAAAATGTCAAACGATAAAGCATTAAGATTTTTCTTACACTCCATGAACTGCCTGAGTGTGATATCATGTGCAGCTCTATGGGAAACCTCTATACTCTGACTTCCACAGACGAGCTTTGAGAAATGGGTTATAAAATGCTGCCTTGATATAGTACCTATAATCAAACCTGGCAAGCACCTATTATAAATTACCTTTATAATAATGTAAAAAGTTTAGAATAAGATTTCAGGGTTTTTTCCTTAAGCAATGAAATGCAGCTGAGATTTCCTATTTCTATTCATTTACTACAATAAAACGTAATGCTTTATATAATACCGATGTAGGAGCATTTCACTGCAGTAAATGAACACCAATAATAAATGTTCAGGAGACAGTGTGACGAAACAAACGTTTTCCAATCAGAGGCTGGGCATGCCAGGGCTGCTCTATCACTAAAAAGCTGGGGGCCATAAGTCTCTCTGGGCCTCAATTTCCTTATCTGGAGGACAAAAAGGTACTGCTTAAAGATTCTCTCGCATCCAAAAAAAACGGATAAAACAACTCTGAGAATTTAACTTCTCACTTCATGTTTAAGTAAGACTGCCATTACATTACTCAAGTGAGAACCTCAGAGAATACTTGCCATTCATTTCAAAATTGTACTAGTTCTGTTCTACGTGTTATTTGACACTCCTGCCTCACCCATGCTGCTCTCTGCCTGCAATGCCTTTTTCTTCCTCCTGTCCCAGCAAGCTTGACCCCATCTGCCTCTAGGATCCCTTTGCCAGCAGGCACACCACAAAACTTCTCACTTTCTGCACACTCACACATCTAATTTACCAACTGTTCCATGGTCTCAGCTGCTTGCATAGTACCACCCTCTTAAGTAAACAAGCTTCTCCAGGTTAGGAAGATTCTTCTCCTACCTCCAGCTACTGAGCACAGAATCTGGGACAAATTAGGATTCGACAAGTGTTTGAGAAATTATTTAAGATCAGTTACAACTGGAGGTAAATCTTACTAAGGGTACAAATTCGTGAGAATTTATCTACAGTGGTGTTGGATAGGTGACAAAGAACTTTTTGAGACCCTCTAGAGAATGAACTATCTTTAAAACACTTTAGAAGTATCCATTTATTTGTGAAGAGCCCATGAACACGGCAATAGTCAAATACTAAAATGGCCTAAACTATGTTAGGACAACTCTCTTCCTTAAAGTAAGGCCAATAACCAAATCCCAATCACTGAAAGCCACTGGAAGGAAGAGTAGCATTCTTTAATACCACAGAATACGAACAATTTTAAAGCTGGGTTTTGGTTTTGGTTTTTGTTTGTTTACTAATTCAGATGAGCCTTCCTTCCTCCTATTAATATAAAATAGTTTCCACCATGCTGTCACACTCTCCCATCAATGTCCTCCACAAATACATGAAAGGTGAGGCAGGGAGAAAATCTAGTTGATGCTTTTTAAAATACAGAGCATTTAAATAAAAATTGCCAGTATCCAATAATCAGAAATATCCAAATGGCATATATAAAACACCATTTTGCTTGTTTCAGATGCTTTATGCAAAGCCACTTATTCCTTATTAACAAAAAGTTCTAGATGTAACATATTTGAAACAGTATCACTATTTGGAAGACTAATTTCTCCTTCAAGCTAGAAATGTTTTAAACTAAAACTCTGATATGGTCCTTAAGCTATTTGGTTAATGTGTAATTTTAGAATCTCAAAAAACAGATACAGCATGAAAAATGAAAATTCACTCATTCAAATACTTTGATTCTAAACGAAGCAGGTTATCTTTTAAGGTCACTACTATTAGGGTATAATATGACATACACTACACGTAATAAAAGTCAATGCTGACCAAAAATCTATATATATGAGGGGAATAAAAATAGTAAGGAAATGTACCAAAATATAGACTAGTTGGTAGAGCTTTGGGTGCTATTTATCCTGTTTTCCTCTATTAAAAACTTTTTTTTCTATTATGAATGTATATTGATTTGTCTTTGGAAATATTACTGCTAAAACATTTAAAATTTTTAATTAGATGTGCTCTATAATCCTATGGGGGCTCATTTAAGTTGTATCAGCAACTTACAGTCTACTGGCTCGATCCTACAAAAGAAACACTTCCACAGGCCTACTCCTGAAACTATTCAAACTTTCCAGCATCTAGTGTTCACTAAAGGATGGCAGAATTGAAGCCTCTGAGCAAAGCCTAGATATGTTAGCTGCCAGCAGATTACTTTCCTCTCATCTTGCTTGAAAATTTAAGATAACTGTCCCTTATGATTAAAGCTTTACCATTGCTGGCTCACAACCTCAATAAACTGCACTGACACACATAAGGGTATAAAATGCAAATACAAAAAAAAAAAAAAACAAGTAGCAAAAAACACTACTGACAGTTTAATGTTCATAGGTATTATTTCAATTGGTCACTGAAGAAGAGTATTTATCTTCATTCAGCACTAAGGACAAAATACATGGACTTTTACAATCTTTATAAGGGGAAAGGTTGCTTAGTAGACTGCAGGTTTAATGGTGAAGACTAGAAAATAATCATACCTAGGAGGCTAGTAAGTAACAACCCTCAAAGCTTATCATTAAAGGTCAAGTACCTGTTGAAATCCTGCCCCCACCCAATGACTCCTCCCATTGTGCCTACCGCCTCTGATTTTAACCCATTAAAAGAATAAAGCTGGAGAGAGCGAGAGTACGAAGTGCGGCAACCCGAGTCATGGCAGGACAGGCATTTAGAAAGTTTCTTCCCCTCTTTGACCGAGTATTAGTTGAAAGAAGTGCACCCGAAGTTGTAACCAAAGGAGGCATTATGCTTCCAGAAAAATCGCAAGGAAAAGTATTGCAAGCAATGGTAGTAGCTGTTGGATCAGGCTCTAAAGGAAAGGGTGGAGAGATTCAACCAGTTAGTGTGAAAGTTGGAGATAAAGTTCTTCTCCCAGAATATGGAGGCACCAAAGTAGTTCTAGATGACAAGGATTATTTCTTATTTAGAGATGGTGACATTCTTGGAAAATATGTCGACTAAAATAAGTCACTATTGAAATGGCATCACGTGAAGCTGCCCGTTCCCCCAATGGCATCACGTGAAGCTGCCACTGAAGTTCTGAAATCTTTCATCCTGTAAATAATTTCCGTGTTTCTTTTATAATAAAGTAATGATATCCAAACTAATGATATTCATTGTCTCTGAAATTTCGTTTTCTCTGTATTGATTTAAACATTCCCAAATAAAAGTATATAAATGAAAAAAAAAAAAAAAAAAGAGAGAGAATAAAGCTGAAGTTCACTTTTTTCTTCCCCCTTTTCACAAGTTTTGGATACGTTTATTAAGAATCAATGACTTTCACTGAAAAGTCTGTAATACTCCATCTATGTTGCACATTAATGGACAATATGGTAGGGTGAGTGGTTTGAATAGAATTCATACTCAAGGCCTTAGTAGAAAAGTATAATATTCTAATTATAGGTATAATCAAAAATATTGTCTGAATTAATATCGTTAATTATATTGCATTAAACTTCAAACTCAGAACCTATATTCAAAGAATAAATCTAAGTTTGAGTAGACTGACCACAAATCTATTTCCTCTCCCCCTTCTTTCAGATATCATCTCATTAGAATTAAAGGCATTTTTTAAAAAAGCTATACATAAGACAGGATAAACAGCAGATGATTTTTAATGTTTGAAAGGTGAAAAGACTAGATAAAGGAGTGGTAACTGACATGGCAGAACAGAGGAAGCACAACCTTGGTACCTACAGAGGCTGACTAGGACAGGAACAAGAAAACCAGTTTGTCTTACAGAACCCAAGGCAGGCTCAGAGTTCAGAGGCGTGGTCCCCAAATCCTTGCAGTGAGGCCCATCAGTTAACGAGTTGTCCAAGTGATGCTTCCAATTAGATCTTAACAGACAGCCAAGGACCATCACACGTTTGAGGGAAGCCCCCAACAAGTAAGAGATCAAAACAGGAAGAAGGAATGGGACTTCCCTGGTGGCGCAGTGGTTAAGAATCCGCCTGCCAATGCAGGGGACACGGGTTCGAGCCCTGGCCCAGAAAGATCCCACATACCACAGAGCAACTGAGCCCATGCGCCACAACTACTGAGCCTGCGTTCTAGAGCCCATGAGCCGCAACTACTGAAGCCCGCACGCCCTAGAGCCTGTGCTCCGCAACAAGAGAAGCCACTGCAATGAGAAGCCCACGCACCCAACAAAGAGTAGGCCCAGCTCACCGCAACCAGAGAAAGCCCACGTGCAGAAACCAAGACCCAATGCAGCCAAAAAATAAATAAATAAAATAAAATATAAGGACGCTTTAAAAAAAAACAAAACAAAACGGGAAGAAGGAATTGATGGGAGTGATAAAAACTCAGGAGCAAATGAAAACTTGAAATTGCATCAGTGAAAAAAAGAATGACAGGATATAAGAGAACTCTATAAATTGAAAATAAGGTAGACAAAACAATATATTCAATAGAAGGATTAGAGCACAGTCAAGGAAATCTCCAGGAAGCAGGACAAAAAGACAAAATGCAAAGCAGGAGGGGAAAAAAGTTAGCGATCTGGTAAGTCTAAGACTTCCAACATCTGAATAATAGGAACCTGGAAGAAAAAAACAGAATATCAAAGAAACACACCAAAAAGGTCTATACCAAACCAAATTATGAAATTTCAAAATCCCAGGGAGAGGGAAGGTACTAAAAGGTTCCCGAGAAGGAAGGGATGGGGGAAAATGACTAAAATCGGTAATGTACAATGTACCATACAATGTCAACAGGTTTAAGAGCAACAGTGTAAATGAGAAGATGAGAGGGAAATGTCTTTAGAACGGCAAAAATTAGTTTCAACTGAGAATTCTATACTTTATCAAATAGAAGGAGTTTCAGAGAGGCTAGATCTCTCTAAACTTTCTGCCCATGTGCCCTTTTCCCAGGAAAATGTGCTCCAGTAAAACAAGGAAGTATAACAAGACAAGAGGGAAACAGAATCTAGGACATAGGGGATCCAACATAAGAGAGCAGAGTTATGTGAGATCCCAGATGACTTCACACAGATATCCCAGGAAAAGAGGCATAGAGCAGGCCTAGGGGAACACTAGTCTATATGGGAGTAGGAAGACAAAAGATTGGGGCAAAGTGTCTCCAAGAAAAAAATGGAACAGATGTGGCTTAGTAGACGGAAAATAGTTTTCATAGGCATGTGACAAATGTTAAAACATTTGGGGAAAAAAATAGCTGTTAGAAAACAGGCAAGTGAATATAGTCAGGAAATTAATTCCACAGAAAAAATGAAGAATGTGAAAGCAGGGAGACCGGGCAGGGAGCTACTTACTGCATTTGGCTGTGTGAGATCACGTTGGCTAGGAAAAGGGGGATTGGGTTATCCTAGAGAAGTGCAGAAGTGCTCCAATTTCATTAATATTTAAGAAAAAGAATGAAGGGTGTACAAGGAGGAGGCACAGTCAGAGAACTATATGGCTCAGCAATGCACAATATTTGCAGAGTCGTAGTAATGTAAACATTGATTCTGATTTAATAAAAACTGATACATGTTGAGGGAACACAGGGAGGGAAATAACGTCATGGTGGAGCGAAGAAGCTCAGCTTTCACCTGCTATGACAAGAAGTCAATGGACAGTGCTAAAAATTAACTTACCTGTTATACTTTTATTACTTTGGTTAAAAAATAAGATCAAAAAAATAAGGCAAAAGAATTTAAGGCAGATCTTTATACTACAACCGTATTAGTGAAATTTAACGGAAATGTCAGAACCCTTAAAAAATGGGCACTACTAAGTCAAAGACTTTCCTGAATACATTTGATAATTAGGAAAATAGAGATTTAGAAAATCTACAAAAAAGAGGTCCATGCTAACAGTATTGGATCCATCATATTTTTAGGAATCATGGCAGACATATTTTTAATTCAAACTATTAATTTCTTAACTTTTCAACTGTTTACTTACATGGTTGAAATGGTTGCTCCTCCTCTTTTCCCGCACTAAGAATAAAAAAAATTAACTGATGAATTCTGATACAAATGCCATAGAAAAATAAAAGTAGTCACTAATTATCTGATGGATTACCAATAACACAATGAGATAGAATTCCATTCTATTTTTTAAAATAATTTCCAACAAAATATATAATTTAAATCACCCAGCAAGATGAGTCCTATAAATAAAATCTAAAAACTTAGTTTCACTTTTTTGACCTAATAGATATTCTGTATTAGGCACAAATGAAAGACTCCCCATTTACAAAAGAAAAGGACAAAGCAAATCAGGCCAGGTGAGAAACTTAGCTAATAAAAAAATGTACCTGCTGCATAGCTGAACTACTAGCCAGGAGTATTTTCTCAGTCTTCATTTACACACAGCTTACTTTAATTACCACAATCTACAGATGACGACTCTAAGAACCAGTTTCTGGCCAGGCACTCGTCTCCGAACGCACCAGGATCTCTGGAAGCATCCTGAACCACTTAATGGTAACCTACTCAAATACCTTACTGAAAAAATACACAACTGGAAAGTAACCTATGTTAAACGTAAATTTTAAAATGAGTGTGCTGACCTAAATGAACATATCTACAGCACACAAAACGGTTTTGCTCCAACAAAGGCCAGAAGAATAAAAGCCTGAAGAGGGTCTTAGGCCACACTCTTGCTCACATTGCCTCCTTTAACTCCAGACAGGCATCACAGGCACGGATTCCTTAAGGCTGAAGAGAGAGACAGGCATGGGACAGCTTTTCTTTTACTGTCTCCAGAGCCCCTCTACATGTGAGCAGCTCATGGCTCTGGAAGAAACTGAGAAATAGAGCAATCCTAACCAGAAAGGAGTGGCTCAAGTACACACACTAGAAAAATGCAAGTTAGAAACCCCAGGAGCTTCCAGGTTGGTGAGCATGTAGTACCCTTGCAGAGGGCATCAAAGCTCTGTGCCCTGTCCCCATGCCTGGCCCTATGCATCTCTTCCATCTGGCTGTTCCTGAGTTATATCCTTTTATAAAAACCAGTGATCTAACGGAAAAAAACCAAAAGCAAAACAACAACAACAAAAAACCAAACCTCCGTTTTTTATTGTGCTGCATCACTTTAAATATTATGGAATGTTCACTTCTTGTATTCCTGCTCTCGTAATCAACTGAAAAACTTGGTCACGTATGGCTTTTTAGCAAATAAACTAGGATTTAACATAACATTCAGGAAGACAAGCAGGCAAGCAGGAGTGCAAAAAATTCTACGGTTCTGATTCTCATCTTAAAACAAGGAGGACACAGGAAATGTATATGAGTTTCACATGCTGAGGATAATCTTCTGGAAAACCCCATATGGCATGTTGCTCTTATTACCCTGGCACAGCACTACATTAGGATGAGAAAGTTTTGAATAGCTTAAAAGTTCTGAGTAGCATAAATCTGGATGTGAGATAGGCTCGTCTGGTTGAACACTGTGTAAAACAGGGCCAAAATCACAAGGCTCAATTCCCACATATAACAACTGATTTTTCTGATTTGACCAAATGAAAACCTAACTGTGACCTAAACCCTATCATTTGTCTTTAACATATGTGCTCTTCGGAGCAAGGGGAAAAGGACAAAGTAGCATGGAGAAATAGACCACATCTAAATCATGTGGCCAGTTGACTATGTTGATAAAGAGGTGGCAAAATGTATAAACAGATAGTCTAAGTGTTCTCCTCCCTAAAACACTGACAACTAAAGGAAACTGTATCATCAACATATTAAAATAAGACAAGTGAATACATAAAAAAGTGAAACATTTAAACCACTGTAAGAGTTTTTCTAAATACCTCCTATAATACACAAAACAAAAACAGTTTTCACTCTTTTTCTCAGGGAAAAAAAAGCATTGCCTTACCATCTGTTTGAGATTTGCTCGGAAAAATGGTGCTTGCCCTTGGGTGGTCAGAAGGGTTTGGTTCCAAAGCTAAGTCTGTATAGGAAGAAGAGAAAAAGGTGTGGTGATTTAGTTGAGTAGAAAAATACATGATTTTAAAGATAGCTACACATTGATTGAAACCACTTATTAATAGTCTTGAGAAGAGCTTTTAGTAATGACAAAAAGGCAATTTTAGTAAAGGCACAATATAAAAATTCTATTGGGAAACAGCAAAATTGTAGAAACTCTCCATACATGTGGAGTAAAACCATGGCTATGTCTTAGACTTCTTTAACTTGCACCTAAATAATCTATGCCATTTTTAGATGAATCATATATGTGACTCCCCTCCTATTTATCAATTAAAAATTCAGTCACCCTCTTTTAAAGCTGATATTACTAGCACATTCCAGGAACAGTCTCAAGAAGCAAGTTATGCTGTGGCCAACTACTGTCAGATACCAGCTCAATATATCAAATATGCCAAAACGAAGTGAGTTGCTTTTGGCAAATGTTCTTCAGACAATCAAATGGCTAATTCTAACTCCATTCAACAAATGAACTCATTTCATTGGCTGTGGTTTATCTGGGGGCTATTCATCATGGCAGATTTAAGAGGACTACATAAAAGTTCAATGTTCTAATCTAGAGGAACACTTCCATGAGAGTGATTTTTAACTTTGCCCTCTATTTCCAAAGCTAAACTCACTTCTTCATTCCACGCTGCATGATTAATTTGGGGCTTCAATAAGAGTACTTTCTGGAGCAGATCATAGGGCTACTAGAAAAAAATTTTGGCCATACCTACACGAAAAGGTGGGTCTGCCTGTAGCCCACCTTGCACCAAGGTGGGATAGCGTCTTCTATTTAGGCAGAAATACAAAACAAGCACAAGCTA
Source organism: Balaenoptera physalus (assembly GCF_965194825.1). Lineage (NCBI taxonomy): Eukaryota > Metazoa > Chordata > Mammalia > Artiodactyla > Balaenopteridae > Balaenoptera > Balaenoptera physalus. The sequence continues at coordinate 47,197 of NW_028126143.1, forward strand.
CCACACAGGATAGTAAGGTTGTTGTTTCAAACAAACAAACAAACATAAAAGCCCTATGACACTTCCTCAGCAAAGTCCATCTCAAACCATTTAACCAATCTTTTAAGAAACTGGACCAAGATTCAGATAAAGAGTAATGGTTAAGGCAATTATTTCCCAAACCACATAATAACTGATCTGTTTTTGAAAGATGGCTTTGATGGTCAAAGTGAAATACAAATATATCCCTGCCTCTTAGAGAATCCAAAGAATACACACATTGATATATTAAAAACTAATTAGTCTAGTAGTGAATTCTGTCTAACCCAGCATTTCACAAATGTATCTACCTAGAATCCCCTTTTCCCACCCAGAAAGAATGTGGCACGAACAGTAATTTTGGACTTCCCGTTTTAACAGGAATCTGAGCCATCCATTTTAATGTCATTGCCAGCACTAGTAATTTACAGAGCTAAACCAACTGCTTTGTTCTTCATGAAAATTCCTTCACTGAATTTGAAGTTTATCAAGCTGCTTTTGGAGAAAATATTCTATTCAACATTTTTATGTAAAAGACCCATACAATTATTTTAAAGTTTTTTTCTCCTACATATTTGAAAAATTAAGACAATGGGAAAATAAATTATTTCAGCTGTACACAAAATGGCAGGCAGAGACTTTCACAGCTGCCTCTAACCTATAGCTTCCGAAAGAATTCATGACTACTTACCTATACCAAAAAGAAAGTAAATAGACTACATTTGAATCTAAAAAATAAGCAGAAATGTTTGCAAAGTAGCTGTCTTATTTATCAGTGTCTATGGCATGGTAAAACTTAACAATTTTCAATGGAAGTCCAGGAAAATTAAGTGCCAGAATCAAAGAGAAGCAAGCTTTAACACACACACACACACACACACACACACACACACACCCGCCAAACCAAGATGTGCTACTACAGATCTAAATACAAAAGTCAAGAAGGCTGGGATAAAAGAAATGACAACATGCAAAAAAAAAAAAAGTAAACTTAGCCCAAGTGACCAGAAAAAAGCTGGCACTCTCCCTACTCTATCCTAGGGGGTTCAAAGGTAGGCACAGGATCCAGGAACGGCCAATCAATCACAGCTGTCCTGGGGCTTGCCAAGAAAAGAGAAAGGCAGAACTGTACTCTAGGATCCTTAGCTAGTCTTGAGCTGCTGGACACTCCCCTTGCTATCATGAGGGGAAAGGCTTTTCAGGAGACATCAACAGAGGAGAGCAGAACTGAGGAGATCATTTAACTCCTGGGTCAAGTAGTGCTTAACTCTGTGATGTTCTTTTAACTTGCAACTGAAGGAGACCTGGTTAATCAGCAGTACTGATGATCACACTAAAGGTGGGGAAAGGTAAAAGTCACTTGCTCATTCCTTTATCAAATATCATGAACAAAAATCTGCATGAGACAAAACGATGCTCTGTTTAAAAGTTACACACAACCATTCACAATCATTAACACACAATGATTCACAACTGTTACTTTTAGTTGCTTTTCTTATACGTTAAAAAAAGCTCTAATTAGTGTACAATTTATGTCTTCTTGTTACTAACAAGCGCTCTCCACCCCACTGTTGCATATTTATTGTTTAATGAATACACACTGGCCCATCAAGTGTTATTCCTATACTGGACTTAGCCAATCCCCTATTGCTGGGGATTGGTGCTTACAAAGTTCTATTCTTAAAATATTATGAGGAAAATCTTTATGTACATAGTTTTTTAAAATAATGGTTTTATCTCCTTAGCAAAGATCTTCGGAAGTGGAATGACTAAGCCAAAAGGTTAGATCACTTTCACGGCTCCATGTACAATGCTAAATTGCTTCCTAAAGAAGGTGGGGGGCACATTAGGGTATAATGCTACCAATCATGACATTTTGATTTCCTACCCTTGCTTTGGATACTTGAAAAAAAAAAAAAAAATTCCTACTGATATGAATGAGGAACCTCACTGTAGATCTAATTTGTATTTCTTCTGATTACACAGTTTGACCATTTTCCCACAGTTATCAGTGTTATTTCCACTTTGGTGAGTTGGCCTATCATTTGAATGTACTGTAAACACCAGGGCCCTACTGCTGTCAGTTTGCATGAGGTTTTCAGAAAATATTAATCTTTTGTTTATAGCCTATATAACTAACAATTTTCTATATAACTTGCACTTTTTGCTAATGAAAAATACCACATCACTATCTTATAGAATGGACATGTGAGCCATTAGACAGTAAACTCATACATACACACAATATTTCTGCACTTCCCATGAACTATCTTCCCAAGAGCCTAAGGAGACTATGATAAAACCTACCACACTCTTCACTATCACAAAGGTAAGACTGCCAACTATTAAGCAAAGCTTTACCACCCACCATCCCTCTCATCCCTCTCCCCACCACATGCACACACAGTAATTTAGAGACTTCAGGGAATTACTGTGCATTCAGGAAATTACATGGATTCTTCCGAAAGTTATTTCTTTAGAAACCTCTAAGAATGTTTTACCCAGGAGAAATATTCTTGAGCTCATGATTAGGGGTTATGATTAAAACTGTATTTTAAGACCCATCATTTTTGTATTATCAATTTAAATTGCAACTTATTTGACAGCATGATAGGTCGATGTAGAAAAAGTATGATTAAAAAAAAATTAAACTCGATCTTCATGTAAACATTCCTCAGAGGAAACCTGTAAAACACCACCGACACTGAGTACTGTTTTTCCTCCAATCTAAGATTCTACCAGTTGTTAAGATCCATCTCAATTGCAGTTGTTAAAAGTGTGAAAACATAGGCAACTTAGAACAAATGAAATGCATTACTGAAGGCTAAAAGTGTTAAAACTATGCTATCAAACTGTCGATAAATGATTTGTCCTTGTTAAAATATTAGAGGGAGAGGGAAGTGACCAAGAAAGCATCTGACAGAAGCAGCATATTTCAGAAAGCGATTAATATCGACATATTGATTTCAATATATTCCAAATAAACAGGAGATGTCAGCAGTTTCTGGGCCAACTGCTGAGCACCAGTTTACTTAACGGTAACCACTGCATTTACTGAACTGCCCTAGCATCCCTATACTGTGCAGTGTATTAGTTTTATGGCTCATAATACAAACATTACAATCTTTACAATTACCATGTAAACTGATGATTTCATCTCTTTGCGTCCACACTTTCCACCGCAGTCAGGGAGTTCCTGCCAGCCAGCCCTGAGCTGGGCTGCCTCACCAGCGGGTACACAGCAGGCTCCTGCACCTGCCAGGCTACTGCTCACCCAAGCCTTGATCCTGCTTTCCTAGCTTCTGACAATCCTGGCTTCCAAACTTCCCAGCTCTGGTTTCCAACTGCTTCTGTACCTGCCTCTACCCTGGTTCTCAGTTTTGCCTTATTTTAATCCTCAATCAGTGTTACAGTGATCATGACTGAGAGGTGACACATAGGTAAGTACACCTGGCTTTATATATTTCTAAAGAGCACTTTACTCAGTTTCTTGGACTTTTAAGAACCTTTCTGGGTTGCAAGTTACCTTCATTTCATTTCACATTACGCAGTGTTACTGTTTTAACTCTTAAGTTTTATTACTTTAATACACTAAAACAACAACAACAAAAAAGGCTGAGAAAAAAGGTAGTATTCCAAAGAAGCTCACATAATGTCAACAATAAATTCTGTTCCTATATGCCATGCATTTGGAATTTACAGTCCTACTCTCTATCAATACTCATTTTTAAAACCTTGGACAACTCAATTTATACCTAAGAGAAGAATTCCTACACTACCTAACTCAGAACATGGTGAGAATCAAATGAAATGCAAGAGCAATCTATATACTACAGCCTATTTTAGACCCTTATTAATATCGCTTTTTTGTTCAAGCCACTGTTGGCTCTCACCTGAGCTACCGCACCAGCCTCCTAACTGGTCTCCCTCTCTGCTTCCTTCCACCCTTACAGTCTATTCTCACACAGTAGCTGGTCTGATCTCCCTCCGCCCTCTCTACCCCCCTTCCCTTTTTCTAAGAATTAACATCATTCCCCTGCATATAATCCTTCAATGGTTTCCCATTACAATTAGACTAAAATTCATATTTTTTGGTCAAGGCCCACTAGGCATACAAGGTCTTAATCCCCCATATTCCTCCTGGCATTCATTCACTCAGCTGCAGCCACCCATCTTTCTGTCCTTGGCACGCATCAAGCATATTCCCTTCTTAGGAACTGCACAGAAGCCTCTTCTCCCACAGCCTCACACGGCTCTCTTAGGACTGCTCATGGGTCGCTTAAGGAGAGAAGCTGTCTTTAACCACCCCTTGTAAAACTGTCCTCCTCCCCAGCCCATTACCTTCATTTTCTTTCTTAGTGTTCTCACTACCTGATGTTATTCTTGTGTCGTCAGCCCCCAGGCACCTCTAGAAAGTAAGGACCTGAGTTAGGATACGGGTTTTGTCTTGTCTAACCACTGTTTGTCCTGCCTCTGGAATGGTGCCTAATAATCATGTTTCAGTGTACCCAAAACCAGTTAAGGTTTTCCCAATTTTCCCACATCATCTAAGATTTCTTCTAATGCTGTCTTTTGATGTGTCTGTCACCTAGGACCAGAGTTAATTTCAGATCTCTTAGAGTAGTAGTTTAGTTACTCAGAATCAAAGACACAAGACAGGTTACCAAGAACCACGAAAACCTAAAAGAGGAAATCTAATGTTCAGTGAAAAATCAATGGTAACTTTAATTTGGAAAAAGAACATTTAATGTTAAAATACCTTTACTACAAAATGACTCACCCTATGAATTTAATTAAGTCGTAAGACAAAGTGTACAATCAGAATGCTATAGAGAAGTATCAATACAATGCATCAGTTTTTATCTGTGTCCCCTGACTAAAGCATTATAATGGGATTATAAAAGATGCTCAACCATAAAGGCTGGGTAAATGAATTATGCTCCAAGGTTATTCGATGGCCCAGTAAACAGTTGGTAAAAGGCAGGCTGTAGAGCTATGCGCAGTTGCATGGAAATACATCACCCTGGAGCACTCTCTAGGTGTCAGCACGGTTACAGGAGCTTCATGTCGTTACTTTTCTTTATAACAAAAAGTTACAAAGTGGCACATAAAGAACAATCCCATCTTTGTAAAATAAACACAATGTTATGTTTATATGCATACAAAAGGTTCAGGAAGAATCAACACCAAAATATTAATAAAAATTCTGGATATTCTGAGTGTGAGTGAAGGACTTTTCTGTGTTTTCTCAATCTTTCACATCAAATGTTCATTAATACTGTCACCAAAAAAAGGAAAGATCTGTTGCTCAGAGGTTTTTCCACATCATATTGCCAATTCCTTCCCTACCCACTCTTCAGGGGGATGGGAGGTAGGGGTCACTTGAGAGAGCACCTTTCACCAGAAAATTAGCAAAGCTCCTAAGGTCAGAACATAAAGGCTGTATGAAAAGTTGATGAATAAAAATAAAATCAGATAATAGGACCGTAGCATCTTCTTTTCTATTATGACACTACCATCAGTTATATTAGATATACTGTTAAAGACAAAGTAGTAAAAAATTCTTTTGAGTCTATCTGAAATCTATACTACGTTCTTAGGAGTTACTTTTTTGAGATGGCTTGAAGAAATCATGTTCTTCTCCAATGTTTCTGAAGAACAAGACAGAGCATCATTTATGTACGATTTTCTCTAAGTAACCAAATAATTCTTCACTGTAGAAAAGCCAAAATGTTTTATATCTGAGTAGGTATTTCTCAGTTTCCAGGGAAACTGATACAAAATTGTCTGAAATAAAGACATGAAGAGCAAACTTCCAATGTGCCTGTACTTTATATTTGGTGTTCTGACCTTGTTTCTATGGAAACTTAATTAATAGGCAAATGCTGAAATTGAGGTTTCTCTTATCACTTTATCGAATGCCCCCCCCAAAAAAGACAAATTGAAATGAAATTTTAACAATCATGTTAAACATAAAAAGGTAAATTCTGTACTCATGAACTCTATTTTTCCAGTTCCTGATTTAGCACTCCTTCCTTATCATACATAGTCGTATGCTAAATGCTTAGTACCTTACCTGCCCGCTTACCAGCTTCCCCTAATGTCCCTCTGTCCAGGGCATTCTCGGCTTCAATTGGATTTCACCAGAACAAACTCTTTAAATTATATCAACGTGTTTACCTGACTGATAAATTTAGGCTATTTCATGACTTCTACTTTTATTCATATCCATTGCAATGTATGTACAGACAGAGAATGGAGAGGTAAATGTTGCTTCTGAGTTGTGTACAATAAACTGGAATGGCAATAATCAAAACTGGAGTATGCTGAGATAGGCCTAACTTATGGATAAATTATAATAAAATATAAGGTGCACTCTAAACAGTTTCTTAAGCATCCCAAGAACTGAATTTGGCATATCTACCACCTCCCAAGTCTGTCTCTTTTGTTCAGTAGCTGTGTTACACAGTCATTTCAGATCTCTAAGTCTTGGCTTCTTCATCGGCAACAGAGGGAGAATATATACGGGCCTTATTTGTAGATGGAAGGGCCGAGTGAAATACACAAGAAAATGCATTGTAAATCTTAAAAGAATTCTATAAAGGTCCAATTTTCGTCTCTCATCCTACACTAGCCAACTACTAACTGTTTTTAAAAATCATTTAGAGGCTTACCTTATAGCAACAAGCAGAGCAGTTTTCACAAGTACTTACATGCTTTGTGTTTAAAGCTACAATTAATTCACATAATTTGTTCATTCTTTCACAATATCTAACGATTCTGAAAAGGGAGTACTTTCCACTTACAAAGCCACGTCCATCATAAGGGTGAATCCACAGGCTTCATTATTCTAACTTTTAAAGAAATTAAATAAACCCAACTAAAATTTAAATAGAAGAGCTGTAAGACATTTCGTCTATGAAATAATGAAATAATCTCTGGCATTTAAATGAAACAAATGGGCCAGTGGGGCTTTAACATCTTTATGATACAATGTTTTATACTTCAAAGAACAGTCTTTATTAAAGTGCCACTATGCTACCCAGAATTTTTTTTTTTTTTAACCTAGAGCCATCCCTTTCCAAAATTCTAGAGGCAAAAATCAAACATTTCCTCTCTTCTCTCTCTCCTCTCCTCCCCGACAACACCCACCCCCAGCCACTTAGTCTACAGAACTTTTACCTGAACATTCCTAAAGTTAAATAGTATTCTACTGGGGGGGGGGGCGGAGGAGGAGGGAGCCATGGAGACATTTTTCTGCAGGATGGATGTGGTATGTTAACTCCCAAACCTTTATATTACAAATTACAATCTGAATTTGTTTTTTCTCCTTTGAAACTTCTGTCCAGCAGTCTCAGGAACCACCTCACCCCTCCCTTAGAACAGGCAACGTGCAAAAGAAGTCGGTTAAGGCTGTGCAACTGAAGACATACTTGTGTCAAAGTGGGAATTTAAAAGTAATCAGAACTCCATGGGGTCTCCTTTGGTAAAGAAAAAAAACCCAACAACTATTCTCTGCAGCCGTGGCAGTAACGTTTCACACCGTTCACAGTTATTTTAAGCCCCTCTCCCACCATTTTCTTTCCTATCGTGTTCAAATTATAGTTAGAAGGGATAAAGTAGCTTCTATCAGGGCGACTGAAAACATTAAAATCCAAAGAATTTTAGTTAAGAACACCACACTGACTCTGTCCATCTCTATTTTGAATTTAAATGACAAATCCTCTAATGTTTGTCTTAATTGTCTCGAGTATCAACTACCTTAAGGAATAGAAATCTGTCATCAGGCCCTTACCTAGTTCCTTCGCTTAGGTACCATCTGGATAGGGAGACGGGATGGATACGCCGAAGTTAGAGTATTTAAGTTTGCATTAAGAAAAGAGAGACTACACCAGAAAGTCTCTGCTAAGTCCCACGAGATGTTAAATAGAACCACGAACAGGAAGGGCCGCGGATTGGAGGGTCTCAGGCCGGGCTGGGAAATGGGAACGGGGGAAAGAATTGGGCATTCGGGTAGGGAAGAGGGAAGGAGACTGGCCGGACGCGACTGGTAAAGAATAAGGGGTGGGGACGCCAAGCAGAGCCAGCCTTCGTCCCCGGTGCCCAGCCCTGGGAGAGCCAACTCCGGGCAAGAAGGAGCCCTAGGCGGCGTCTCCCTCCCGGGGGACCCTGGGGGCGGCGGAGGCCAGAGGTAAGCCCGAGAGCAGACGGCGCCGACCCCGCGAGGGGCGAGGCGCGCCCGCCGCTTCTTACCTTCGGGCATCTCCCGGTCGCTGATGTGCTGCAGGTGGTGGCCTTCGCCACCTGCGAAATCCAACTCGGCGGGTTCCACGGTAGCCGCCGCCGGAGCTACTGCCACCGCATTCCCGGCCGCCGCCTTGTAGACCTCAGACTCGCAGTCCGGCTCCGCTGACCCCCTGCGCCGGCCCGACTTGGGGCTGGCATTGGGGGACAGGCAACAACACAGCGAGTTCCCCATGGGGCGCCTTCACTCCTCGCCGCCGCCGCCTCCGCTCGTCCCCCGACTCTGCCGAGCACAGAAGCCGCCCCCTCCCCCAACAATGGCGCGGCGGGCACTGGCAGCCCCGGGCTATGCCGGGGCTGTGCCGCACATGCAGACGCGACTTCGCCCGCCGCTCTCCTGTCCGCCCAGCCGCCGGGGCCCCGGGCAGGGGTACGGCCCCGGCCGCACCCCTGCCCAGCCGCTGGGCCCCGGGCAGGGGTCCGGCCCCGGCCGCACCCCCGCCGCTGCCTCCCCGGAACCAACTAGTCTGTGAGGGCGGTGACCAGACCCGCTTATTTAAAAGGGCTGGGAACCAGACAAGCGCTGAGACGCGCAGCCACTGAGGGAGAGAGCGCAGCCGGAGCTCCTCCTCCTTCCGCTGCCGCCTCCCGACTGAAAGTAGCTAGCCCGGCCGGCCCTTGCCTACCGGAATGTGTCCTTCGGTTACCTGGTTACGACGGACCAATCACGAACAGAGTTCCCTCCACGCGCCCTCCTCAGAGCGCAGGCATGTGACTCACAATGCCCCGCCCCCGCCCGCGGCTGCCCCGCCCCCCGAGCGGCGCACCCCAGACTCTGGTTTCCATTCATCTCTCGCGCTCCGAGCTTTCCGGTCCTGCGGGAAGCGCCGCGGGAGTTTGTTAATCGAAGCCGTCCTGAGTCAGTGGGCTCTGTAGAAAGCCCCTGTTCGTAAAATGCCAGTTCAGTTAGCAACTCGCTTTCACTGGGTCCACAGTTGACTCATTTGATGTATTGCTCAACGAACTTAGTTTCACCCCAATTTTTGACCGTTTTTTATAACTGAATGCTCCTCCTGTCTTGCCTTCCAAAGAGTGTTAGTTTCCGCCTACAGTTTAACCATAGCAACCCCCGGGGCCCTGGTCCTACTCTCAATAAAGAGCTGTGGCTGTGTCTTGAATGAGACTCGAGGACACGTCACCCCTCCACTTCCTCATCAGCAAATTAGGGACCAAACTCCCCCCTCCCACCTCTGAGGCGCTGGGATTCAGCAACTCGCTTTTCTCGCCTGTTGCTCTCTTCCACGGCAGGAGTTTCCAGGTTTCCCTACTTTAGCCAACAACAACGCATAAAGCACGATTTTCTCATACAAACTTGAGAGTCACAAAGTGAAGTACCACGGTCTTGATTTGATGAAGATGATAACGATAGTTAACATTTGGCAAACACTATGCGCCCGCCCCCGTTCCAAGTGAGGTACTCATTTAACCCTCGGGAACAAAATCCTCAGAAACCTTCATTTTACAGATTTTACAGACGCTAAGTCACGTTCCCAAGGTCACATGATTGCTCAGGGGTGTGGCCAGGATTTGATCCCTGATTGTGTGGATCCCCAAAGGCACCTTATTGTGATCATCAGAAAATAAAGGTCGAAGTCAAATTTGGTTGGAAGTGGCATAGTGTATCAGGATTTTCTTTTTTTAAGGAGGAACAATTTTTTGATGTGGATTTTAAAATACTTTCCCTTCATTCAACATTGATTAGTCCCTCCTACATGCCAGGCACCCGTGTGTGAAAAATAGTCCTGCCCTCAGTGACCTCAGGCACGGTGAGAAAACAAAGGCTTAGAAAGCCCAACAGTCTGAGGTCACACTGCTGCAAAGTACTTAAACCTGAAATTCAAACCTAGATCTATTAACCCCAAGTAGATGCTGGGGTAAAGAGCTTGGTTTTCTTCCCAGAAACATGAGAGCCATTGAATGTTGTGAAGTTAAGGAGTCACTATCAGGTGGTTTGTAGTGAGGTCACGCTTGAGAATAAGTAGGACTGATGGAAGCAACAAAACCCATTAAGAGACTTTATATTCATCTAAGAGAGGAGTGAGGGCTCAAACTAAAGGCAGTGGCAGAGACTGGAGTGGAGGGAAAGGATCTGAGGTCATCTGGGAGGTAGAATAGAAGTGCTCAGTGACTAGATATGGAGCGGGAAGGGGAAAAGAGAAGCAAAAATGGCTGCTAGGGTTCTGGCTTAGGGAACTATGTAGAGTGTGGTTACTTTTTCTTAGATAGTGCAGGAAAAGGAAGAGGTTTGGGAAGGAAGATCATTTTGGGTTCTGTTAAGCGGAACATGGAAATGGAGCTCTCTGGTTGAAAGTAAGCCTCTGCAGGCTAAGTCCATTTTGTGATATCCCAACTTATGTTTTCAAAAATAACACATTAGATTAACCAAGATGGCGGAGTAGAAGGACGTGCTCTCACTCCCTCTTGCGAGAGCACCAGAATCACAACTTGCTGCTGGACAATCATTGACAGGAAGACCCTGGACTTCACCAAGGAGGATACCCCACGTCCAAGGACAGAGGAGAAGCCACAGTGAGACGGTAGGAGGGGTGCAATCAGAGTAAAATCAAATCCCATAACTGCTGGGTGGGTGACTCACAGGCTGGTGAACACTTATACCACAGAAGTCCACCCACTGGAGTGAAGGTTCTGAGCCCCACGTCAGGCTTCCCAACCTGGGGGTCCGGCTACGGGAGGAGGAATTCCTAGAGAATCAGACTTTGAAGCCTAGTGGGAATTGATTGCAGGACTTTGACAGGACTGGGGGAAACAGAGACCCCACTCTTGGAGGGCACATACAAAGTAATGTGTGCATCGGGACCCAGGGGAAGGAGCAGTGACCCTGGGGGAGACTGAACCAGACCTACCTGCTGGTGTTGGGGGGTCTCCTGCAGAGGCGAGTGGTGGCTCTGTTTCACCGTGGGGATAAGGACACTGGCAGCCGAGGTTCTGGGAAGTTCTCCTTGGTGTGAGCCCTCCCAGAGTCTGCCATTAACCCCACCAAACAGCACGGGTAGGCTCCAGTGTTGGGTTGCCTCAGGCAAAACAACCAACAGGGAGGGAACCCAGCCCCACCCATCAACAGTCAAGTGGATTAAGGTTTTACTGAGCTCTGACCGCCACAGCAACAGTCAGCTCTACCCACCACCAGAGCCTCCCATCAAGCCTCTTAGATAGCCTCAACCACCAGAGGGCAGACAACAGAAGCAAGAAAAACTACAATCCTGCAGCCTGTGGACCAAAAACCACAGTTACAGAAAGATAGAGAAGATGAAAAGGCAGAGGGCTATGTACCAGATGAAGGAACAAGAAAAAAACCCAGAAAAACAACTAAATGAAGTGGAGATAGGCAACCTTCCAGAAAAAGAATTCAGAATAATGATAGTGAAGATGATCCAGGACCTCGGAATAAGAATGGAGGCAAAGATTGAGAAGATGCAAGAAATGATTCACAAAGACCTAGAAGAATTAAAGAACAAACAAACAGAGATGACCAATACAATAACTGAAATGAAAACTACACTAGAAGGAATCAATAGCAGAATAACTGAGGCAGAAGAAAGGATAAGTGACCTGGAAGACAGAATGGTGGAATTCACTGCTGCGGAACAGACTAAAGAAAAAAGAATGAAAAGAAATGAAGACAGCCTAAGAGACCTCTGGGACAACATTAAACGCAACAACATTCGCATTATAAGGGTCCCAGAAGGAGAAGAGAGAGAGAAAGGACCAGAGAAAATATTTGAAGAGATTATAGTCGAAAACTTCCCTAACATGAGAAAGGAAATAGCCACCCAAGTCCAGGAAGCGCAGAGAGTCCCATACAGAATAAACCCAAGGAGAAACACGCCGAGACACATAGTAATCAAAGTGGCAAAAATTAAAGACAAAGAAAAATTATTGAAAGCAGCAAGGGAAAAACGACAAATAACATACAAGGGAACTCCCATAAGGTTAACAGCTGATTTCTCAGCAGAAACTCTGCAAGCCAGAAGGGAGTGGCATGATATACTTAATGTGATGAAAGGGAAGAACCTACAACCAAGATTACTCTACCCGGCAAGGATCACATTTAGATTTGATGGAGAAATCAAAAGCTTTACAGACAAGCAAAAGCTAAGAGAATTCAGCACCACCAAACCAGCTCTACAACAAATGCTAAAGGAACTTCTCTAAGTGGGAAACACAAGAGAAGAAAAGGACCTACAAAAACAAACCCAAAACAATTAAGAAAATGGTCATAGGAACATACATATCGATAATTACCTTAAACGTGAATGGATTAAACGCCCCAACCAAAAGACATAGACTGGCTGAATGGATACAAAAACAAGACCCATATATATGCTGTCTACAAGAGACCCACTTTAGACCTAGGGACACATACAGACTGAAAGTGAGGGGATGGAAAAAGATATTCCATGCAAATGGAAATCAAAAGAAAGCTGGAGTAGCTATACTCATATCAGATAAAATAGACTTTAAAATAAAGAATGTTACAAGAGACAAGGAAGGACACTACATAATGATCCAGGGATCAATCCAAGAAGAAGATATAACAATTATAAATATATATGCACCCAACATAGGAGCACCTCAATACATAAGGCAACTACTAACAGCTCTAAAAGAGGAAATCGACAGTAACACAATAATAGTGGGGGACTTTAACACTTCACTTACACCAATGGACAGATCATCCAAAATGAAAATAAATAAGGAAACAGAAGCTTTAAATGACACAATAGACCAGATAGATTTAATTGATATATATAGGACATTCCATCCAAAAACAGCAGATTACACGTTCTTCTCAAGTGCGCACGGAACATTCTCCAGGATAGATCACATCTTGGGTCACAAATCAAGCCTCAGTAAATTTAAGAAAATTGAAATCATACCAAGCATCTTTTCTGACCACAACGCTATGAGATTAGAAATGAATTACAGGGAAAAAAACGTAAAAAAGACAAACACATGGAGGCTAAACAATACGTTACTAAATAACCAAGAGATCACTGAAGAAATCAAAGAGGAAATAAAAAAATACCTAGAGACAAATGACAATGAAAACACGACGACCCAAAACCTATGGGATGCAGCAAAAGCGGTTCTAAGAGGGAAGTTTATAGCTATACAAGCCTACCTAAAGAAACAAGAAAAATCTCAAGTAAACAATCTAACCTTACACCTAAAGAAACTAGAGAAAGAAGAACAAACAAAACCCAAAGTTAGCAGAAGGAAAGAAATCATAAAGATCAGAGCAGAAATAAATGAAATAGAAACAAAGAAAACAATAGCAAAGATCAATAAAACTAAAAGCTGGTTCTTTGAGAAGATAAACAAAATTGATAAGCCATTAGCCAGACTCATCAAGAAAAAGAGGGAGAGGACTCAAATCAATAAAATCAGAAATGAAAAAGGAGAAGTTACAACAGACACCGCAGAAATACAAAACATCCTAAGAGACTACTATAAGCAACTTTATGCCAATAAAATGGACAACCTGGAGGAAATGGACAAATTCTTAGAAAGGTATAACCTTCCAAGACTGAATCAGGAAGAAACAGAAAATATGAACAGACCAATCACAAGTAATGAAATTGAAACTGTGATTAAAAATCTTCCAACAAACAAAAGTCCAGGACCAGATGGCTTCACAGGTGAATTCTATCAAACATTTAGAGAAGAGCTAACACCCATCCTTCTCAAACTCTTCCAAAAAATTGCAGAGGAAGGAACACTCCCAAACTCATTCTATGAGGCCACCATCACCCTGATACCAAAACCAGACAAAGACACTACAAAAAAAGAAAATTACAGACCAATATCACTGATGAATATAGATGCAAAAATCCTCAACAAAATACTAGCAAACAGAATCCAACAACACATTAAAAGGATCATACACCACGATCAAGTGGGATTTATCCCGGGGATGCAAGGATTCTTCAATATACGCAAATCAATCAATGTGATACACCATATTAACAAATTGAAGAATAAAAACCATATGATCATCTCAATAGATGCAGAAAAAGCTTTTGACAAAATTCAACACCCATTTCTGATAAAAACTCTCCAGAAAGTGGGCATAGAGGGAACCTACCTCAACATAATAAAGGCCATATATGACAAACCCACAGCAAACATCATTCTCAATGGTGAAAAACTGAAAGCATTTCCTCTAAGATCAGGAACGAGACAAGGATGTCCACTCTCACCACTATTATTCAACATAGTTCTGGAAGTCCTAGCCACGGCAATCAGAGAAGAAAAAGAAATAAAAGGAATACAAATTGGAAAAGAGGAAGTAAAACTGTCACTGTTTGCGGATGACATGATACTATACATAGAGAATCCTAAAACTGCCACCAGAAAACTGCTAGAACTAATTAATGAATATGGTAAAGTTGCAGGATACAAAATTAATGCACAGAAATCTCTTGCATTCCTATACACTAATGATGAAAAATCTGAAAGAGAAATTATGGAAGCACTCCCATTTACCATTGCAACAAAAAGAATAAAATACCTAGGAATAAACCTACCTAGGGAGACAAAAGACCTGTATGCAGAAAACTATAAGACACTGATGAAAGAAATTAAAGATGATACCAACAGATGGAGAGAGATACCATGTTCTTGGATTGGAAGAATCAACATTGTGAAAATGAGTATACTACCCAAAGCAATCTACAGATTCAATGCAATCCCTATCAAATTACCAATGGCCTTTTTTACGGAGCTAGAACAAATCATCTTAAAATTTGTATGGAGACACAAAAGACCCCGAATAGCCAAAGCAGTCTTGAGGGGAAAAAAATGGAGCTGGAGGAATCAGACTCCCTGACTTCAGACTATACTACAAAGCTACAGTAATCAAGACAATATGGTACTGGCACAAAAACAGAAACATAGATCAATGGAACAAGATAGAAAGCCCAGAGATTAACCCACGCACCTATGGTCAACTAATCTATGACAAAGGAGGCAAAGATATACAATGGAGAAAAGACAGTCTCTTCAATAAGTGGTGTTGGGAAAACTGGACAGCTACATGTAAAAGAATGAAATTAGAATACTCCCTAACACCATACACAAAAATAAACTCAAAATGGATTAGAGACCTAAATATAAGACTGGACACTATAAAACTCTTAGAGGAAAACATAGGAAGAACACTCTTTGACATAAATCACAGCAAGATCTTTTTTGATCCACCTCCTAGAGTAATGGAATTAAAAACAAAAATAAACAAGTGGGACCTAATGAAACTTCAAAGCTTTTGCACAGCAAAGGAAACCATAAACAAGACGAAAAGACAACCCTCAGAATGGGAGAAAATATTTGCAAATGAATCAACGGACAAAGGATTAATCTCCAAAATATATAAACAGCTCATTCAGCTCAATATCAAAGAAACAATCACCCCAATCCAAAAATGGGCAGAAGACCTAAATAGACATTTCTCCAAAGAAGACATACAGACGGCCACGAAGCACATGAAAAGATGCTCAACATCACTAATTATTAGAGAAATGCAAATCAAAACTACAATGAGGTATCACCTCACTCCTGTTAGAATGGGCATCATCAGAAAATCTACAAACAACAAATGCTGGAGAGGGTGTGGAGAAAAGGGAACCCTCTTGCACTGTTGGTGGGAATGTAAATTGATACAGCCACTATGGAGAACAATATGGAGGTTCCTTAAAGAACTAAAAATAGAATTACCATATGACCCAGCAATCCCACTACTGGGCATATACCCAGAGAAAACCATAATTCAAAAAGACACATGCACCCGAATGTTCATTGCAGCACTATTTACAATAGCCAGGTCATGGAAGCAACCTAAATGCCCATCAACAGACGAATGGATAAAGTTGTGGTACATATATACAATGGAATATTACTCAGCCATAAAAAGGAACGAAATTGAGTCATTTGTTGAGACGTGGATGGAGCTAGAGACTGTCATACAGAGTGAAGTAAGTCAGAAAGAGAAAAACAAATATCATATATTAATGCATGTATGTGGAACCTAGAAAAATGGTACAGATGAGCCAGTTTGCAGGGCAGAAGTTGAGACACAGATGTAGAGAATGGACATATGGACACCAAGGGGGGAAAACTGTGGTGAGGTGGGGATGGTGGTGTGCTGAATTGGGCGATTGGGATTGACATGTATACACTGATGTGTATAAAATTGATGCCTAATAAGAACCTGCAGTATAAAAAAGCAAACAAAACAACTAATACTAAACTTTCATTGGGTTATTTGTATGGAAATATGTTAATATAAATGTTTCAGACATTACATGAAATTTCTAAAAATCTTATATTTGTATTTGTATGGAAATATGTATGGAAATATGTTAATATAAATGTTTCAGACATTACATGAAATTTCTAAAAATCTTATATTTGTATGGAAATATGTATGGAAATATGTTAATATAAATGTTTCAGACATTACATGAAATTTCTAAAAATCTTATATGTTCTGGTATAATGTTATATGTAATAATCCTAGTTATTACTTTAAAATGTATATCTCAGAAATAACTAATTTTCTTGTCAACTGCATTATTATGAACTTTCATCAAATCTTTTACCGTGGTCATTTTTAAGGCTTTTGTCATTTACAGACAGTTCTGGGTGTACTCTGATGATTTTGCAAATATGTTCCTATAAAAGGGTTTCATCTTCAAGAAATTCATGGAAAAGACTCTGACATGTACAGGTTTCTGGTAACTGACTGTACTGCTGAACTGAATGAATAAGCATTTTCAGAACTCTGATGAAAAACTTATGAACTCATAAAAGTGCTAACAAAAGATCAAGATGAAAAAAAACAATTAATTACATGGGACTGAGTGAACTGATGAGGATGAGTATAATTTTTGTGACTTTCTGTCTGAATTAAAAAAAAAAAAAAAAATCCCACAAGGACTCAGAGGCAAAGAATATACAAATCAATTTTCACTGCAAAGTAAAGGAGCTGTTACAGTGGAGGATTACTGGACTGAATGTCAATATTATGACATAGTATGAGTGTGTTTCATGTTTGGTAATGGCAATCATTGTTGCTTTTGTTGTGGTCATCCATGTACAATGCTTGGTGTCAGTCTATTTATCTCTTGTAAAAATAAAATACAGTGTGTGTGTGTGTGTGTGTGAAAAAAAAAAAAAGGAAATGATATAAATGTGACTATGAATGAGTGTATTCAATAGTTAAAATGATCTATTATATTAGTGATATATATTGTGGAATTAGTATTGTTTTTCTCTAAAGAGCAATGTGGAATAAAAGTTATTTGTTTCATTTAAAAAAAAAAAAAATAACACATTAAATCAATTTAAAAATGTGATTGGGGAAATTCCCTAATGTTGACGGCTAAGAATATCACATTTTTCATGGAGCAACTTGGAATCTATGGTTTTAGTAAATGAGGCATCCTATGTAAAATAAAACTGGTAAATGAGAGCTCTACCCACCACCAGAGCCTCCCATCAAGCCTCTTAGATAGCCTCAACCACCAGAGGGCAGACAGCAGAAGCAAGAAAAACTACAATCCTGCAGCCTGTGGACCAAGAAACACAGTTAGAGAAAGACAGACAAGATGAAAAGGCAGAGGGCTAGGTACCAGATGAAGGAACAAGAAAAAACCCCAGAAAAACAACTAAATGAAATGGAGATAGGCAACCTTCCAGAGAAAGAATTCAGAATAATGATAGTGAAGATGATCCAGGACCTCGGAATAAGAATGGAGGCAAAGATTGAGAAGATGCAAGTAATGATTCACAAAGACCTAGAAGAATTAAAGAACAAACAAACAGAGATGACCAATACAATAACTGAAATGAAAACTACACTAGAAGGAATCAATAGCAGAATAACTGAGGCAGAAGAACGGATAAGTGACCTGGAAGACAGAATGGTGGAATTCACTGCTGTGGAACAGACTAAAGAAAAAAGAATGAAAAGAAATGAAGACAGCCTAAGAGACCTCTGGGACAACATGAAACGCAACAACATTCACATTATAGGGGTCCCAGAAGGAGAAGAGAGAGAGAAAGGACCCGAGAAAATATTGGAAGAGATTATAGTCAAAAATTTCCCTAACATGGGAAAGGAAACAGCCACCCAAGTCCAGGAAGCACAGAGAGTCTCAGGCAGGATAAACCCAAGGAGAAACACGCCAAGACACATAGTAATCAAACTGACAAAAATTAAAGACAAAGAAAAATTATTAAAAGCAACAAGGGACAAACGACAAATAACATACAAGGGAACTCCCATAAGGTTAACAGCTGATTTCTCAGCAGAAACTCTACAAGCCAGAAGGAGTGGGACGATATATTTAAAGTGATGAAGGAGAAGAACTTGTAACTAAGATTACTCTACCTAGCAAGGACCTCATTCAGATTTGATGGAGAAAGCAAAAGCTTTACAGACAAGCAAAAGCTAAGAGAATTCAGCACCACCAAACCAGCTCTGCAACAAATGCTAAAGGAACTTCGTTAAGTGGGAAACACAAGAGAAGAAAAGGACCTACAAAAACAAACCCCAAACAATTAAGAAAATGGTAATAGGAACAAACATATCGAAAACTACCTTAAATGTGAACGGATTAAATGCTCCAACCAAAAGACACAGTCTCGCTAAATGGATACAAAAACAAGACCCACGTATATGCTGTCTACAAGAGACCCACTTCAGACCTAGGGACACATACAGACTGAAAGTGAGGGGATGGAAAAAGATATTCCATGAAAATGGAAATCAAAAGAAAGCTGGAGTAGCAATACTCATATCACATAAAATAGACTTTAAAATAAAGAATGTTACAAGAGACAAAGAAGGACACTACATAATGATCAAGGGATCAATCCAAGAAGAGGATATAACAATTATAAATATATATGCACGCAACATAGGAGCACCTCAATACATAAGGTAAATGCTAACAGCTATAAAAGAGGAAATCGACAGTAACACAATAAGAGTGGGGGACTTTAACACCTCAATTACACCAATGGACAGATCATCCAGCCAGAAAATTAATAAGGAAACACAAGCTTTAAATGACACAAGAGACCAGATATATTTAATTGATATTTATAGGATATTTCATCTGAAAAGAGCAGATTACACTTTCTTCTCAAGTGCACATGGAACATTCTCCAGGATAGATCATATCTTGGGTCACAAATCTAGCCTTGGTAAATTTAAGAAAACTGAAATCATATCAAGTGGCTTTTCCAAACACAACATTAGGAGATTAGAAATCAATTACAGGAAAAAAACATAAACAACACAATCACATGGAGGCTAAACAGTACATTACTAAATAACCAAGAGATCACTGAAGAAATCAAAGAGGAAATCAAAAAATACCTAGAGACAAATGACAATGAAAACATGATGATCCAAAACCTATGGGATGCAGCAAAAGCAGTTCTAAGAGGGAAGTTTATAGTAATGCAATCCTACCTCAAGAAACAAGAAAAATCTCAAATAAACAATCTAACCTTACACCTAAAGGAACTAGAGAAAGAAGAACAAACAAAACCCAAAGTTAGTAGGAGGAAAGAAAACATAAAGATCAGAGCAGAAATAAATGAAATAGAAACAAAACAAGAGCAAATATCAGTGAAACTAAAAGCTGGTTCTTTGAGAAGATAAACAAAATTGATAAACCTTTAGCCAGACTCACCAAGAAAAAGACGGAGAGAACTCAAATTAATTGAATTAGAAATAAAAAAGGAGAAGTTACAACAGACACTGCAGAAATACAAAGGATCATAAGAGACTACTACAAGCAACTCTATGCCAGTAAAATGGACAACCTGGAAGAAATGGACAAATTCTTAGAAAGGTGTAACTTTCCAAGACTGAACCAGGAAGAAATAGAAAATATGAACAGACCAATCACAAGTAATGAAACTGAAACTGTGATTAAAAACAAAAGTCCAGGACCAGATGTCTTCACAGGTGAATTCTATCAAACATTTAGAGACCAGCTAACACCCATCCTTCTCAAACTCTTCCAAAAAATTGCAGAGGAAGGAACACTCCCAAACTCATTCCATGAGACCACCATCACCCTGATACCAAAACCAGACAAAGATACTACAAAAAAAGAAAATTACAGACCAATATCACTGATGAATATAGATGCAAAAATCCTCAACAAAATACTAGCAAACAGAATCCAACAACACATTAAAAGGATCATACACCATGATAAAGTGGGATTTATCCCAGGAATGCAAGAATTCTTCAATATATGCATATTATTCAGTGTGATAAACCATACTAACAAATTGGAGAATAAAAACCATATGATCGTCTCAATAGATGCAGAAAAAGCTTTTGACAGAATTCAAAACCCATTTATGATAAAAATCCTCCAGAAAGTGGGCATAGAGGGAACCTACCTCAACATAATAAAGGCCATACACGACAAACCCACAGCAAACATCATTCTCAGTGGTGAAAAACTGAAACCATTTCCTCTAAGATCAGGAACAAGACAAGGATGTCCACTCTTGCCACTCCTATTCAACATAGTTTTGCAAAAAACTATGTAAATAGTGCTGTCAGGTAGTGCTTCTTCTTTGGAAGAAGAAAAAGAAATAAAAGGAATAGAAACTGAAAAGAAGAAGTAAAACTGTCACTGTTTGCAGATAACATGATACTATACATAGAGAATCCTAAAGATGCCACCAGAAAACTACTAGAGCTAATCAATGAATTTGGTAAAGTTGCAGGATACAAAATTAATGCACAGAAATCTCTTGCATTCCTATGCAGTAACAATGAAAGATCAGAAAGATAAATTAAGGAAATGATCCCATTCACCATTGCAACAAAAAGAATAAAATACCTAAGAATAAACCTACCTAAGGAGATAAAAGACCTCTACTCAGAAAACTTTAAGACACTGATGAAAGAAATCAAGGATGACACAAACAGATGGAGAGATATACCATGTTCTTGGATTGGAAGAATCAATATTGTGAAAATGACTATACTACCCAAAGCAATCTGCAGATTCAATGCAATCCCTATCAAATTACCAATGGCATTTTTTACAGAACTACAACAAAAAATCTTAAAATGTGTATGGAGACACAAAAGACCCCGGATAGCCAAAGCAATCTTGAGGGAAAAAAACGGAGCTGGAGGAATCAGACTCCCTGACTTCAGACTATACTACAAAGCTACAGTAATCAACACAATATGGTACTGGCCCAAAAAAGAAATATAGATCAGTGGAACAGGATAGAAAGCCCAGAGGT
The DNA here is from genome assembly GCF_965194825.1 of Balaenoptera physalus. Lineage (NCBI taxonomy): Eukaryota > Metazoa > Chordata > Mammalia > Artiodactyla > Balaenopteridae > Balaenoptera > Balaenoptera physalus. The sequence continues at coordinate 68,830 of NW_028126143.1, forward strand.
AAACCCACACACCTATGGTCAACTAATCTATGACAAAGGAGGCAAGGATATACAATGGAGAAAAGACAGTCTCTTCAATAAGTGGTGCTGGAAAAACTGGACAGCTACATGTAAAAGAATGAAATTAGAACACTCCCTAGCACCATACACAAAAATAAACTCCAAATGGATTAAAGACCTAAAAGTAAGACCAGACACTATAAAACCCTTAGAGGAAAACATAGGAAGAACACTCTTTGACGTAAATCACAGCAAGATCTTTTTTGACCCACCTCCTAGAGAAATGAAATAGAAACAAAAATAAACAACTGGGACCTAATGAAACTTAAAAGCTTTTGCACAGCAAAGGAAACTATATACAAGATGAAAAGACAACTCTCAGAATGGGAGAAAATATTTGCAAATGAATCAATGGACAAAGGATTAATCTCTAAAATATATAAACAGCTAATGCAGCTCAATATTAAAAAAAAAAAAAAACCCAATCAAAAAATGGGCAGAAGACCTAAATAGACATCTCTCCAAAGAACACATACAGATGGCCAAGAGGCACATGAAAAGCTGCTCAACATCATTAATTATTAAAGAAATGCAAATCAAAACTACAATGAGGTATCACCTCACACTGTTCAGAATGACCATCATCAAAAAATCTACAAACAGTAAATGTTGGAGAGGGTGTGGAGAAAAGGGAACCCTCTTGCAGTGTTGGTGGGAATGTAAATTGATACAGCCACTATGGAGAACAGTATGGAGTTTCCTTAAAAAACGAAAAATAGAATTACCATATGACCCAGCAATCCCACTACTGGGCATATACCCAGAGAAAACCATAATTCAAAAAGACACATGCACTCCAATGTTCATTGCAGCACTATTTATAACAGCCAGGTCATGGAAGCAACCTAAGTGTCCATCGACAGACAAATGGATACAGAAGATGTGGTACATATACGCAGTGGAATATTACTCAGCCATAAAAAGAAACGAAACTGAGTTATTTGTAGAGATGTGGATGGACCCAGAGACTGTCATACTGAGTGAAGTAAGTCAGAAAGAGGAAAACAAATATTGTATATTAACGCATATTTGTGGACTCTAGAAACATGGTACAGATGAACCGGTTTGCAAGGCAGAAATAGAGACACAAATATAGAGAACAAACATACGGACACCAAGGAGGGAAGCGGGGGCAGGGTGGTGGTGGTGTTGGGATGAATTGGGAGATTGGGAATGACTTATATACACTAATGTGTATAATATAGATAACTAATAAGAGCAAATGATTTTTCCAAATGTGCTATAACATACACACACACATGCACGCACACACTGTCTCCTGTTTGTAATCAATTCTATCCCACCTGGATCTTTTGTTATTAATCCCCCTCAAAAAAAAGAATTAAATGATAGTCATTATTCTAGAGATATGAGTATCCTCCCTATTTTTCTCCCGACCTTACAGGTGAGTCACACAAAGAAGTTGGTACCTGCTCACCGTCGCACAGAGTCACCTGAGAGCATCCAGGCCCCAGACTCTGGGGTCACAGAGCCAGGGTACAACCGGGCAGCTGATGGTCCAGGCAGCCTCCCGAGACGCCAAGCTGAGCACTTATGATTAACACATACGGTATTCTCGGAAGGTCGTGTCTCTCTCCCTCATAACAGCCATAAACATCTGCGATCATGTTTTCCGTGTGTCACTCTTTTCCTGTGCACACAGCCACAGCCGTACCCCCAGCAACAAGCAGCAGTCACCACTCGGGGCAGGAAGGAAGCACCTGTCGCCCGCCACTCACGCCCCCCTGCCCCGCCCCAAAGCCTGCGCTTCCAGAATCTACCTCCGCTAGTGGTCATGGGTGGGGGGAGCTGGGGGGTGCTCACCGGCATGCACCTTGTGTCTGGACCCCTTCTGTCCTGCTTTGTCCTCTCAGCTCCCAGCACAGCTCCTAACAGGTGCTCACACTTTGCTCTGTTAGTGATGTACACGCATAAATGGTGTGCACGCAGGTGCAGGTACGTACACATCTGTAACCACAAAGTACTTTTCCAAATGACATTTAAGTTTACCTTCATAAAGTCCTGACCCCTTCAGGAAAACCCTCAAGGCTGTGGAAAAGGCCAGCTTGGCGCCACTTCTCCTGGCTGCCCTCCCCGGCAGGAAGGCAGTGAAACCTCTGGCGTTTCTAATGCCACAAATGCAGAAGCTGCTATTTGTCTACCTTGTCACACAAGCCATGACAGCCTGGATCTATCACCAAGATGACAGGACTAGCACTGCCTATGTCGAGCCCACACACCTTCCCCAAAGCACTGCTGCCGCCTCAAGGGGTCCGAATGTCCCCAGGTTTACAGTTGAGGAGTAATTTCATGCTCCTCAGCACGTAACAAAAACTTAAGATAATTATAATGTGAAGAGTCAACTAATGGAGCCATTTGGTAAAGTATAATTATCTGAAGAGAAATCATTAAGGATAATATTCAGCAGGATAGAGATGAGAAGAGAATACGGTATATTTTACCATTAACAGTTATGCTGATTTGTAAAATTGATATCAAAATGCAGCAATTATAAAAATATAAAGGCACAATTTTATTCAAACCCGAAATAGCTAATCAGGGATTCCCTGATGGCACAGTGGTTAAGAATCCACCTGCCAATGCAGGGGACACGGGTTCGAGCCCTGGTCCAGGAAGACGCCACATGCCGCGGGGCAACTAAGCCCGTGCGCCACAACTACTGAGCCTGCGCTCTAGTGCCCACGAGCCACAACTACTGAGCCCCCGTGCCACAACTACTGAAGCCCGCACGCCTAGAATCTGTGCTCTGCAGCAAGAGAAGCCCACGCGCAGCAACGAAGACCCAATGCAGCCTAAAATAAATAAATAAATAAATAAATAAATTTACAAAATAGCTAATCATAAATATAAATTCTCAGTACAAGAGCCAGAAACAGAACTTCCTCCCTCTTACAGCATGACATACCATTAATTCAGATAAATACTTATGATTCAACAGTGCGTATCAGCTGTTACGTACCAGGCATGTAATTTATTCACCCAGTCTTGCGTCTCTTTCTGAAAGAAAGGGGAACTTCCCCCCTCACTCACAAGCAGCCTCACTGGCAAAGCTGCAATCATGCCCTTTCCAAAGGCAATCATTGACTTAGACTGGTCCATATTTACACCTGAGGGTGGGATGAGGCCCATAAAGCATACGGGCACCAGATACCCAGACAAACGTGGGTTCTGAAAGCAAGAGAGAAGGGGCGCGGCTGTGACTGGGAATGAGCAGGGCTGATGGAGGCTGGGACAGAGGCCAGGGACGGGGTCAACGTCCAGGGAGAGACGAGAGCGTGAGCAAAGGCCCTGAGGCGGCCTCAAGGGCACGAGCACATCAGACAGAGACATGAGCTGGCTGGGTGGTGCTGCCGTTGTCTGACATATAAACACAGAGAGAGAGCGGGGTTTCGGGATTCAGATTAGGCGGAGGATCTTGGAAGTGTTAACTGGACAGCCAAGCGGGGCTCACCGAGGCACCGTGTTGGGCATCAGTGGGTTAACCAGAGGCAGGTGAGGCCACCTGGAAACATACAGCGAGAAAAGAACCTACAGCAGAAGGTCTGTACACCGCACTCTGAAAGGCAGAGCAGAGGACCAGGTCCCCAAAGAGCCGGAGACGGAAGGAGGAGAAACAGAGGGTCGGGGAGGGAGGCGTGCCAGGTGAGCCGTCAGCAGCTCAAACCCCTTGGAGGTGAAGCCAGAGGGGCAGCAGGTCTGGGGACACGGTGGCCTAAGTGTTGCAGGGACAGAGGTGAAGATGGTCAGCTGGGGGCAGGGACCACGAAGGGACAGCTCCCAGGGCAACACACTCGGAGGGAAAGAGTCAGGGAGGTGGGTTCAGCTCCCCTGCCACCTCTTGGATTCTGACTTAGCAAGGGAAGCTGGTCTCCCTTTAAAGAAGACCCGACGGCCACCGCACTTAGTTTCTGAAAGTCGTGTCATGCAAAATGTGTGCGAACGTTGTCAAATGTGACATTTATTGTCAATAGAAAGTGTTGTAATTCCTGATAGGAATAATTGGCAGTTATGTCACACTTTATAAATACAGATTATTCTCCTAAACACTAGCTCAATGAACAAAAATGTCCTAATGTAGAATCTGGGTGCATCCATGTGGTTATATTCTTACTGATATGAATTCATAAAACAGACAATAAAATATACACCTGCTGAGAGCATTCACATTCATTCTAGAAATGGAATTGGATTCTTACAATGATTTGTCATTCAAACTACTTCGATTAAAATACAAATAATTACAGTTACTTCTCTTTTAGTCAACGCTTAAATGCAATTACCACTCACTGGAAGGGGAGGGGAGTCAGCCTTCAAGTAAAATCAGCACAAGAAATAAAACAGTATGAATGCTAATAACACCATGAGATTTACAATACTGAACCTTACCATTTATATGATCGTATTTATAATAGTACAATTCAGCGCCATAATACAATGGTATTCATCCAAATTTCAAATGAATTTTGGTGCCTATCAAAACTAGAATTGCTGTCAAATGTCAACAGTTTAGAGTCAGATTTAGTCACTCAGAATAATAAGTGTGACTGTAAATAACCTGCAGACAGTGTTGAGTGCAAAGCGCCGAGACTCAGCCGCTCTGGAAACTCTCACAAGGTCATCGCCGGTGCCAGGGCTCCACGGCAGGGCAGCTCGGCGCCCACACGTAACTGGCCTTTTCTAACTGTTTCCAACAGGGCCTGCTGAGTGGTCCGCTAAGCAAGCTAAGAGTCACATTCACTTTTTAAAAGTCCTACTTCCTTGCTTCATTAAAAGATAGCTAGTTAACAATATTTATGGATGTAAAACTACAGCCTCCGTAGAAAACAGAAACTGTCTCACCAATAATTTCAATTGAGAAATCACAACAGCATAATATTCGCCACACTTTTGCAACAGCCTTGAAGATGAAACGCAAGAGAGGAAGGAGGTGAGGCTGCGGGGAGGCCGGAGGGCGGGCGTCCAGGGCGCCGAGCCTCCGCTGCTCAGCGCAGAATGAGTGGGGACCTCGGTGGCCTGGGGGAAACTGACATCCAGTGTTCCCTGAAAACAAGCCCAAAGCTCTCCAAAGGTACAATCTGAATGACAACATGCAGTAACCAGCTGATACTAAGGAAAAGCACACGCCAGTCGAAACACAAATACTTTTTTCCACGAAATTCGCATGCACTTTTCCCCCAAAAGCATTTCTTGAACCTGCCTTGGTACATTGCAAAAAATACAGGTAGATTCTAATTAGCGAGTTTCTGAGGATGTCGGAATCAGGTCTGAAGTGACTCAGAACCCAGACCACAGGTTCTTCGGGAGAGGGGGAGGCAGGGGACACACGGTTCCCCGTCCCCGTCCCGCCTGGAGCGGCCACCCATCACCCGTGTCCACGTGCCTCAGAGCGAGTGTCTGCTCTGAGAAGGACAGCGCGGGGGCCTGGGGTACAGAGACGGACCTCACGTGCCTGACGCCACCTGCTTCCTGTGGTGGCAGGCGAGCTGCTCTCATAATTCTGCAGCTGGGGTACCCGTGTGACAGAGAGGGAACCGGGCTATAAACTCACTGACACGAGCTCCCTCCCTCCACCCAGCGATAAAGCAGCTCGACGTCTCCGTCTGCCACTCACTCCCTTGACCGAACTCACATCAGTGCTGCCCTCTTGTCACCCTTCGTAAGTGTGTCTCCTGGGACATCTAGGGACATGGAACTAAATTAACGTTGAAATTTAAAAAGCCACATTTATGTTTATGTAGCTATACAGACATGTAGATATAAAAGGTCGCTGTTCTACACATGTTTGGTGAAATACGGCAATTTTTACATCTGGTATTTTCAATAAATAAGCACACTTTTTAAACTTGGATCTTGGAAACCTATCCAAGATAGGAAACCTATCTCCTGGTAAAGTCAGGTAATTCCCCATCTTAAAATATGTGAATCTTGCTTATGACATCATAGAGATCATCAGAAATTCTACACTTGAAATCAAAGATGAGTCAGCAAGGATGAGAAACACGTGACAAAAGCCTAGAACAAACGGACATCCTTCCCCAGAGGTTACCTGTTTCCTTTAGCTCCCGCGACAACTCACATCTCTAACTAGATGACGAAGTGGTGACATTACTAAATGCATACTTTAAATGACCTGACATGCTCTCACCTTCCAGTCGCCAAGCTCACCGTGAGAACTCACATATGACTGGCTCTCCCAGGCTTCCAGCCCCTCGACTGAAGCAGTGATGTTAATTAAAAACAGAAAATTGCGTTCAGCACAAACCAACAGCAGTGTTTGAACAGGAAAGCAGGACACCTTTACACACTGCACTGGCGGTTCTCCACCCAGGGGTTTAACCACAGGGACACAGGAGACTCAGGGACACAGGTATACGAACTGGCTCAACTTAGGGAATACATGTAACAGGGTACGGCTACCTAAAACGAAAGAGAAAAAGAAGTTCCAATCCTGAGCAAGAGACATTCAAATGTGGCCAAATTCTCATGATTCAAACCAGCAGTCATAAAGAACATGTTGTTTTTCTGACTTCAAAAAAATGTTTACAACTAGAAATATAATGGGTTTGAAACGATTTTCTTGTATGTCATCATTTTTCTAATTAGAAGCACTAAGTTCTCCTTCTTAACTGAAATGATTAAATAACTCTGTAAACTCAATGATGTTATGGACAGTTACTGATAAGAAAAGCAGCAAATCTGCATGCTTGTCTAGACTCCAAGGATTCAAGTGAAAAATTTATGGCCATCAGAGGTCCACAGTGCAAAGATGTTTAGGGCCATTTTCCAGCCAAGGTTCCAGCCATGATTGTGAGCTATGAATGTTCCTGTTTTAAAAGACACATGTGTAGACAGAACAGTTAACAGATTTGTTATAAATGAGCAAGAATCTGAGCTCTGCTGTAGGCCGGAGCACGCAGCATCTGAGCACACCTGATTACTTAGGACACCGGAGGGACCATTCCTGCTATTACGGGATCCATGTTACTATTCCAACACTTGTCCTTTGGTGCTGACAGAACTTCCTGGCTGGAACACAATCATGGCTGGAACCTTGGCTGGAAAATGGCCCTAAACATCTTTGCACTGTGGACCTCTGATGGCCATAAATTTTTCACTTGAATCCTTGGAATCTAGACAAGCATGCAGGTTTGCTGCTTTTCTTATCAGTAACTGTCCATAACATCATTGAGTTTACAGAGTTATTTCATCATTTCAGTTAAGAAGGAGAACTTAGTGCTTCTAATTAGAAAAATGATGACATACAAGAAAGTCGTTTCAAACCCAGTATGAGGCACATAGGATGCATCTTATAATCAAGGTTCTTATTACAAATAAGCACTAGTTACAGCCTCAGCAAATGGGGTATGGAGCCCCTTTCTGAGCCCCCAATTTAGTATCTTAATGGAGTCAACATTTAGCACCCTGGAGAGTACTTATTTGAGAACCTGCAGTTGACATATTTTTTAAAAACTTAAGTTATTGCCAATAACTCGTCCACGGAGTCAATTATGCAGTATGATCAATCCACTTGGTTCTTCCACTATAATTACGGTGGTTACACACAGGACGGCTGCAAGAACACCTCAAGCAGATGCGCAGCTCCTAACCAGCGAGCGCATGGCCGCAAGACTCCAGGCAGTGACAGAACTCCCAGCCTCTTTCTTAAGCACTTGACTTCCGACTACCCCAAGCACGTCTTCCCGGTTTAAGGAAAACTGCTCCGTGACAAAGTACTTTACACAATCAGCACGGAACTTCACATGAAATTTAATTTCAAGATTTTGTGGAAACACCCCAGAATTGTATAACTTGATGGAAGAAGCAACTGTCTCTACATAAGCTTTTTTTTTTTTTTTTTTTTTTTTTAAGAAAATCATACAGTCATTAGTACTGCCCTGGTTTAGAAGCATCCTGACACACAGGAATTTATAAAAGCCTTCAACCCATAGTCTCCGAAACATTTCTCTGTTATCCTGAAAAGGACTGCTAGACACACGCCGGTTTTTACTGTCGCTCCCGGGCTTAGGGAGTCTGTGAGGACAAACCCGAAGGGAGGCGGTTCCAGCCGGATTAGTCAATCAGTCGGGGAGCCTCGGCTGCGGTTCCTAAACTGTTTCCAGAACACTCGGTTATGCTGGGGGTGGCGACGCGAAGGCTTCCAAGAACTTTTCGTTTTTGACTGAGCCACATTTCTGTTTTCCCCCAACAGTTAAGTTATTTAGAAGTAAGAGGGTGGAGGGGAGTCGTCTGGGGCAGGGATAAGAAGAGATGTCACACAGACACGCACGCACGAATCGGTATCACGAACTGGGCGTCCAGAGCTGAGCTGTCCCCTAAGTAGCGGGGCGCTCGGCCGGGGGGGCCCCCAGCCCGGGCAGAGGCCCCCCCCAAGACGGAGAGGAGCTCAGGAGGACGCCCGCCGCGGCCCCCGAGGCCAGGAGCCGCTCGCAGGGAGACAGGAGGGGCGAACCCCCAACCCCCAACCCTGGAGAACCTGATTCCCACGGGCCACGGAGCCGCTGCACCTTCACGACGGGGAAAGGCAGACCCTACAAGTTTCCGTCTGGGATGCTGGGCCGGGAGGACGGAGGGTCAGGGGGTCTGCGCCCGCCCGCCCGCCCGCACGAGCCGCCCCGGGAGATGGAGATGGGGACGCAAGAGGGAAGGGGGCGCCGGGTGAGGAGGGGGCGGAGGATGAGGAGGGGGCACGGGGAGGGAAGACGGGTCGCGGAGGAGAGACAGGGGCGCTGAGAAGGGGAGGGCCTGGAGGGAGAAAGGGGTGCAGAGGGGAAGGGGGCGCAGGGAGAGGAGGGGCGCGCGCAGAAAAAACGGCCGGGAGGTCCGGCACTCACCCTCGCGGGCACTAGCAGGCGGCCGGGGCGCCCGCGGGGGGCAGCCGGGGGGAAGGGTCCCTCGGCGCTCATCGCCGCCCACTCGGCGGGACCAACGCTCCGGGCCGCGCGAGCTCAGCGCCGAGGACCCGCGCGAGCCTCCTAGGGCCCCGCGGGCGCCACGTCCACGCCCCTCTGCGCTTCGGCGCCGCTCGGGCTCGGCTCGGGCTCCGCGGGCTGCGGCGGGAGGAGCCGAGCACCGCCCACCGCCCGTGAGCACCGCCCACCGGCCTGAGCACCGCCCACCGCCCGTGACCGCCGCCCGCCGCCCGTGAGCACCGCCCACCGTCCTGAGCACCGCCCACCGCCCGTGACCACCGCCCCCCACCCTGAGCACCGCCCACCGCCCGTGATCACCGCTCGCCGCCCGTGAGCACCGCCCACCGCCCTGAGCACCGCCCACCGCCCGTAACCGCCGCCCACCGCCCGTGACCGCCGCCCGCGAGCACCGCCCACCGCCCGTGACCGCCGCCCACCGCCCTGAGCACCGCCCACCGCCCGTGACCACCGCCCACCGACCTGAGCACCGCCCACCGCCCGTAACCGCCGCCCGCCGCCCGTGAGCACCGCCCACCGTCCTGAGCACCGCCCACCGCCCGTGACCACCGCCCCCCGCCCTGAGCACCGCCCACCGCCCGTGACCACCGCCCACCGCCCTGAGCACCGCCCACCGCCCGTGACCACCGCCCACCGCCCTGAGCACCGCCCACCGCCCGTGACCGCCGCCCACGCGACGCGCCCGAGAGGAGGGGCGCGCGGCTGCCGAGGGGCGGGACGCGTCCCGGGCTGCGGCGCTCCGGGGGAGAGCGGGAGAGGTGATAGCCTCTGGGGGCTGCCGCTCCCCCGGGCCGGGGCCGAGCGCTCCTGCCGCTCGGCGGCCCCTCCCCGCCCCTGCTCCCCGGTGGATCTGACCTGGGGCGTCCCCCCGTCCGCAGTCGGGTGCCTCCGGGCCTTCCCCTCCCTTGGAGGGTCGCAGGGCAGCTGCCTGCCGGGTCCCTGGGGACCCCTCCGCCGGGGTCTCCCCGTCACGTGGAGCTGGTGCTGGACCCTGGGGACTGTCCAGAAGAGGAAAGGACGCCTCTCGCGCCCGCGCGCCCCACCCGCGCCCCGGGCTGGCGGCTCGGCGGCGCCCGTGTCCTCGCTGCGGACCCGGCGACGCCCCGGGGCGCGGGGCTGGGCGCACCTCCGGGCAGTGGGGCAGCAGCCGGTCGGCGAGTCCCTTGCTCTCTCAGGACAGTATCAGGCTGCGTAGACTCAAGTCATCCTCGTTCAAGCGTAAATGAAAGTTTGGCATAAATCTCAGGAAAACACACACACACCCCCCCCCCCAAGCTACCAACCTTTACGAAGGGCGTGGGTTTTCCTCCCTTTCCACATCCCGCGTCTCCCGGTCCCGCAAACTCTCAGGGGCGCAGACGCGCGCGGCCTTTCATCTGCGGAAGCCCGTTCGCTGTCCTTCCGAGGCGGGAAAGCGCGAAGGCCGAGGTGGCAGCACCGGCGTGACCCGTCTCTGCGAGTGGGACGCCTGACGCATGGCGGGCAAGTGGCGGTGGAACAGACACGAGAGACGCTGCTCCTTCTGACGGTAACCTGGTTTTTTCGAGCTTTAGCGGGAAATAATGGATGGATAACAGTGTGTAAATTTAAGGTGTACAGAGTGTTGACTTGATCCACTTATACCGCCGTGTGATTACCACCCTCGGTTAGCTGACCTTCACCAGGTCACATAATTACCATTTCTTTTCAGAAGTGGGAAAATATTCAGAGCAACTTTCAAGTGTATAATACAGTCTTGATAACTAGAATCACCATGCCATACATTAGACCCCCAGAATGTATTCATCTTATAACTGGACAGTTTGTACCCTCTGATCAACACCTTTGCAGACCCCAACTCCCCAGCCCCTGGTACCCACCCACCTACTCTGTTTCTCTGCGTTGGGCTTTCTTAGATTCCATATTGAAGTGAGATCATACAGCATGTGCCTTCCTCTGACTTAACGGAATGCCCTCAAAGTCCATCCATGTGGTTGCAAAACGGCAAGATTTCCTCTTTCTGGTGGCTGAATAATATTCAGTATACGTACATATAATATACATACATATACACATAGGCACATATATATCACATATATACATATATATCTGACATATATCACAATACATATACATACACACAGGCACACACCCCCACGTCTTCCTTATCCATTCATCCGTTGCTGGACACTTGGGTTGTTTCCATGTCTTGGCTATTGTGAATAATGTTGCAATAAACACGGGAGTTCATATACCTTTTCAATACCCTGTTTTCCTTTGGTTATACACCCAGAAGTGGGATTGCTGGGTATAATAATAATTTTATTTATTTTTCGAGGTACTTCCATGCTGCTTTCTCCATCTTCCTATGAGCAGAAAACTAGTGTGTGTTTTTATTTTATTTATTTATTTTTTTTAAACTGAGGGATTTTTTTAAAATTTATTTTATTTATTTATCTTTGGCTGTGTCAGGTCTTCGTTGCAGTGTGTGGGCTTTCTCTAGCTGCGGCGAGCAGGGATACTCTTCATTGTGGCGTGCAGGCTTCTCATTGCGGTGGCCTCTCTTGTTGTGGAGCACGGGTTCTAGGTGTGCGGGCTTCAGTAGTTGCAGGACCTGGGCTCAGTAGTTGTGGCTTGCGTGCTCTAGAGCGCAGGCTCAGTAGTTGTGGCGCACGGGCTTAGTTGCTCCGTGGCATGTGGGATCTTCCCGGACCAGGGCTCGAACCCGTGTCCCCTGCATTGGCAGGTGGATTCTTAACCACTGTGCCACCAGGGAAGCTCCTTGTGTGTGTTTTGAAAACCATATTTACTACAAAAGAAGTGTGTTTGCATACGCCATAATTTCTCGATGTTGTCTAAACTAGAAATTCACTAAAGAGTAAAAAAACTAATAATTATTTAAGAAAAAAGAGCATCACATGATCATTACCATATTTCTATTTTTAAACCTGATATTAATATGAATTACAACTAAAACTTACAAGAACTACATTGTAGAGCAGGTATCACTTTTTCCCAGTCTTCAGATAATAAATTTTACTGCTAAATTCATATTGTTTAGGAAATTTGTTCATATTTGTGTGCTAAGGAGTTGAAGTGAGTACTATTTTTGAGCTTTTTTGGAAAAAGTGACATTTCACTTTAAAAAGGATGGTGTGATATAATCGACACTAATATGCTACTCAAAGAACGGGAAGGGAAGGAGGGAGGGAGGGAGGAAGGGAAGAGAAGAAGGAGAAAGGAGAGAAAGATTCCACAGCAGTGGAGGGGGATTCCTGTAGGAAACCTCGCCCAGGGGAGCCATGGCTGTTGGAGGCCCTTGAGAATCGGCCCATCCTCGGAGGACTCAGAAACTGACCAGGGCTATAGCACCAGGGTCCTGGGGCCTGTGCAACTGCAGGATAACGCAAGGGCTCTTAAGTCACGGTCCAAGAGTGGGTTTTAGGCAGGTGATCAGTGAATGCCTATAACTGTATGTAAATATTTATATCTTTTACCGCTTTTTTTTTTTTTTTTTTTTTAAGATTATGGGCACAGAGCCACCTAGTTCCTAATGTGTTACCTAACACTCTTTTTTTTTTTTTTTTTTAATAAATTTATTTATTTATTTTTGGCTGTGTTGGGTCCTCGTTTCTGTGCGAGGGCTTTCTCCAGTTGCGGCAAGCGGGGGCCACTCCTCATCGCGGTGCGCGGGCCCCTCACTGTCGTGGCCTCTCCCGTTGCGGAGCACAGGCTCCAGACGCGCAGACTCAGTAGTTATGGCTCACGGGCCCAGTCGCTCCGCGGCATGTGGGATCTTCCCAGACCAGGGCTCGAACCCGTGTCCCCTGCATTGGCAGGCAGACTCCCAACCACCGCGCCACCAGGGAAGCCCCCTTTTACCGCTTTTAATAGTCAATATTTTTTTCAATCATTCACACATTCAACAACAATTGATTGCTGACCGATGTCTAGATGCCTTAGTAGATATTGGGGATGTGATGAATGTAAGACCACCAGGTCCTCACGGAGCTCAGAGTCTAGTGGGTCACGGACATAAAATTACTGCCTCCCTTATTTGAGGGATTACAGACATTTTATTACCCATGTAATAAAAATGTCCTTCCCAAATCAGGTTCTTAGCTAACGTGTTAAATATCTTTGAGAATGTATGAGTGAACTCAAAACTGATTATGTCACCGTATCCTTACCTGAGTAAGAATATTTGGAGAAGATATTAAATATATCGAGTAGGCATTGTAATATTCAAATATGTACCTGAATTTTTAGAATGGTCTCCAAATAGAAATAAACCATGAATATATTTAGTTTTGACTCATAACCAAGTCCCAAATCTTATCTTCAGTTATATAAGTGTACAGAGGCTCTGAGGAGAGAATTGGTTTCTGAACACAAAGATACTTTGATTCTCATAGGCTTAAGAAAAATGAATAGAAATTTGAGCAACACGATACTATTCTCCTCAACTTTTGCTGTGACAAAAACAATTATGAGGCTAGTTTCTCATTTAATACTTTCTTTTTCTTAATAAGTACATTAGAAATGTACAAAGTGTATGAATTTTGAAAAGTTTGAACTTCTGATTTATTTACTTTTTCTTGCAGAAAATTGCTTGCAATCTACAGGTTTTGGTTTTCTTTTTTTATAAGAAAGTGCTTTAGTAAAACACCCACCTACAACCAAGAATATGGGATTCTTTTGTTTCATAGTTTAATAAGATAATCATTCAGTTACCTCCTTCCTTATTTATTAAAAAATATGCGCTGGACTTGTGTTATGTATCAGGCTTGTGCTACACGGGACCAACACGATGGTGACACAGACCACATGCTCCGGTCCAGTGTGCAGAATACAACACAGGAAGCGTAAGCAGAAACAGCGGGAGCCAAGGGGTTTGGCATTAGTTGGCAAGTGAGTACGGGATGCCCGAGATTCTGTCCAGTCTCCTCAGTCTCCCCTCCCTCAACGCCATGGTCCTCACCGCCCACATCTGCCCCACCAGCCCCAGGAACCAACCACCTGCAGTCCCACTGTCAGTACCCCTCCCGCCAGCTCATTTCCTCTGCACGTCCCCTGTGTCTCACTCTACACTTACAGCCAAATAATCTGCTGGCAACCACTGGCCCCTCCCTCAAAAATGACTTCAATTTCTTCCTTATTCCATTTAAATTATAAAATCCACCACTGTCCTCAGTCTCTTACAAACATTCCTAACTTCCCCCAGTTTTTCTCGCTGTCATGACTTGCCTCGTGAAACCACAGACCTGGTTAAGCCCAACTATCCACCTGTCCCTTACCTTTCCCCAAACACCTGAACCCCATGAGGGAAAACCACAGAGCCCTGCCGACCGGTCTGTTTCCATCCAGGACCACATCTCAAGCAGGCACGCAGTCACTCCTGTGGTTCGGCCACCCCTCCTGGTGGGCTTGACTTCCAGGCTCTAAAACAACTTCCCTCCTCCCTCCTTCCCATATTCTCTCTCTCTCTCTCTCCCCCTTTCCCTCCACCTCCATTCACTCTGCTGCAGATATTCTCTCTAATTCAAAGAGAAACTAGAAACAATTAGATAGGAGCTACCTCATGTGTCTCCCACCCTATAATCAAATCCGCCCACCTTCTGTTCCCTCCACAGACACTTCCTGCTGCCCGTCTCAGGGGACATGCCCTGCCTTATGGAATAGTCCGCCCCACCCCAATTGCTAAGGAACCTGTCACTTTCCCCTTTTCCTGCAGTATCCCTTCCTCCCCCCCATACCCCCTCCCTCATCCTCCGGAGGAATTGCCCATTTTCAGCTCCCTCCCACACCAGATTCTCAAAGAGCTTTAACTCCCCACCTCAGGCTCTCCTCCATCCTCTCCAGCTGGCTTTATCCACCTGCCACCAGGAGTCAGCCTCCTTCAGGGCTCCCTGACAGCCCCCCTCCACCCAGACATTCAGGGTCCCGCACGGATCTGATCAAACTTGAGTGAATATCAACCTGAAAAATCAATTAATGAAAAATGACGAAGTCTTTGTAGTTACTTGAAGGCCCAGTTACAAGTTGATCCTCAGAAAATGAAAACCAGAGTTCTTTTTCCTGGAAATTTTAAGAAAGGGGCCAACAGTCAGGATTAACCTGGACAAAGGGAAACATATACTTTCAGTTCCATTGCTCCTAAGCCAGGTCAGTGGTGTTTCCCTGCTCCTCTTTGGAGAAGAAGGCCTGGTCTCTGCGTCTTCAGAAGGCACAGCGGCGGAAGAGGCACCGTCCCTATCTGCTCACAGGACAGCTCTGTGGGCAGCCGTGCACTTACCCGGTCATTCCAATAACTTTCAGTGCTGGTATCATAGTCCCAATCTGAGGAAGAAAACCAGGGCTTGAGAGGTTGATATGTAAGCCTTTGACTCAGCAATACCACATGTATGAATTTATCATAGTACGTGATAAAAAGAATTGGGCACACACACACACAGATACAGCACTGCTCATTCCAGCCTTACTAAGACAGAAGAATATCAGAACACCATCTTTATACATAAAAAGGGATTAATTAAATAAAATGTCATCCGTACACATTTTTTATGAAGCTGTTACCAAGAATGAGGTATATTTACATTTATGTCTAGTAGACAGAGTCTACAATATGTTAAGAGAAAACAAAGTTATAAAATGTACATACTGAATAATACACTTTATGAGAAAACGTAGTAGCATTTACGTAATAGAGCATGCATGTAAGTAAGGTGTGCTCTGGGGCAGGCTCAGGAGAACCCCAAGTCCTCCGGGCGAGGAGAGGCGTGTTGGCAGCCTGGCTGCAGTCAGGGTACCAGCGCCTGAGAAGGAGGTGTGTGTACGCGCGTTGGCATCTGTACTCCCATAGACGTGGGGATGGTGGCTGCCTTGGAAATGTATGTGATTATGAAGAATACTTTTATCTCATCCTTCATAAAATTTGTAGTTTTCACTTTTCAAAGAGAAAAACTAGTACCTGTATATCAATACAGTTCTATATGCTATCAGTACCATATAGCTTTATATGTAGTATACATATGGTGAATACTACATGATAAACACTATACAGAAACACGTTTTTTCCTTTGGAAAAAATACATGTGAATTTATATTCAACTGAACTCTACAGCAAGTTTCCAAACATGATTTAGTGTGCATACTGTTTCATTGGGGACTATTACTTACAACTCCTTATGAAATTTTATGTAAAATACAGATTTTTATTTCAAGTCATTTATTTTCTTTGACTTTCATTAAAATATCAGTATTTTGTAAGTCTCTCTCTATACACACACACACACACACACACATATATATATAATATGGGAAAAGTGGCAAGTATTTAACACATCATGAATGTTTTTGCACAGAGAGTGAATATCAATTGGGATTTTCTCCAAAAACAAAGATTTTGGAGCATCTCGGGAAACTCTGAACTCTCTGATCCATGGTGAGTGGCTACAAGATATTGACAAGCTTTGATTCCCCTGTGAACCTCCGAAGGTTAATTTACCCATAGATCCACCCAACTGAATAAATACTCTTGAGATTGTTTATACAAATCACCACCACAGAAGTAACTCCCACCTCAGACGTGGCCCAGCCGTGATGCTTACTCCCCACCTGGTCCCGGAGCTGGTCCCTCACTTTCCACTTCCCTGGTGAGGTGACCTGGGAAGAAGGATGCAGGTAATTTGCAGAGGTCACCTGGTCTGAGGGCAGGGAGGGAGTCACACCCAGTAGTCACGTTTGGAGCCCCGGCTCTGAAACCCCTCCATATTGACCCTGGAGGACACGCATTTTTCAACACGAGATTGTGAGGTTTAAAAGAGACAATTCCCTTTCTCTTTTAAAAATGACAGTGAGAGTAGATTTATTTTTATTTTAAAAGTCCTTTTGATAAAAATAAAATAATATGTTTTAAAAAGTCATAAAATATATGCCAAATATACCAAATGCAAATACTCAGTTGTTTTACTCTCCCATTAAATTTTTTTAACATCCTTTTTTTCATTTTTTTGGAAGTATAGTTGACATACGATATTATAGTAGTTTCAGATGCACAACAAAGACATTTGACATTTATTTACATGACGAATTGATCACCACTATGTTTAGTAACCATACGTCACCTTGTAAAGTTATTATAATATAACTGACTATATTCCCTGTTCTGTGTATTACATCCCCATGACGTATTCATTTTATAACTGGAAGTTTGTCCTTCTTAATCTCTTTCACCTACTTCACTCATTCCCCCACCCCCATCCCCTCTGGCAACCATCTGTTTGTTCTCTGTGTCTGAGTCTTTTTTCATTTTGTATTGTTTGTTCATTTGTTTTGCTTTAGGCTTTTCTTTCAGATTCCACATATAAGTGAGAACACAACATATTTGTCTTTCTCTGTCTGACTTATTTCCCTAAGCATAATACTCTTTATATCCATCCATCCTGTCACAGATGGTGAGATTTCATTCTTCATTCTTTTTTATAGCTGAGTAATATTCCATTATTAATATTCTGGCATATATAAATATATATATATATATTTCACACCTTCTTTGTCCATTCTTCTGTTTATGGGCACTTAGGTTGCTTCCATATCTTGCCTATTGTAAATAATGCTGTAATGAACACTGGGGTGTGGATATCTATTAGAATTAGAGTTTTCATTTTCTTCAGATAAATACCCAGAAGTGGAATTGCTGGATCCTATAGTAGTTCTATTTTTAATTTTTTGAGGAACCTCCATACTGTTTTCCACAGTGGCTGTACCATTTACATACCCACCGACAACGCACAAAAGTTTCCTTTTCTCCACATTCAATCCTGAGAGATTTACCAGCCTTTATTTACTGACATGTACATCACTACTTGTTTATTATTTTATTTCTACGATTATAATTTTTCTCTAATCTACGTATAGTTCTGTTTCAGTGGGATTTCTAAAAGGATGGAAAATGTGTGAATGATCACCCTGTCATATTCTAGGATTGTTTTTATTGCTTCGGATTTAGGTTGATAGGCTTGAGCTGGTAATACACAACTCCTCTTAAATAATCGACATTGGTTTGTTGAGGGACTTTCTTTATATCACAATAATTCCTCTTCTTTTATCTCCATGCCCATCCCCTATCTTACATGCATATTTATTTATATATGTATTTCTTTAGAATTATGTAGTGGGGGGTGTGTGTGTGGTATTTTGCTATAGAAATCATTCTATTTCTAACATTCTCCACCTTACTATGTTTTTAGAACTATTTTTCTAAACCTAGTAAAATTTTATTTTATTTTTTATTGGAGTATAGTTGCTTTACAATGTTGTGTTAGTTTCTGCTGTACAGCACAGTGAATCAGCTATATGTATATCCCCTCCTTTTTGGATTTCTTTCCCATTTAGTTCACTGCAGAGCATTGAGTAGAGTTCCCCGTGCTATACAGTAGGCTCTCATTAGTTATCTATTTTATACATAGTATCAATAGTGTATATATGTCAATCCCAATCTCCCAGTTCATCCCACCCCCTATCCCCCGTGGGTATCCATGCATTTGTTTTCTACATCTGTGTCTCTATTTCTGCTTTGCAAATAAGTTCGTCTATACCATTTTCTAGATTCCACATATATGCAATAATGTACGATATTTGTTTTTCTCTTTCTGATTTACTTCACTCTGTATGGCAGTCTCTAGATCCATCCATATCTCTGCAATGGCACAATTTCATTCATTTTTATGGTTGAGTAATATTCTGTCGTATATATGTACCACATCTTCTTTATCCATTCCTCTGTTGATGGACATTTAGGTTGTTTCCATGACCTGGCCATTGTAAATAGTGCTGCAATGAACATTAGGGTGCATGTGTCATTTTGAATTATGGTTTTCTCCAGGTATATGCCCAGAAGTGGGATTGCTGGGTCGTATGCTAGTTCTATTTTTAGTTTTTTAAGGAACCTCCATACTGTTCTGCATAGTGGCTGTATCAGTTTACATTCCCACCAACAGTGTAAGAGGGTTCCCTTTTCTCCACACCCTCTCCAGCATTTAATGTTTGTAGATTTTTTGATGATGGTCATTCTGACCAGTGTGAGGTGATACCTCATTGTAGTTTTGATTTGCATTTCTCTGATAATTAGTGATGTTGAGCATCTTCTCATATGCCTCTTGGCCATCTGTATGTCTTCTTTGGAGAAATGTCTGTTTAGGTCTTCTGCCCATTTTTTTGATTGGGTTGTTGTTTTTTTTGAGATTGAGCTGCTTTAATATGACATATAAACAATGCATTATCTCAATTACTTCATAAAATTCCACTATTTTACTTATCTAATTGCCAGATAAATAAATGATAAATCTTTAGTTTATCTATGAATTTTGCTGCTATAGCAACCTTGTGATTAAAATCCCTTTCACTTTGTCTCCTTGTGGATGCCTGAGGAGCGTCTTTGAAACAGGTATATCACTTAGTATTAACAAATTACACAGAAAATCCTGTACAAAATTTATCATTGTTGTTCATCCTTCCCACACATTAAAAAAATCCAAACCCAGCCTTCAAATCTGTCTCATAAACAATCGCTTTGCTTGCCCAGCGATCTTTTTGCCTGTTGCTGCCATTCTTCCAAATTACTATACTTCAGAATTTCAGATAATGGGAACTTTGATTGTAAAATGAGTCAGTGCAACAAATAAAGAACAATGGAAAACTCATTGCAAATTTATTTCTAAAGAAGGAGGACATGAATTTTGAATGTTGAAAGGTGTTTACAGTTTTTGTGAAAAGGCTTCAGAACATGGAAGCTTAACTCCTTTTCTTAAGTGGTCAATGATTTGAATTAAAAAAGTGGAACCCGAAATGTTGCACTGCTCTTTCAAAACTTTGCAGAGTGTTAGGTGTGATGCATGATAGTGGTGTGCTGGGGAGGACAGAAATTGTTGCTGCATGGACCTAATGTCACCACCCCACAGAATACCTTCAATGGTAACAATAATTGATTTTAGGGGCAACTAAGGTTCTCCTGAGCTTTCTATACAATGGGCCAGAAGCTAAGTGTCATCTGTGGATGAGCTCACGGTATTTTCTCTGGAGCCCTGTGAGCTCAATGCCAGTCTCATCCCATTTTACAGATGAGGGGTGGAGGCCTGTTTTGGCCCAGGGCTGGTGAGCAGGGGCCTGCGGTTGGAGCACAGTGTGTGGCCTTAGCACGGAGCCCTGCGTGCCGTCTGTGCGCCTGACTAATGAATCGACGTACTTTATTCCTTGAACTTCGATTTCAAAGCCCAAATCCTAACGCCTACTTTGGAGAGTTGTTATAATGACTAATTTGTCAAATGTCTGGTGTCATCTGGAATATAAAAGGAGCTCAGTAAATTTACTCACTACAATTATTACCAATTTCCTCAATTGCTATGACAATTAGTCGTATTGTAGACATAATAGCTGCCATCACAGATAGACTGGGAGTCCTGACCTGACTCAGAGAAGTGTCACATCCTCTCCCCTTAAACACAAATGACTTCTCCCTCAGAAAGTGTGCTGTAACGTTAAAAAGAAATCAATCTACAGTGTTGCCCACAATCCTTTGCTTTTAATGGGCTCTTCATTTCATTACGTATTATGATAATTCTGCTAATTCGCCCTTCAGTAAACTACAACGTGAAAACTCAGTAGAAGAAAGTATTGTTTGCCTTAGCAAAAAATAGCCTCTGGCATACAACCAGACACAAAAAACTATCTATTTGGCGTGGGATTTGCAAACAAGTTTTCCTAATAGTAATTCTCAGACTCTGTATTAGAGCCCCTTCTACTTTATGGAAAGTAATTCTGATCTGCTGTGAGTATAACTCCTACTTAGTTGTGGCTGGAGCTCACAAAGGCAGCCTGTTCTGTAAGAGTTGATAAGCTTATAAGCAGAACACCAACCCCCGTAGGATTTTGTTAATTTGGAGATCTTTAATGTTCTTTAATTGCCTGATAATATTTTTTGAACTGATTTTAAGAATTACCTTTTAAAAATCATTTTCCCCCCATTTCCTTGGTTAAGATGGTGGAAAAAATAGAAAGGACTGAGCTATACTTTTCTTGAGCTAGAAATTGCCATCAGCTTGATTTTTCAGATGTTGCATCACTATGAAGCACGGTTATTTCTCAACACGCTTTTTACATGCCGAGTAGGAATGTGTTAAGGTGAGTGTGGAGGAGTGCTATTTTACTGCCCTAGAGGGTTTTTGTTGTTGTGGCTTTGTTTCATTTTGTATATTTTTATAATTGCCTAAGTCCAGCTGAAAAAGCATAAGATATATGGTTGTAGATTATAACACGCAGCTCTGTCCTGCAGGCAAATATTGCCCAAAGTACAAATAAATGAGAGGTCTTTTATTAGAAAAAATACATAACTATAAAATGGCTAATACATTTGCTCTGTAAATTGAGAATAGATATTCAGGATAAATTCAGGCAAGAAATCCTCCTCCCAGATACTTCTGTGCTAGCTCTTTCCCTCATTCTGTAGCCATTTGTAAACACCTTTAGGCTGGTACTTATTAAAAATGATCTTGTGTTAGTGTAAATTATGCACACACACTCACACGCACACACACTCACACGCACAGATGCACATACATACACATTCACGTGCCCTGGAAGTGAAGACAGGCCTGGAGGTGAGGACAGACTGGGTCTGGCAGTGTCAACAAAGGTTCGTCCTAAAGGAACCCCGACCACTTCTGCCAACGCTCAGTGTCCACGGTTAGTCCTGTGGCCCCTCCCTGCCCAGGTGGGCACCGGCCCTGTGCCCTGGCCGGCAGGAGCAGTGACCAATTCCAAAGTCACCCAGGTGCGCGGCACAGCTTCCCATGCTTTCACAGGCCGAACGGGCTCCTGCACGTCCCAGGACAGCAGGACGGCCCCTCAGACCCTGGGGATGGAAGCCCGACTTGGCATCAGGAGGTTTCACGCTGCTGCCTCTTGTTCAGGTCCTGCTGCGGCAGCTCTCGGCCTGCAGACCTGGATCTGCTTCTTACGGAGAAGGTTCCCTTCCCTCCTTTCCTCTCCGTGCAGCCGGACAGGAGCAAACTCACCGCCTTGAGCACCCTCCGAGGGAGAAGCGCCCAGGTCAGGGCCCTCCGCCCGGGAGGACGGGTCCTCAGTGAGTCCCCATTTTGTTCCCTGACAGACACTCCCTTTTGCATGCGACCTGCGGCTGCACTTCGGGGACGCCTTTGGTTTTGCATCCTCACCTCTGGCGCGGCCTGTGACCCCCAACCTGCCTCCCCCAAGCCTGCCCCGCTGTGGGAGAGTGATCGAGCATCATTTAAATTCTCTGGCACTCGCAGACCTTCTTCAGGCTCAGGGTTTCCTCTACAATCAACTATTTCAAACTCTTGGCGAGCTTCTTATTTGGGGCTCCTTGCGACAATAGCTACACTCTGGTATTAGGGCCACCCAGCAGGTGTGTGGGAAGCACATCTTTAGCCCATTTCCTGGAGACAGACGTGTAATTGAGGAGACGCCGAGGGTACCATCCCACCGTTGAAATTAACCGCCTCCCTGCCAGGCTGTGCGTCACAGGTTGGCCGCTAAAATTATCTACATTCCAACTTCTGTAAGTGATGGTCTTACTAAGTATTCATCACTGCAGAACAATTTCCCGTGGTCGCTGTCACAGACCGCCACAACCTCGGTGGCTTTCATTGGTTCATAAACTGGCCCCATCCCCAAGAGGACAGGGAGAGACCGAAGAAACTGGCAGACCTCCAGACTGGGGGGTGGCAGGTGTAACCAGCGGGGGGCTTACTTATGAGGCTTGCCTTGGACCGCAAGACAAGTGGCTATCTGCACCCACCAGCCAGATTTTAGAAGTTTATAGAGGGCTTACCTGGGTTCCATCAGGTTCACTGTCTAGACGGCCTCGACCTCGAGGCTGTGTCTAGGGTGGGGATGGTGCAAACATCCCAAGGTCAGGGGTGAGGAGCCCCAGTTGCCCGGGACCAACTCGTGGGTCCTCTCAATTACTTTCTCCATCAGCTTTGAAACAGTACAGATCTAATTCTTACAGTTCTGCAGGCCAGGGTCCAAGGGGGTTTACAGTCTAACAGCCAGGTGTTGGTGGGCTGCCCTCCTTCCACAGGTGCCAGGGGAAGGTCCAGCTCCCAGGGGCTGCCGTGCTGTCTGCGTCCTGGCCCTCCTCCCACCTGGGCCAGGAGCACTGCCTCACCTGCATCACCTGGACTTTGACATGTTGCCCTCTCATCACATACGTGGACTTGTGATCACACTGCCCGCACCCCCTCCCTGACAGTCCGGGATGACCTCCCTTCTCAAGGTCAGCTGACCACTGGCCACAGTTCCGTCTGCAACCTTCACTTGCTTTGCCACGTTACGCACGTAACCACAGGCCTCGAGCAGGACGTGCATGTGTTTGGGGACCAATTATTCCACCTGCGGCTTGCTTTCTTCCCTCCATGCTTTTAAAATAATTTTTTTGGATCACCCTCAATGGACATCCCACTTGTGGTCCCATTTTTTATTTCAGTCAGGGTAGGTCTACAGTATTAACCACCACCCCCAAATCTGCATCCCTCACACAATGAAGATTTAATTCCTGATCCGGCTGCATGTACACGCGTGTGGGCCTCACCAGAGGAAAAGAGGAAAAGAGCCCTGACACCACTCACACTGGCCCTGAACGGGCATCCTTGCCCAGATCTGGTCATGGGCCCCTCTGCCACCGTCTGATATTGACACTAATGACACCACATCTGGCACCTTGTTTTTGCTAAGACAATATTTTAGTTCTTTAAGCAACCTTTAAAGCTATCATTCTGCTCTTGTTATAGATTGTATTGTCAGCTTATGCTATGTTATCTTTCTTTTTCATAATATGATTTCAATTAATATACTGATCTCTCTAATCTTCAGATTTCTTATTCTATTTTTTTCAGATATGTTTTCCTTAATCCTTCTTAATTGTAAGGTTCTTAACTCCTGTTTTTAATCTTTAATTCTACCCACTGCTCTCATTTTAATTTTTCTCTCATTAATATTCTAACTATTTAATTATAATATTGTATCATTTATTTACTGAGTTCCTAGGTTTTTATCTTGAAGTTCATTTACTTTAGATCTCGTTATTATTTTTCTTTTACCCAACCGTTAGTCTATTATGCCCTTACTTCTCTTATTTTCAAATTGTACTAATTACCTTTACTTTGAATTTTATTTTAAATAACTCTTTTTTTATGTGTGAATATGGAAAACGTAGTTAACGGATATTACTTCTCTTCATCACAGCTTGTTCTTTCTTTAGGGAAGGAGCTAACCTTTTCCATAACGTAATTCATGGTCCCTCATACGGTGGTCATGTTGAAACAGTCATTTCTACTGCACGATCCACGGCCTGGTGGGTGGAAGTTTACCCCTCCAGCTTTACAAATTTACATCACAGATGTAAGAAATGAGGAGGAGGAGACCCGTAGAGAGAGAGCAGACATTAAAAATAAAGAATGGAAGTTGTTTACCCAAAATTTTCTTTGGGAACAAGCACTGGACTGAATCTCTTTCAAGGGTTTTGTGCCATACCTTTTAAAGAAAGCAGAAAACTTCTGCACCCCAGGCTCTGGGAGGGGAAGTTTCGTTAAAAGGCACCTGTTCTAAATGGTTGTCTTCTGCCTTCTGTGTCCTCATGCTGCTTTAACAAAGCACACCACACTGGGCGGCTTAGAACAACAGACCTTAAGGTCTTATAAGTCTGGGGGCTACAAGCCCAAAGTCAAGGTGTAGGCAGGGCCACGCCCCCCTGAGACCCGCCCCTTCCGACCTTCTGGGGACCCCTCCTGGGAAGCATAGCTCCAGCTTCACGCGGCTTCTCGTAAGGACACCAGACCTACTGGATTAGGGCCCACGCCGCTCCAGGGTGACTCATCTTAGCTAACAGTACTTCCATTGACCCTGTTTCCAAATAAGGTTGCATCCACGGATATTAGGGGCGAGGACTTCAACGTCTCTTATGGAGACACAGCTCAATCCACAACATACATCAAGGTGCTGATTTCCAGACACCAGATTAACACCGACATCAAGTCATTTGTGGTGAGGAACACGCTGGCGAGAACTTCATCCTGAAACACAGAAGCTGGCGACTCATCCGTGGCCGAGGCTGGACCCTGCACAGCTGGTCCGAGTTTTTTTTTTTTTTTTTTTTTTTGACGCTTTGGAAGCCATTTTATTTTTCTTTAATCATTCCTTTACCTCAGTTAATTTTAAAATCTTAGTTTGCAGAGAGGCAATTTTAGGCTCCTGATAATATTTGGAAGCCTCAAAACACCAGTCAAAACAAGCATTCGATTCAGTTTTGGAAATTTTAGAGCTATGGTTGTCCAATTCAGTTTTGTGTTTTTTTTTTTAACATCTTTATTGGAGTATAATTGCTTTACAATGGTGTGTTGGTTTCTGCTGTATAACAAAGGGAATCAGCTATATATATACATATATTCCCATTTCTCCTCCCTCTCGCGTCTCCCTCCCACTCTCCCTACCTGAGTTTTAACTGGTGCCCCTGAGGCTGCTGGTGGGGAAGCAAGCAGAGCGCTGGCCGCGAGCCGTGTGGCTGTGTGGACTCTGAAAACCACAGAGCGCTTCAGATGCACAAATGGGAAGGTCAGCAAAAAGGCCCTGGAATGTGGACAACCCTTCACTTAATCTCATTCTTTACAGCCAAACCCATTTTTTTAATACCTACGTGAGACAGAAAAGTGAATGCATTCATTAGCATGACCCAGGGGTAGAGCCCGTTTACAGCATATAAAAACAAGTGCCAACTGAATTCTATTGTTCCAAGATCTTTGCTTAACTGATGACCTTGACAACTATTTTGAAGGTCACGCACCACAATACATAATTACTCTTGCCATAAAAGTGTATGTCGGAATCATAACTGTATTTAATTAAAAGTGTACATATTTTTTAATCTTAAAGATGATATAGGTGTATTATTAGTTTATCCAGAGTAAATCAGTGTAAGAAATTTAGAAAATTTAAATTATCTAGATTTGTCATGAGAAAACTCAGACCTCATAACAGCTTAAATGAAAAATTATAATATATTGCACAGACTTTTTAAATCAAAATTATCAAACCAAATTGATCTGTCCAAGGCTTATCTTCGTTTGAATCGATTTCTTATAGGAAAAAATACTTCCATGCTAGCACTTTCTCAAAAGTTTGTTCTTTTTATTTTTTTTCATTGAAGTCTAGTACACTTCAAGTGTTAGCAGTTCCGTTTTTTTTTTTTTTTGTAAATGTTCTTGGAATTCAAGGAATATTAGATTTATGCAAACACTTACTAGTCTAAAACCAGCCGGAGAAGGGCTCCTTTATTTCAAGGGGCCCCATAGTCTAATTTATTGATTACTCTGGAGGCAGGACTATCTCACAGTGGCAGGTGAGGCCTTTTTCTGACTACAGGTGTGCAGACTCGCAGGGCACCTGCAGCGGCTTCGGCTTCTCAAGTTCAGCCTGGGGTGGAGAAACACAGACACACCGCAAGGCACGTCCGTATCCCTCTCTGCCGTGTCCAGACAGTCCTTGTCCAGACACAGACCAGACGGCAGACTCGCAAATCCTCCGCTGTTGCTGCCGACGGACCTCGTCACAAGCCGGCTCCTTGCCCTCCGCTGCCCCCAGCTGAGAACAAGTCATCGAGCACGCCCGACCAGGACCAGCGAGGAAGCCTGGGGAGGGCAGGCCTAGCGTCGCTCAGGCTGTGGCTCTGAAGGCCCTTTGTCCACAACCAGCGGACTTGGAGCGAAGGAGACTTTCCTCCGTAATGTGGGTGGGAGGGCTTGAGAGCAAAAGCTGCGGTCTCCCAAAGAAGAAATTCTCCCTGAAACACCCAATCCCGGCTGCTGGCCTGCCCTCCAGACTCCAGACTGCCTCAGCCATCTCCCTCTTTGTTCCTCTCTCTCAGCACATGTAGGGACCCAAGGTTTCAGCAGGGGAGACAAATCGAATTGACTATCTGACCTTCGCCGCACTTCACACTGCCGACTTTATTCTCACCACGGACTCTACAGTTTATATCCGGTAAGTTGTACGGAGTCGGGCCTGAGTTTGCTTCCTAGGGCTACTGCTTATCAGCTCTGTGCTCTGAATGTATTTCACATCTTCTCCTTTAGTTTTATCACCTGTAAAATGGAGGCGAATCCACTTCCTAGAGATTTTCAAATATTGACATGAAGCAGTGCAGGCAAAGCACTTAGCCATGAAATAAGCATGTCATGGAGCAAGTGCTCAGGAGATGTCAGCAGCCCTCACACCTCCTGCTGCTGTTGGTCTGATTACATGTGCAATATATACGTATTATTACCACTTGCATCTCTTCCAAAAAGTTGGGATAAATTAAATGTCCAATATTATGTTTTAAAGCCTCACTAGAAAGAATCTGATGGATTTGCTATTCTCTATTCCCCCAATTTTTGTGACTTTTCTCTCCCTACGTTTTATGATAAAATCACTGATTTGTTTGTTCAGTAATTCTTTGCAAATAAGACTAACAGAAATAGATGTTCTTTCACTGGGCAAAGGGGATCATAGGAAGGAAGTTTATTGATTTTGGCTATTTTGTCTTTGGGGAGGAAAAACGTAATTGTTTCTTGGCAGAGTTTAGTCTGCTTCCGTCCAGGGTCGCTGAGCCTCACTCACTCGAACTCTGAAGCCGGGAAGAGAGGAGAGTTAACCCTTCAGAGGTCTTGCTGATACTGAAAAGTGCTGTGATGCTTTGGACAGAGGAAGGCCAGATGTAAGGGCCAGAAGAGAGAGAGAGCCCCTTTGACTCTGCTTTGAGGGTTATCCTGACTTCACTGCATCCTCTGCACTGCTAGGGATTTGCCCTGGAGCGCGGAGCAACTCGCTGGACCATCGTCGTGATCTAGCTGAGATGGGGAATCAGTGTCTCTTCCCATCACGGGGAACAGTGAATAGCGAAGCCTCCTGGAGAAGGGACGGCTGTCTCGGGGGCGTCCTCCGAGGTCCAGGGCGGCAGTGCTGCTGTTGGGTTCTCTTCCTGATTAGTTCTCACTTGGCAGTTCCACTGAAATGTCAGAGTAGAAGCTCATTTCTGAAATACGGAAACGGCGTGAGCGTGGGTAGACCTTGGTCTCCCCACAGCAGCGTGGACAGTTTTCGGCATCAGAGCTTACAGTGAGCACAAGTCTCCCAATCGCTGGGATGGATTTCCCAGTTCAGTGGTTACAATTTTCCAAATGACTGAATTTGACGTACAGTTTACCCAGAACCGACAATAACTTTCAGGCTTTTTGATAACAAACCTTCTCAGTTTGGGAATATAGTTTACTTTTTCGACACGGATTGTTGAAGGCTGATTTAATTTGTCTTATTTAGTAGCCACAGAAAAAGCCTAAGTCCTGTGCTTGTTTAATTATTATTGCTCAGGCCAGCATTTTAGGGGAGAAATAGGCTTTTTGCTGATGTTTGAAGGAAGATTCTGTTATGCCGCTTCTGTTAACCATGGGACAAGTTAAGGAAATGTCTCTCTTTCACGTTGAGTACCCTTAAGTTTACTTCACTGAAGCTAAATATCCTTCAGAGCAAGGAAGGTCCCTAACCCTTGATTTACTTGCCTGATGTTCTAATATGTGTTTTTTGTTTACATCCTCACAAGCATTTTGACCTTTTCCATTTAACAAACAAGGGCTTTATGTTTTCACTTTAGTTTTCCAACACCAGGTATTTTATGTCAAATTCCTGGGCCTTTGACAGCAGCTGTTACAACCAGTAACTGTTGTAACACTGTTCCCTTTCCAGGAGAGCAAGGAAACTGTGCCAAAAAGATTGATTTGCTGATATTTTGCCGTTATAAGACATAGAGTTAAACTGTTAGGAGAAATTCCCAAAGCCAAAAGGAGTTCTGCAAATATCAGCCAACTGCCCTGAAACGTATCTGGCTTTATTAAAATGCCTACAACTCTCCACCCGCCTAATCTCATGGAAACAGAAGTTTGATCTCCTTACTAAGTATGACTTCACTACAAATGTTTTGCATGGCTTTATTTAAAAAGTATCAACATTTAAATAGAAGAATCAGTGTGAGTTTTTCACTCTGATTTAATGGAAATGTCAAAGAAAAAATAAAACTATCAAATCTGTACTATTGGAAAATGTCAAACTTATGGACACACACACACACAAAACCATTTCATATATCTTATCTCATTATATATTTCCAACAGCTTTCGGATGTAAGTAGAAAGGCAGACAGAAGATATATAGCATGGTAAGAACATGAGCCCTCGGGGATGGAAGACCAGGGCATCTTACCAGCAAACACTGAGTTATAAATTTAACGCGCTTATCACCTCCTGAAGCTCCACCTGAAACAGCGCCACTAACTTCCTTCTTTCTTGTCGGATGCTTTACCAGGTCCGGGTGACTGGAGGTGGTGGTGGATGGGATGCGTCTATCCTCACAGGCACTGGGGCAGGGCTGCCACACGGACACACCTTCTTTAGGAGGCGAGACCAGACCTTCCGTTAGGATGAACTGCAATCTTATCACTCATCTCAGTACTGTTCGCCAATTCCTGGACACAAGCAGAAAACCAACGTGTACAGTTTCTTGAGCAGCCTGAGAACTGAGTAAGAGATTTTGGTTGTGCTGTCATTGTTCATTTATGTGTTGATTTCCTCAGGACACTAAGCCTTTGAAGTATTTTAGCTCTTGAATTCATCTTTATAGACTCATTAATTAGCAGACACCTAGCACAGAAATAAAATCACAGAATATTTGTTAAATAAGTAAACACATAGGAGTTTTTTCTTTTTCATACATTAATTAGGCAACTTGTTAGATCTGGACTGTGAGAATTGAAATAAAAGTAAATAAAATGTTTAGAAAATCTAGAACTTAAACAGTAATACTAACAATATATTGTATTAATTGATCACATATTTTTAAAGTAATTACTTTGTGCTGAGAGTGGTTTTCGGTGGTACAGATCCAATGGAAGCAAGATTGATTTGATTTGTGTCCTTACCCTTAGAGAGCTTACGATGTAGCCACACGGCTGTTTTATTAGGATGAGTTATCTTTACCAGATGGAGGTGAGATCAGCTCCATAGGAATGAGCAATATATTATTTGCAAGGTTTTGGTGCCTTGAGAAGATTCTGTGCCCTTGCGAACTCACACTAGGATATCTTTTCAGCACATTTGGACGCTCAGTAGGAGTCTGGAATATATTTCCTCAGAAATAAACCCTTGACACTGGACTAGTTACAGAGCAGGGTTGTGTACAGAGCAAAGCATAGGAAATTGGTAAAAGGTTCTTCCAGGACACGGTTAATCCTACCGTTGTCTGGACCAAGATCTGGGCTCTGCACCTCTTCCAGCTCCCATTAGGGTCATTAGCAGCTCTCAGGATGATGCCGAGAGGATCTAAAAACTGAAACGTCAGAGCTGGAATGAACTTTAGAAATCATCTGGTCATTTGACAGACCAGGAAACCCCAGAGCCAAGAAAGTTCCTGCCCAGCCCGTGACAGGCCCTCTTGGTCATGGGTTTGGAACTTTCATTCCCAGCCCTGCCCACTGTCTGAGAACTCAGAGTAACAGATGCCAGCGCACGCATTGCTGAGACAGAGCCAGAACAAGTCCCCGTCCCCCCAGTTCTCCATGCCCTCCTGCTCAGAAACAGATAAGGCTGCCAACCCATGACTTCCCTCCCACCCCGGTCTCTAACCAGGGTAGCCTCTCTCCAACCAGAAACTGAGAAGGTGGCTCCAGCCTCCCAGGAAGGGGAAGCCACCCTGGAGGGCATGGGAAGACCCAAGCACTAGAGTCCCCCCATCACCCTTCTCCAGGGGAGCAAAGCAGTGTCATCAGTGCAGGTGAACTTGGAGACCCCAGCCAAGCCAGTGGTCAGAACAGCTGGGGAGTGCAGATAAGGAGAGCAGACAGCAATAACCAGGGCTGGATGCAGCTTCAGAAGCACAGCCCCATCCATCTCCTTTGTGTTTCGTCTTCTCCTACCTTTTCAGTTGAACTTCAAGATGAGAAGTGGGAAAGTCAGACAGATAATTAACAACCCACAGCAGAGAAGGGAGACAAACCCCTCCCTGCGGTGGGCAGGGAAGGAAGAGAACCACTTAGAGTAGCAAGTACTGTGTATTTACTACTGGGTACCAAGGATGTCTGCTCCTCACAAGGGCCCTATGAGGGGCATATCCTTATCCCTACCCTACAGATGAGAAAACTGAAATTCAGAGAAAACCCGATCCAAGGTCCCACAGCAGGCGAGCAGCAGAGATAGGTCTGAACCCGGATCTGACGTCTGACTTAAGAGTGCCCTTTGCTTTTACACCTGCCTGGAGCAAAAGCCCCTGAAGCCCCCACCAGTCACCTGTGTGAATAGGCCAATACCAACACGTGGGGCCAGCTGAGGTAGTGAAGACCTTGCTCATTGACACCAATTCCTTTTCCCTCGTAGAAAGTCGATCTTTGCCAGAGCCCCGGGTTAGGAGGCAGGGAGCTGAGTTCTTGTCCTGGCTCTGGTCCTGACTCCACTGTGTGAGTCAGGGCTGGCCACCGCACATCTCTGGGCTCAAGTTTTCTCATCCGTAAAGCAAGTGCACTGAACCAAAAGATCAAAGTCCATTCGGACTCTAAGAGTCTCTGCTTTTGAACGAACAGCCTAACAGACCAGAGCAGAAGGCTTCAGGGCGGAATGACTTGCTTCCTAAAGAATCTCCGCCGGATGTGAAACTGGTCTGGACGATGGCTACAGAGGCAGAGGCACAGGGCATGACCTGGGCCTGGGGGTAGCCATAACTCCCTCTCCTCCCAGACTGCCCTCTGGACCCTGCGGCCAGCATCTCCTGGGTCTCACTCACCACAGAGCCTGCAGAGAAACAGCGACACGCTGCAGAAGAGAAAGAGTACGAGGCAGGAAGTCAAGAGATCTGGGCTCAAGTTCTAACTCTGTCACTAACTAGTTGTGGGGATCCAGGCAAATGACCTCCTTTGGCCTCCTTTTCCCCCAAATCAGCCCACATCGGGGAAAGGAAGAGGGATTAGTTACCCGAACCAGAGAGTGGAAAGCTAGACTCATCCAGCCAGGCATTTCCCAGACTGCTCTAAAGAGCACTGCCCCAAGAGATGTTAATGGATGAGCTCAGAAACAGATAAGTCTGAAAAACAACCCATATCCCCTTTTGGAAATTCACAAGGCACAATGGCATAGGAAGCCTCTGAGAAGTTCTGCACTGAGCAAACGTGTTCACCTTTGTTCCTTCAAACATCCTTAAGCCTGGAACATTGTTATCAGGGCACACCTAGTTACCATCCTGTGGCGTGCTGGCCAGGCCACCTTTGATTTACAGATGGACCTCAGAATGATTCATGTCCTAACTCCTCATATCGTAAAACCCCTGTCCTCACCCCCAGCCCCTCAGAATAGTCACATTCAGTACCAGGCATGCCCCCTCACTCTCAGAGCCAGCTCAACGCCCGGATCCTCTGCGAGGGGCCTTCCTCTCCCCTGTCCCCAGAGCCGCTATAATCTCCAAAACGGGACTCACTGCCAAGGGCTGGGGGACATCTCCAGCACAGAGCCAGGAGGCTGCGATCCCCTAACATCGCCTTCATGTAATAGGAAAAAATACCAATCGTTACATATGAGAATAAGGACTCATTCTCATCCTCCTCCCTGACCCTCTAGGTACCTGGCACTGTGGCCTGTGGACTTCTGGGCATCATTTCTACTTTAAAACAAGGCCCAGGTTTTGGCCTAGATCCCCAGAATCAGGGTTGGAAGATTCTGTCAAGGCCATCTCCTCCACAGCATTCCCAACAGAATACTCCAGAAAGCCCACATCAGGGTTAACCATACTGTTAGCAGAGACCTTCTCCCCAAGTTGCTGTATGAGCTTCCACTCTGGCCCTTCCAGTGTGTGTCCCTTGCCTGGGGCTTCTGCTCTTTCTGAAGGGTACAGGGTGACAAGTTTGGGGGATGGAAGTGCTCTTCCAGCTGAGCCATTCCCCTGGGAGGAGGCTGAGCTGAGGTGGCTATTACCCCAGCTCATGAAGTGAGGTTCTCCCCACACCTGAGGGGTACCCTGTCAGTACCTCTCTGAGGTGCCTGTTTTTACAGGTGAGGCCCTGAGGTCACGGCACAAGATGACAGGAAGCCACGGCACTTGACCCCGTGTGGTCCCACCACTACTTTCTAAGTTTGAAACTGGGTCTCGGGGTCCTCACGGCTGGAGAGGTGGGGAGAGCAGGCAGGTGAGGAGGAAGCATGGCTGCCCCCTTGCCCCTGACAAAGCAGCCCCAAGGAAGCACCTGGCTCCTCCTGCCACCACCGGCCAAGCCAAAGGCGCCAGCTTTGAAACCAAAGCTCACCAGTGAGATGAATATTTCAGAGCCCCAGAGAACTGGACACCCGAGGGACCTTCCATGACATCTGCCTCTGACCCTGGTTCCCAGGCCTACCCCCCTCATCCCATGTCCAGGTTCCTCAGGGGGAACCCCAACCCCTGGATACCACACAGAGGCCACCGTGGGGTCAGAAGGGATAGTGACCCCCAGCGGACAAGAGCTGGTGCAGAACCCGCAAGATCAGGGCCGAGCCTCCCAGCAGCCTTCCTCCACTGCCCCTCCCGCTGTCCTCTGTCTCCACGGTTTTCCCCTTTCCCATTTTCCTGTTTGGTTTTTACTCTGACCCGAAGAGGCCATGTGGAGGATAGTATTGATACTTCCGGGTAGCTTTCTGAATCCAGTCTGAGGGCAGTGGCTAGAAGGGGGTGGACTGAGGCAAAGTCGTGGTGACAGAGGTGGCAGGTTCCCCACGCGAAGAATGGGGGCTGCTCATGGCTTCCACCCGGTCCCCAACTCACTCAAATACTCAGTCACCTGTCTACACCAAAGCTGCCACCAGGGCGTGCAGAGCCAAGCCGAGGCCAGGCCAGGCCCTGGGCC
Source organism: Balaenoptera physalus (assembly GCF_965194825.1). NCBI lineage: Eukaryota > Metazoa > Chordata > Mammalia > Artiodactyla > Balaenopteridae > Balaenoptera > Balaenoptera physalus. The sequence continues at coordinate 102,820 of NW_028126143.1, forward strand.
GCCTCCCCTCCCCCTCCCACCAGCTTAAGGCCGTGACAGCCTTTATCCCACTCACAGCTGGCCACCCTGGGGCTGGCACTGTGGACACGCCCAGCGACAGATACGCGCCAGGAAGCGGGGGACAGGACACCCTCAGACTCTGGCCCGATTGTGCCCACAACCCGCGGCTCGGCTCCCAAGGCTAAACAGGCGCCACTCGCCCGCCCGGGGCGCACAGGGAAAGAGAAACGCCAAAGGTGAGGGAGACACAGCCCCATTCTGGCCCGCTGCGCACTCCAAGAAAGTTTGCGACCCCATCCCAGCGCCGCCCCAGCCCTGGCCGGGTCCCCGCCGGCCCGCGGCCCCCCACTCCCGCCGGCCCCGGGCCCCTGGCTTGCCTGCCGCTCCCGACGGTGCGTCCCCGGCCTCCCGGTGTCGCAAGTTGAGTACCCCCTCGCCGGCCTGGACTGGACTGGTGTTCCACGCCCCGCCCCGTCGCGCAGGCCCCAGCCGGGCGCTGGGGTCCGCCCCGGTCCCGCCCGCATCCGCCCCGGTCCCGCCCGCGTCTGCCCTGTTCGCGCTCCTCCCAAGTCCCTGAGGACTTCCTAGTGTCTTTGGATTTTAAGGCATTACGTGATCATTGTTGGAAACTCAAAACTACAGGAAAAGATCACTTCTTCCCACTCCTCCCGACTCCCAGCGGCAAGCGCTTGCTTTTGATGCTTCTTTGCCTATATATATCTACGTATTTGACTTGTTTTATACGATGTTTTGCTTGTCGCTTTTTTTTTTACTTCACATTTTTGCATGAACATTTTTCTTGTCACTAAATATTCTTCAAAAGCATAATTTTAAAGCCACAAAGTATTCTATCACACAGCTATTGCTGATTTATTAAATCGGTTTCCTACTTTTAAGGACTTTGAAATTGTTTCCCATTTTTCTCATTATGAAACATAAATCAGTGATGAACATCCTTGACAATTCTATGCTTTGAAGCCAAATGTACTTTTCAAGTTTTAAACTTCAAACGTCCAAATGCAGAGATAGATGCAACTTAGAACCTCTGCCCCTGGGAACTAAGACATTGCCTGCCTGAAGTTACTTCAACCAGGAAAGCAGGTGTTTTAGAGTCAGAAATCCTGGGGTGTAGATCACTACAATCAGTGCACAACATTGTGTCGGGGGCTTTGCACCTGTAGTCTCAACCCTCACAGCCACTAACGGTAGAATGTACTAGTCATTCCATTTTACAGGCAAGGAAATAGGTTCTGGGAAGTTTTGAAACGTTGCCGGAGTTTACGTAGTTCCAAAGTCCATGGTTTTTTTCCATTACGCCAAGGCTACCGGTAGATGAACGGCTTTGTTTAAGGTGCTTATCTCGTGCTAGTAGCTGCAGATCTGCACTGCACTGAATGTTGTTCACAGCCTGTTGACACTTTTCCTTTTTGAATGGGGAGGGGTGTGACTTGACAAAACACAGCTTGAAATGAATGCGGTTGGACAACCTCGGGATTCCAAACCCATCACTAAGCACTTTTCTTTACATTATTATCTCCAGCGGCCAGTCCTGCTCTTTCACAGAGCAAGGCTTAGGAAGGAGGAACCTGTGGACTCATCTGGAAGCTCATTTGCATACTAAACATAAGTGAAAGCAGTGTGTTTACTACTAGAAAGCATAGTAAGCAAGGTTACCACTTGGACTGTATTGAGATCAATTAAAATAAAGGTGTTGTTTAAATTGCCCCCTCCACACACACTGTGTATGTTTGTTTGTATATAACTTAAGTAGGAGTTACTCAGGGGCACTGGTGGACATTATGGTGGGCTAACTCCCCCAGCCACCCCAACCCTTCAGTGTAAGTTCGGTTTGGGGTCAAAGACCTCACTTTAGGAAGTCCCCTCCCAAAGGGAGCAAGAACGCACCGGGGCAAGTACAGTTCTGCTCAATATCAGTTTACCCCTGGATCACAGGACAGAGCCCTCATGAACTGCAAAGCCCTGCCGCATCTGGCCGCGTCTCCTGACATCCCTTCATGCTGCCTGCACTTGGGCCCCTTCTCCAGAAAGTACGCTCCACTTTCTAGAACTGCTACAATGATTTCAAGCGGATTCATTTTCCAGCCAGCAAGCACATCCACCCCCTGGGAAAGTGGGCCGTGGGGATGCACACAGACAAGCCCAACACAAGCCTTGCTCCATGTTCTTTCTTCTGAGCCCATTTTCTGATCATGGAATCAAGATTGTGTTGACTGAAAGAAAAACACACAACGTAAAACTTCTGAGTTAAGTTTTATTCGGGGACCTTACTAAGGACCATAGCCTCTCAGATAGCTCTGAGAAACTGCTCCAAAGAGATTAAGGAGGAGCCGGAATATACAGGATCTTTTTTGCTGGGAAAAACATGTATTCAAGCATAAAAAGGTTACTGCTGATCACAAAGAACAGATATCTCAAGTTGATGATTTTAGTGTTCTATGTATGGGAAGATGCAAGAATCTGGGGTCATTAAAATTTTTTCTTAGATATGCATCTTAACTATCTAAGGACACTGATATCCAAAGCACAGAATGCCTCCTGTTGTTTTTTTTTCCCCCCACCCGGAATTCCCCTCAGGGTGCACTGTTGGTGGGTGACTGCAGTGACCAATGGCTTGATCCTGTAGAACTGGAAGGGCAAGCAATGTTTTTTTCTTGACAATGATAATCCTAAAAGAACATCAGAAGTCCCAGGCCCAGGGTGACCATTCACAATAGGTAGTCAATAGTGATGTCTCCTTCTCTGGACCCCATTGTATGCCTGGATAAAAGGGATAGGGCCTTATCTGCAGAATCCTTAGCAGATTATTAATTAAGGCCCTACTGTCTGCCAAGCAGACAGGAATTTCCGGTTCTAAAGATGACAAAACTGAAGGACACAGCCCTTGACTTCAAGAAACTCACAATCTAAGGGAGAGAGTAAAAGACCAGATAATTACAATTTTGTCAATTTTACCAGTGCTGGGATAGAGGAGTGTTCACTTGGTTCTGTGGGATCCCAGAAAAAGGAGCATGGTGTGGGAGTGAGGGATGTTTCAAGAAAGACTCTTGAGGGGGAATTCCCTGGCAGTCCAGTGGTTAGGACTCCAGGCTTCCACTGCAGGGGACCCAGATCGATCCCTGGTCGGGGAACTAGGATCCCACAAGCCGCACCACATGGCGGCTGGGGAAAAAAAAAAAAAGAAAGAAAGACTCTGGAGAGGCAGTAACACCTGATTCCATGTTGGTGGATGTTTAAGAATCAGCCTAGCTCGTGCAGGGGCAGGGAAGCAGGTTCTCCAGGCAGACAGAACAGCATCTGAAGCAAGGAGCTTAGGGCCCCTTGTCCCAGCAATCTTGGATGGGGCGGGTGGAGTGGGGCGAGAGTGGTAAGAAATAGGGCTGGGCAAGGAAGCAGGGGGTCCAGGAATTGAAATTTTACCCTAGGGCAACAGGGAGCCAAGAGACTGTCAACAGCCATCTAGAGGGAGGTTGGGAGGACGGGGGAAGCTTGGTGGTACCCCTGGGGTAAAGTTGCCAGCTTCAGCAAAGAAAGATGCAGGACGATCAGTTAAATTGAACTTCAGACAAACAACAAATCACTTTTAGCATAAGTATGTCCCATTGCCCCATACAATGTTGGGAAATACTTACACATTTATTTGTTTCTTATCTGAAGTTCAGATTTAAGTGGGTGTCATGTATTTTTCTGGTGACCCTGCTCTGGGAGGAGAGTCAAGTCAGTGGCCGCAGGAAGGTTGGGGGATGAAAGGCATCAGGCTGATGTTTATTTTAGGGATGGAGTAGCCTAAGTTTAGTGATTGATGACAGGGGGTGGAGTGGTTCCCTGGAGCCCAGATGGACCCCAGGGAGTGGGTGGGAAAACTTGACTGGAGTGGGGGTAAAACCGAGCAAAGGGCTCGCCTGCCCACGGCACGGAAAGCCAAACACTGACAGCTGGAGTTTGCAGCAAAGTAAGGGTTGATTACAGGGCGCCAAGCAAGGGAGTGGAGTGGGAGGCAAGCCTCAAATCCACTCCAACTTGGTCTTTGAGTTAGGGGGCTTTTTAAAGGGGAAGCACAAAGAGACTGGGATTAATCATCATTTTATGACATTTCTGTGACATTTCTTAATCATAGTTTTGGGAGTCGCGATGTCTCTTGTTTACAATTCTCTGCCCAGGTGATCCATGACTCCAGGGTCCATTAGCTCATCATGCCCAGAAGAAACAACCTGAGTTTGTATGTTAATGATGATATCCATAATAACAATTTTAGTATATTAACGATGTTACCGACAACAGCAATTTTAGTCATCTGACTCGATTAGTGTTCAGTTAGCATAGAATTGAAATCAGAGGGGACAAGAAAGGGAATGAAGTTTTGGATAGAGAGGTTAATCATAAAGTCAGTAAGGGAACTCAGTTTTAGGGGGACTTGGTTTCAGAGGATCCAGAGAAACTTCTCTGCTGCCCGACCCCAGGGCTCCACTAACTGGTTCCACACATTCCTCCTGCCATATGCCCTGTTACTTAGAGCTTATGTGTTACTCCACCCAAGAGAGGTCTTTTCATTTCTCACTAACTTTCTCAAAGAAGCTGCCCTTTTCCAGAAGGCTTTGTATTACTGAATTGAGGCATTTAACCTGGCCTGGAGTAAATATGCCTCTTTCTCCTTTTGGAAGGCAAGGACAAAGTCTCATTTATCTCTAGGCCTCAGCACAGCCCATCCCCATCATCCATGGAATTTAAGGAATTCTAATGCTCTAAATTGGCATCAGGGCAAGGCTCTCAGGCAGGAATGACAGATTATTAGAGTAGGGGGAAGGACATTAGAGTTCTTTCCCCTAAAAATTAGCCTTAATATCCATAAACATTAGTTAGCACTTTCATAAAGAAATACGGAGTGGGAAGAATGGTGGATTCAATGTCCCAGGAGCAAGAGCATGTCCCAGCTTTGCCAGGAGTGGCTGTGAGGCCTGGGCCCACCTCTTTATCTCTAATGGGTTTAATGGGTCTAATTGTACTGCTCTTTCCTATCTCCTACGACTTTCAATGCCTCAAATGAAATCATCTATGTGAAAGGCATTGAAAATGGCACACAGTGATGTTGTTAGTGACTCTACCAGACTAGACAGAGCTGGAATCAGGTTAGATAAGAACTTCTCCTTCCCAGGAGGAAGGCTGGACTACAGAACCAGCCTGACATTCACCACACCGCGATGGCCAGGCAGGGTGCAGGGTACAATGCTTTCCAATCTTCCCTGACCATCAGAATCACCCGAGGGGCTTGTGAAAATATATAGATTTGCTTGGAGAGTCCTCTTTCTAGATCTCTGAATCAGAATCTTCAGGGAATGTGGAAATGAATCCCCGAAGGAGAAAGTAATTATCAGCCAGCTTTGGTGCTAGACAGACCTGGGTTCTGTTTAAATTGCTTAACAGTGGTTTTGTTACATCGGTCATATTACTTCTCTGAGCCTTGGTATCCTTATCCATATAAAAGGAGGTGATAATATAGGACGGTAAGGATTTAAAATAGTTTTAAAGTGCTTGGGACCTAGCAGAAACTCAATTGCTATTGTTGTTTGTGAGATAGAAACCCAGTGACTCAGTGATTAACACAACCTCAGTTTGGCCAGCTATATGATTTCGTTTGGAAGACTAAACAGGACGTAGATGGAGGAATTTGCGGTAGCTCAAGAGGCCCAGGTTCCTTCCAGCTGTGTTCTCTCACACCCTGCCCATGGCCGCCCACCGTGGACCTCGGCCTTCTGAGTCATCCCCACCTGTGGGGGGGTTCTCAGCTTTTGCAGCCCCCCTCCTGGTCAGATTGAGAAACCCTTCCTCATATTTCACTTGCATTTGTCTAAACAACTCCCCTGTCGAAAAAAACCCAACAGCCATTTCCTCTTATTTCCAGCCCAAGATAATAGCTGCCCTGGAACCTCTCATTACCATTAACTGCATCCGCTATGATCTCAATTTCAAGCGCCCCACGCTCTGACCACCATCTCTCTTTCCAGCTCAAGGACCCTGCCGCCAACAACTCCGTGACCACATTGGGACTGCCCATCTGTGAACTGTCTTCCCTGTGTCTCCCAGCCTCGAGTCCCTCCTTAACCAGCTCAGATCCATCATTAGAATCACTCCATTCCGTTACCCCTCTCTGCCTTGTGGTACTCAGCAGGCAAAACTGCAGCTCTGCACCCACATGCTGAAAAGGAGGAGAAAAACACGCAAGGCACTGACTGATCTCACTCTGAGTTCAGAAGACTTAGGTTCCTCTCCTCCATTCATGTTAACATTCCCATCCACACTTTCTCCAGTCTCTTCAAAACTCCAGCACCTGCTCCACAGCCTCACTCTCAGCCTTGACCTTGCTTCCTATGTCACTGAGCAAAGAAAAGAACTGCCACCTGTATCTCCACTTGGCTATCTAATAGCTGACCGCTTCTCAAAATTTATGTGCAAACAGATCACGTGGGGATCTTGTTAAATGCAGATTCTGCTGCAGTAGGGTGGGTGGGGCCTGAGAGTCTGCATTTCTAATGTGTTCCAGGTGATGCTGGGCTGCTGGTGTGGGGACCACTCTCTGAGTGGTGAGGTCATGGGCATCTCTACCTTAATAGGTCCAACATTGAACTTCTAATCCCTACCCCCATCCATAGCCCAGTCTGAATGAGGATTCTCGCAGCTTCCTCCTTCTCCATCAAGGATGCAAGATGCACAGGAGGGGATGGAGGGAGGGATATCAAAAGGAACTCCAGCTTTGTGAGTGCTGTCCAACAGAAATATGGTGTGAGCCACATGAGTAATTTAAAAATTTCCAGTAGCCACACTTAAAAAGTAAAAAGAAACAGGTGAATTTAATTTTAGTAATATATTTATTTAACCCAACATATCTAAAAATGTTATTTCAACATTTAATCAGTATAAAAAATTATTAATGAGATTTTTTTTCATGCCAAGTCTTTGAAATCCAGTATGTAGAGTACACTTACAGCACATCTCAATTTGGATGTTCAATTTTCATCAGAAAGATTGAATCTTTATCTAGATTTTATAAAATGTACAGTTGAAAAAGTGAATTGACATACAAAGTTTGTTCCAAACATATTTGAGTGTTTTCCAGTAACTGGAACAAGTATCGATTTTTATATTTAAATTTAAATGAATTAAAATTAATATTAGATTTCTCAGTTGCACTAGCCATATTTTAAGTATTCAGTGCCTAGTGGCTACCATATTGGACAGCACAGACCTAGAGCAATTACACTGTGGTCATCAGTTGGGAGAAGACTCTTGGGGTCAGGGTCTATGCTGTAATTCATCTCAGAGCCCACCACCTCAGATGCATGGCCTAGGGCCTGCACTCAGTACTTTTTCCTGGAAAGAATTTATTCCCCAGTCAAAAATTGACCTCTAGGAAGACACGATCAGTTTCCAAACATGACCACTAGGGGGCAGGATCTGGCTATCATCCCTTGGCAAGGAAAGGGGGACCCTTAACAATTTTCTAGGTGGAAGATCATTCAGCGCAGCGTTTTTCATGCTGCTGGTCATGACCCATTAGTAGCATCAATTAAGTGGGTGATACCTACATTCAAAAAAAGACTAGAAAAAAATGAGAATATAAGCATTGCTATTGTTCTGTGTAACTTTGTTTCAGTTTTATTTATATATGTATTGTGTATGGGTCTCCATGTAAAAAAAAAAAATGTCTTTCTTAACTGTGAGTCCCGGTCAAAAAAGTCTTAAAATCACTTTAATCTCCCTTGTCTACAGATAATGAAACCAAAGCCACAAGTTGACCAGTGTTGAAGCTAGAAAATGGGGACATGAGAGCTCCTTCTCTTTTCTCCTCTTTCTTCACATGTTTTACATTCTCCATAATAAAAAGTTAATTTAAGAAGAAACTGAGCTCAGAACAGTGAAATGTCATCTGATGGGCTCACAGTTAGGAATGGCAGAGCCAGGACTCAACCCAACCCTTTAATACTAATTTAGCAGGTATTTCTGAGGGGCAGACTATGTGTCAGGTGCTGTGCTAAACAACGGGGAGACAGGAGGGGATGAAATAAGCACAGCCCCTGCCCGCCTGGAGCTTGCAGACCAGTCGGGAAGATAGACATTAGTCACTAACCTCACAAGTAAATGTATTGTTACAAACAATAATACCTGCACTGAAGGACAATGGACTCAGCACCCAAGAGAACAGCACACGGGGACCCCGCTTAGATTGGAGAGGCCAAGGCAGCTGCTCTGAGAAGCTGGCATCGAAGAGCAGCCTGAGTCACACAGGCTGTGTGTGTGTGGGAGGGGGGGGGGGGGGGGGATGGGTGTATATATGGTGTGTGTGTGGTATGTGTGCATATACTGTGTGTAAGTGTGTATAGTGTGTGTGTATGGTGTGTGTATGTATGAGTGTGTATGATATGGATGTGTGTATGGTATGTATGTGTGTTTGGGAGTGTACATGGGTGGTATGTATGTGAATGTGTGTATATGTGTATATATGTACATGTATCATATGGGTGTGTTTATGGTATACGTGTGTATGTGATATGTGGGTATATGTATGAATGGTGTGTGTGTAGGGGTATATGTGTATATAGTGTGTGGGTATAGGTGTATGGTGTGTGTGTGTGTGTGTGTGTGTGTGTGTGTGCAGTGACAGGCATGCTGTTATTATTCCCTGAGTGAACAAGCTATGTGAAGGCGGTGGAGGCTACTCGAAAGCTGAAAGAGCTTGGGGTGTTCCAGAAATTTCCAGGAGACTCGTGTGCCTGGAGAGTGGTGAGCACTGGGCATGGCCTAAGAGGAGACGGGGGAGGTGGGCAGGGCCAGATCTGCAGGACCTCCTGGGTCTTGTTAAGGATTTGGAGTTTTACCTTATAGGGAAGCCATTGAATCGTTTTGAATAGGGAAGGGACATGATTTGGGCTGTATTTTAAGAAAACCCTCTGGTTCTGAGTGGAGAATGGGTTGAGGGGTGGAGCATGGGAGCAGGGAGGCCGGTTAGGAGCTGTCTCAGTGAGTGGGTGAAAAGTGGTATCCGGCCTTCACCTCTGAAGGGTCAATACGCCCCCAAACCCACATATCTTCTTTGGCCTCATTTGGCTGCCTACCTTCCATTTGTCCCCAAACCCATCTCCACCCTTCTCCACTGTGCTCAGGGCTGGCCTGGGTGGACACAGCAGGGGGCCCTTTGTCCTCCAGCTTCAGCTGGGTTTGGCCAATGGAGAGCCCCACAGGAGAGGGTCGGCCAGGAGCCAGTGGGGCTGGGGTATTTGTTCTTCTCCCGCCCAAAGGGTCATCCCACAACCAGAGGTCACAACTGCAGTCAGGTGGCCCTGTCCTCGAAACTCTGTCCCTCCAAGTTCCATAACTGCTCACTCCCCGCACCTGTCAGGACCTAGAGGTGGTGACACAGTCCCACTGTCCCTAGCCCTGGAGAACTGCACTGTCCCTTGTGTTTCCTATCCCCTGCCCATCACCTGTAGAGTAGTCCTTCCATAAAGTTCTCCTCCGGTTACCACTCTGACCGAACCACTTCCTACCCCACTCCCTACTCCACTCCCTACCCCAGCTGGCAAAACAGTTTCAGTGGAAAGAGCCTGGACTCGGGTCAGATAAAACCAGGACTGGACCTGGCTCTGTCATTTACTAGCTCTGTGTGGGGTAGTCACAGCCTCTCTGAGCCAGTGTGTTCATATTAATGTAAGGACACCATTATCTTAGGACGATGAAATAACACATGCGAGGGCTTGGTGCATGCCTAGGGCGTAACAGACAGTCACACACGCTAGTTCCGTTCTTCTTCCTTGCCCCGCACCGAGCAAACACTTATGCCTCTGTAATGGGTCGGCGCTAGGTGCTGGGGTGACGGGCACACCAGGAAGCACAGGGCACCATTTCTGCCTGCTCGGAGGCCACAGTGGCTCCCCCAGCTCAACTCCTCCTAATTCAAAGTGGAAAGTAGTGAGGGTAACATTTCAAACCATTCATTTCTTTTTGACTACTAGGTGGCAGGCATTTTTCCAGAGTCTCGAGGTAGATTAGTGACCAGGCATTGCAAAGAGTTGTGGTGATCAGAGGGGCTTCAAAGAGGACGTTGCATTTACTTTTAGCTTTAAAGGAACTGTTACTTAAAGGTAGGGGCATATCAGTCTCCCTGGTCCTGAACTTTACCCTCCTTCCTTCCTCCCCCTGGGAGAGCCTGCAAAATTCCCCAGACTGAGAACCTGGGCCTTAATTAGTTACAGTTACTCCTGGAGTGTCTTAGATCATGTGTGCTGGGGTGGAAGGCATCTTGAGAAGTGAGCCTTAAAAGACTTCTCCAGGTGTGGTAAGGCAGGTGTAAGGGGGCAAAAGCACAGGACAGTGACCACTGCAGGCTCACTGAAAGCTGGGGACATGGAAGGGAGAGGTGGGAGCACAAAACACTAGAAAACTGGGTTGAGACCATATTGCTAAACCAAGCCATGTGAATTTAATGCTGCAGATACTGGCTTTGAGCAGGGGGCAGACACAATTCAGAGCTGGGCTTCCAAAGCCTTTGTCTGATAACCTAAGTAAGGTGGACAGGGGCTGGAGGTGCCCACTATGGACCACGTGTTGGGACTCAAGTGCCCAAATTTGGGTGATGGCTGAGCACTCACGAGGACCAGACCTTGATGTTGCAAGAATGATACATGGTACAATAACATCAGTGAACATTTAGTAAGTACCCGTGATGAACTTGGCACTATGTCCTTTACTTGGGTAATTGTGGTTAATCCTTAGTAAATAGCTCGGTGCAAACTATCAGTCCTTTTTGCAGAGAAGAGTCTAAGCCCCTCACCCCCTACACCTGCCCCACCACCCTTGGAGATGACCAGAAAGAGGATGGGCATTTAGGTTTGGAACTCCAGGGGGAAGCCCGGGTGGACATTTCTCTTTGGGAGTAATGAGTGATATCAAGTGATTGCTGAAGTCAGGGGAAGCAGTGAATGTGAGGGACAGCAGCAGAGGGGGAAGCATCTAGGGATGCGAGAAGAGAACCAGAAGACACTGTCACAGGGAAGGCGAAGAAGAAAGAAGGCTCTGCCCGGAGGTTAAGTGACAAGGACTGAACATTGACAAATGCGTTTGAGGTTCAAGGGGTCAGAGCCAAATTCGGATGGAATGGTGAGGGCAGAGGCTCAGTGGGGTGGCCTGAGAATAGATGGGAAGTGAAAGTAGAGGCAGCAAGGAGGACACTTTCTTTGTTTTAATAAAATAATACTTTTAAAATTAAAATAGTATTACCTTCTCATCATAGACGGTCAGAAAATATCTTTTTATACAAATGTGATTTTTTTTAAGTTTTATTTATTTTTGGCTGAGTTGGGTCTTCGTTGCTGCACGTGGGCTTTCTCTAGTTGCGGCAAGTGGGGGCTGCTCTTCATTGCGGCACGCGGGCTTCTCATTGCAGTGGCTTCTCTTGTTGCGGAGCACGGGCTCTAGGCGTGCGGGCGTCAGTAGTTGCAGCACGCGGGCTCAGTAGTTGCGACATGCAGTCCCTAGAGCACAGGGGCTTCAGTAGTTGCCGCACGTGGGCTCAGCAGTTGTGGTGCACGGGCTTAGTTGCTCTGCGGCATGTGGGATCTTCCCAGACCAGGGATTGAACCCGTGTCCCCTGCATTGGCAGGTGGATTCTTTTTTTTTTTTTTTTTAGCAGGTGGATTCTTAACCACTGCGCCACCAGGGAAGTCCCCAGAACATATTTTTAAAGTATAAAAAAAATAAAACAAGTGATACCACATGAACCCATCAATTGAAGATCATCACTGATAGCATTTTAGATATTTTTATGCATTTTTGCTTATAGCAGTCATATCAATTACACAAAATTTATACTGCTTTTCCTCCCACTTTAGATTAAAATGTAAAATTTACCCGCAGTACTAGTTTGGGTGCTTTTGGCTGCAAGTATCAAAAAACCCAACTAAAAGTGGCTTGGACAATAAGGACAATTTTTATCTCACATAACAAGAAGTCCAGGGGCCAATCCAGACTGGTTAATTTAGGGGCTCAGTTATGTCTTCAAGGACACTAGTTCCATCCCCACTTTTGCTCTGCCATCTTCAGCTGTTGGAATAGCCTCTTAGGCTGCTTACTCACAGTCCTAAAATGCCTGCCATAGTTCCAGGCATCACAGGCAAATGACAGCACCCTGGAGCACGAAAAGAGCATAGCCCTGTATATCCCGTTTTTTTGTTTGTTTTTTTAAAAAATAAATTTATTTATTTATATATTTTTGGCTGCGTTGGGTCTTCGTTGCTGTGCGCGGGCTTTTCTCTAGTTGCGGTGAGCGGGGACTACTCTTCGTTGTGGTGTGCAGGCTTCTCATTGCGGTGGCTTCTCTTGTTGCAGAGCAAGGGCTCTAGCCACGCAGACTCAGTAGTTGTGGCATGCGGGCTTCAGTAGTTGTGGTGCACGGGCTCAGTAGTTGTGGCACATGGGCTTAGTTGCTCCGCGGCATGTGGGATCTTCCCGGACCAGGGCTTGAACCCGTGTCTCCTGCATTGGCTGGCAGATTCTTAACCACTGCGCCACCAGGGAAGTCCCTATATCCCGTTTAGAAAACTAGGAAAGGCCTATTTAGAAGGCCTCCAACCTATTTCCCTCCCCATCTCAACCTGGAGCAAATCACCGTGTGACCTTGTCCATCTGCAGAGGCCAGGCGCTTTCCACTTTCTCAGACATCTCAAGACATTCCCAGCCTAATTCCCCATTCACCCCCCTCCCCTCCCCACCCCCTGCAGACAGGCTCTGCTCAGGGGCCCTTTCTCTACTCAAACCTCCTCAACTACCACTGAGAAGGCAAAGGGGCAAAAGGGAAACTGAGGCATGAAGCAGGAGGCACACATAGGGGAGCACACACTCCGGATCCCAGCCTCCTCAGGCACACCCTGTTCCTCCTGGGGGAAACTGTCATGCCCTGCCTCCTGCCACTTAGGGTCCCTTTTCACATGCTCCTCTCCCCGACTCCTTGAGAACGGCGACCAGACTCTGCTCATATCAGTGATCCCACAGTCTCGACCCAGGGCAGTTGGGGGGGGTCACTGAACGAATGAAGGGATGTGGGATTTCCTGATGGTACATGGGCAGGATAGACTTGGAAGACAGGAGTAGAAGCATGTAAGGAAGCTCCAAAAAAAAAAAAAAAAAAAAAAGTAACGGACTTCCCTGGTGGTCCAGTGGTTAAGACTCCATGCCTCGGGCTTCCCTGGCGGCGCAGTGGTTAAGAATCCACCAGCCAATGCAGGAGACACGGGTTCAAGCCCTGGTCCGGGAAGATCCCACATGCCGCGGAGCAATTAAGCCCGTGCGCCACAACTACCGAGCCTGTGTGCCACAACTACTGAGGCTGTGTGCCACAACTACTGAAGTCCGCGCACCCTGGAGCCCATGCTCCGCAACAAGAGAAGCCACCGCAATGAGAGCCCCGTGCACCACAACGAAGAGTAGCCCCCAGCTCTCCGCAACTAGAGAAAGCCCGTGCGCAGCAACGAAGACCCAACGCAGCCAAAAATAAATAAACAAGTAAATACATTTATAAAAGAAAAAAAAAGACTCCGTGCCTCCACTGCAGGGGGCACCGGTTCGATCCTTGGTCAGGTAACTAAGATCCCACGTGCCGCATGGTGCAGCCAAAAAAAAAAAAAAAGGAAGTTGACAAGCTATCTGGGCGCCTATCTAAAAAAAAACAAAGGAAGCTCCAGAAGGAGCCATGGCCCACCGCCATGTATCCTCCCTCCCACCCATCCCTCATGCTATAGAATGAGCAATTGCTAACATTTCCTGAGCACTTACTACAAGCCAGGCCCTATGTAGAATTTCATTTGATCCTCACAGGAGCGCTGTGAGATAGGCACTATCACCAGGCCCGTTTACAGATGCAAACAACTGAGGCACAGAGAGGCTGAGTTATTTGTCCAAGGTCACGTGGCTACTAAGGCACAAAAGCTAGGATTCAAAAGCAGATTGTCTGTCCCCACATGCTATATGCTTAACTACTACACGCTGCCTCCCAGGCCCCGCAGAGTCCCAAATGTGTGTGTCTGCCTCAGGCTAGCCCAAATCAACCCTGCATTGCGCCCAGTTATCCCCATCCCAAGACAATGGTGGTTATGTTTGAGGAAAGCCCTTAATAACTCTGTCAAACACCAGTGAGTATTGTTATTAATGATAACATCAACAACGACTCCTCTCCCAGCCATTGCTTCCTATCTCCATCATCCACTTTCCAGCCTCCAGTAGAATCCTCTACTTGTGGTCCCCTCAGCCACACATTTAGGGTGGAGTGTGCCCATGCGCTCTGCCCCTCCCATCATGTCCTGACCCATCCTGTCCCCCTCCCTCTCCATCCTTCCTGGAGGCACCCTCACAGCATTGACACCTGCCCATTTCCCTCAGACCGTTTCCTGCTAACACCCCCTGTCCCTCCCAGCAGCCAGTGGCTTCTCCCCCAAGGGACTGGACTGATTGTTTCCCAGACCCTGGAGGGGCAGGATCTGGGATTCTGATTCCAGGCACGCCCTTCTGCTCTGCAAATTTGGGGAGTTGGTTCCAAGGCAACCTTGAAATCCAGCCACAGGAAAGCCCACAGAATACTGAATTCCAAAGAAGCTCTCTGAGAATTCCAAGTTTGAGGATTTGGAAACTCCCAGACCCCAAGTTCCAGGAATAGCCAAACCCTCAGGATTCTGAGGTGGCGACCTTGGGAATTTTGATCTCAGGACTTCTGATTCCAGTCTCTTGTGGAACCTTTATTTTTCACTTCCTCAGGCCATTTGTGTGATTTCAATGTTACCAATTTTGAAAGCTGGAAGTAGATTTAAAAATCCCTCCCCAAATAGAGCAATAAAATTTCTATAAATGTTGTAAGGAGAAATTTTTTTTTAATCCTAAATATGCAGATATTTGAATATTTGTAAATCTCATTATTTTAATGCAGAGCAGTGGTGACTTAGTCGGAGCATCACTGAGAATGTGACCAATGTTTGGGCTGTTAGAGATGCGAATGCCCCAAAAGGCACATGTGCAAGATTCCCCCCCAACCTATGTTTTTCCAGTTTGCCCCCCACTGGGCCCTTATATCTCTTTGTCTTAGAGTGAGTGTGAGCACAATCCTAGGGGTGAAGCTTCTGGGATATCTGGGGTGGTCGGGGAGGAGGGGTGAATTGTACAATGTCTTCTCTGAAACTCAGGAAATTCCCGGCTTAGGTCCTCCCCCGAGCCTGGCCTGGGGCCAGGGCTCCCATAGTTCCCAGGCCCAACATCACTGTCCTTCAACTGGGGCCTGAGGTCCTGCCCCCTGGCCCTGCTGGTAATGGGAAGGGGACAGAGACCCTAGGAAGCCTTCCTCTTGTGGCTCCTTCGCTGCCTCTTAGTGTTTCTGTGGCAGAACAGGGCTGGTCGCCAACCTTGCTTGGTCCAGGAAGGAGTCGAAGTAGCTGGAAGGGAAGAATGAGGACTGGGGTGGGAGTGGGGGTGGTCAGAAAGGAAAAAGTCATTGGAGGTCAGTGAACCAGCAACAAGTCAGGCTGAGTGATTAGGGTCGGATTTCACAGCCTGAGGCTTATGACTGGGGCCAGGATTGGTGGGGGAGGGGACTGAAGGAAAGGGACAGACTGACCTACAGAGTTGGGACTCTCTGTTGGGACAGAAGAGCTTACATTGAATGGTAGGGAATTGAGCGATGGGGAGGGGGACAGGGACACATGGAAGGGGTTAGCGGTTTCACGTGAGACTTAGACGGTCTGAGACATGCCTTCTCACCAGCACCTGCCACTGGAGGAACTTGCGGGGGTGGCGGGAGCCCGGGCTCCTGCACCTGCTCTCTTTTTCCAGCTCCCTTGTCTCCAGCCCCTCATCTGGCTCTTTTCTCCAGATGTCCTCTCAACGCCCCCTTTCTCTGGCTACCCTGGCCTGCTCCCCACACCCCCCCACCCCCGCCGCAAACTGCTTTCCCCAGCCCAGCCCAATTTTCCACCCCCAACTGCTCTTCCTCAGTCCCCCCAGATCAGTGGCTTCTCCAGCCTGCCTCTCCGATCGCTCTTCTCTGGCCCTGGATCCCCTAGCCCTAGCCCCGTCAGAACCCCTAAACCCTCCCCCGGCACCCCTCTCAGTCCCCCTTTCCAGCGCGACCGCTTTCCCGAGCCCCGCATCCCGCCGGAGCCCGGCACGAACCCGATTCGGAAGAGCAGCCGCTGGCTACGCGCCGTGAACAGGCTGCGGAGGGTCCGCCGCGCTCGGCAGCTGCTGGGGCTCACGAGCAGGACGAGGACCAGGAGCAGCAGCCCGCAGCTGGCGACCCACAGCCACGACGAAGGCCAGCCTTGCCAGGCCATGCTGGGGGTAGGCGCCCGAGGCCGCCCAGGGGGCGGGGCGGGGCGTTGCTAGGCGACGGCTCGGCCCAGGCCCCCACTTGGGGAACCTGAGGGGTTGGGGCCACGCCCCCTGCACCCGCAAGCTGGGGGACTGGGGGCGTTCTGGTCCGGCCCCTCCATTGGCTGGCGTTCGCACCCGCCCACTCGCCGCCCCTGGCCTGGTGCACGCCCGGAATATCACCGGGCTGCAGGCGGCCTGGCCCCGCCCCCGGCTGGCCGATCGGGAGGCGTGGCCGGAGCCGGCTTCTGATCTGCGCTAATCCCGGTATAAAATCGCTGGAGTCCGGGGCTCGGCCCCACACCCTCCCACCTTCCCCCAACGGGGAACTCTGAGAGAGGCCCTGGAATGGGCCTCTTGGCGGGAAACCGTAGCCTCATAAACTTTTTCAGCTGGAAGGAACCTGGGAGATCACATGGGTCAGCTGCCATTCATTCTTTTTATTCATTCACTAAATTACTTTTCTGTGTCCTCCTTTGTGCCAGGCACTGTGCCAGGCTCTGAGAATGCAAGGGTCAAAGACACACAATCTCTTCATTCCTGGAGCCTACAATCTAGAATCCAGCAGAGAAACAAACCAAATGAGCAAACAAATATAATTATATATGTATTTATCTATACTTACATATACGTGTATATATACACATACATAGCTACCTGTGTGTGATTACAAATTGTGGTGCTATAAAGAAATCGAACAGAAGGGGCAATGATATGGAGGACAGAGAGGGCCAATTTAGATGGGGGAGGGCCTCCCTGAGCAGGTGACATGTAAGCCATGCCCTGAAGGATAAGAAGAGGCCACAGAGGCTGAGGGAGTGATTCGACCAAGATTATACAGCAATGGATGGCAGAGGCAGGACTAGGACCCAAGGTATCCCAAGACCAGTGGGGTTTCCACCTCATTAACCACCGCCCCTCCACACCATGCTGCCTTACCAATGAGTTCTAGAAGTTGTTAAGGTCAGTGGGTTGGAAGGAATTGTAAAGACAGGTGTGGTGACATCTACAGATTTGGGCAAACCGGAGCTAAGGTTGGGCTCTTTCTGGCTCCAGCTCTAGCCCTAGCCCAGCACAGGGAGGGAAAGAAATCTGCAAACAGTGAAGGTAGCTATCTCCCCAGCGGGGAGATAGTTGGGGAGGGAAGCAGGGGAGGCACTGCTCTTGTTTTCTTCTCTTGCTTTTTGGGCTTCGGCCTGTGCTCTGGCCTGAGAGAGGCTAGATAACCTGACCCCCAAATCACACTTTTTCTCTCCCTCTGATGTACCCTTATTAGACAGCTGAATCTAAAGACTGAGTCCCCAGTGTGGAGAGTATAGAGGTATAGGATCATTACACACAATGAACTGGAGGCCTCATTCCTCCCCCCGCCCCAAAAAAGCCAAGAGGTGGGTTAAATTATCCCCAATGAATTGTAATCCCAACACCGAATCCTGGGTTTCATTCAGTAACCCCAGACATGAAGTTTCTCTTATGTGGATACATCTTAAAGGCCGGAGCTATAGCCTGCTCCCTCCCTGTCTCCTTACCCACAATTCAGCTTCTTCTCAGTGTCTGGCACATAAAAGGCTCTCAATAAACAAAAATCAGATAGAATTGAATTACACCCCTGTGTATGCCGCAAAAGAGGCGGGAGTGAGAAGACTGACAAGCTAGTTTGTAGAAGGCCCTTCCGGGCCAAGGGAGCTTGCATGTCTCTAAATCCGTGTCTATACATGCAAAGTGAAGAATTACAGAACCTCATCAAAAGTCACTGTGAACACACTTTTCTGCAGGTAAGGCTGTGCCAGGCATTATATTGAGAAATTAAAACACAGTCCCTGTCATCTGAAACAGGAAATGCAGGCTCAAGCATGAGCCTGCAGAGATACAGAGACGACTGAATCCTAAATCTAATCTCATGCTACACACACATTTACAAGATTATAGCTAATCATCCAAGATACATTTTAGGAAATGCAGGGAGCTGGACAAGGCTGGGGATAAGGAATGAGAGTGGGTGTTTTGGGGGACTCATGCAGGGCTAGGAAGCCACCCTCCCCTCCCCCGGCCTGTTCTGGAAGACTTCCAGAACGAATCTGCTCCAAATCTGCTTTGGTTTCACCTCCTCTCCCATGAGAATCTTCTGCCCCAGCCAGACTGATGCTTCATTATTCACCCCCTCCTACACTTTATACCTGATAATACCTCATTGCTTGCAGACATTTGGCTTGGGGGGCACTGTCAGGGTTAAGGTCTGCCTCTGTTTGGCAGATCTTTTACTTTGCTGAGATCTCCTCTCATTATCCACAGTTGTTATTGGAAACCTCAGGCCCAGCTCCAATTCCTTTGCTTTCAACAAATATGCTTTTTAGGGTAAATAATTTCTGTGCCCACCCACCCCTCCACCCCTTTTCTCACTCTATATAAGCAAACTCGAGTACCTCCTTGCCTAAAAAACTTCTCTTGGGGCTTCCCTCGTGGTGCAGTGGTTAAGAATCTGCCTGCCAACGCAGGGGACAAGGGTTCAAGCCCTGGTCCGGGAAAATCCCACATGCCACGGAGTAGCTAGACGCCTGTGCCACAACTACTGAGCCTGCGCTCTAGAGCCCGCGAGCCACAACTATGGTGCTCACGTGCCACAGCTACTGAAGCCCACGCACCTAGAGCCCGTGCTCCGCAACAAGAGAAGCCACCGCAATGAGAAGCCCGTGCACCACAACAAAGAGTAGCCCCCGCTCGCCGCAACTAGAGAAAGCCCACACGCAACAACGAAGACCCAACGCAGCCAAAAATAAAATAAAGAAATTAAAACAAAACAAACTTCTCTTGACCTTGGGTCCCTATCTAGATTCTGTTCTGCCTTTATCTTAACACAACCTAGTTTCCTGAAAGACTGTTTCCGTGGGTGTGGTAGATTGATTGCATTTCGGTTCTCAATTCTTCATCTCTCCCTGAAAACACACCCTTCACCATGTGACTATGCACCATCTCCATGGAGGTGAAATATTTCTCCCGCACCACTGATGTTGGGCCTGACCTTGTGACTTGCTTTGGCCAATGGAATGATACAAGCAGAGGTCTTAAATGTGCTATTACAGTTGAACTTGGTCTCTGTAGCCATGCCTTTCACCATGAGAACATCCCTCGGGTAGTTAGTTGCTGGTTTAAGGAGAGTGAAAGACACATGGAAGTGACCTGATCCCACTCACAGCTTGGAAGCCAGCCCAGCCTAGATGAGCTGAAACTTAACCTGCCCACAGGGGCACGAATGAGAAGTACATGCTTGTTGTTGTATGCCCCTCAGTTTTGGATTTGCTTGTTATGCGGCATTATTGCAACAATAGCTAACACTGACAGTGGGAAGCAGAAAGATTAGTTAGTAGTAGTGCTGAAAGCAAGGTGCTTAGATAACTGATTAGCTATTTGGAAAAGAGCAATTTAGACCCATGCTTCACAGAATACACCAAAATAAATTCCAGGTGAATTAAAGTGCTAAGGACATAAAATTAAAACATAGCAAATTAGAAGAAAATTAAATACATGTCCAATCTCTGGACAGTGGAAGACTTTCTAGGGCTAAAAGCAATATAAGTGTTTTTCTAATTTTCTTTAATAGGCATATGTTACTCTTAAACTCAGACAAAAAGCAACTGAAGACTTAACAAGGGAAAGAATTACTCTTCTGGTTCCTTAAAAAAAAATTTAACCTTTATGTTATGAGATAATATGAACAAAAGAAAAAGCCAAAAAAAAAATTTTGTGGAAAATACTTGTCTCAAATTTGTCAAAAAGTTAATCTACTTAATATATAAAGACCTTAAATAAATGAGAGAACACAGACCCCCAATTAATAAAGGGATAAATGGCTAATATATACATGAAAAAATGTTAAACCTCAAAAGAATCAAGGAAATGCAAGCTAAACAATGAGATAAGATTTTCATCTATCAAAATAGCAGAGATTAAAGACAGTAATACAATTCTGAAGGCTTCTAAGAATATGGGAAGATGAGTATTTATACATTACTTCTGGAGGTATCAACTGGTACAGTTTTCTAGAAAGCAATTCCCAACATGCATCAAGGCTTTAAAAATATTCATATCCTTTGACTCAGTAATTCCTTTTTAGCCACCTGCCCAAAAGATCTGCCCCAAATATATCATTTGAAATGTACACAATGGTGACGTTGTAAACAGCCAACAGGTCCGGCAGTAAGGGAAGAGTTAAGGTTCTGCGAACATCTGTGCAGCTTTAAAATGGTGTTTATAGTTAAAACCCAATGTATTGCATGATCCTGGACCAGAAAAAGGACGCTGGGGGACAACTGGTAACATTTGAGTAAAGACGGTAAAGGGATTTTTAGAATTGTATCAATGTTAATTTCCTGGTTTTGATACTAACACTGTAGTTAAAAGTAAGAAGTGAACATTTGGGGAAGCTAGGTGTCAGGTGTATGGGACCTCCTTGTACCTTTTTGCAAGTATTTTGTAAGCCTGAAATGACTTCAGAATAAAAAGTTAAAAAAAAACAAAACAGAATACACACATGTAGAACAGTGTTCATATGTCGATAAACATTGTTTTTAAAAAACGATACAGGGGACTTCCCTGGTGGTCCAGTGGTTAAGACTCCATGCCTCGGGCTTCCCTGGCGGCGCAGTGGTTAAGAATCCACCAGCCAATGCAGGAGACACGGGTTCAAGCCCTGGTCCGGGAAGATCCCACATGCCGCGGAGCAATTAAGCCCGTGCGCCACAACTACCGAGCCTGTGTGCCACAACTACTGAGGCTGTGTGCCACAACTACTGAAGTCCGCGCACCCTGGAGCCCATGCTCCGCAACAAGAGAAGCCACCGCAATGAGAGCCCCGTGCACCACAACGAAGAGTAGCCCCCAGCTCTCCGCAACTAGAGAAAGCCCGTGCGCAGCAACGAAGACCCAACGCAGCCAAAAATAAATAAACAAGTAAATACATTTATAAAAGAAAAAAAAAGACTCCGTGCCTCCACTGCAGGGGGCACCGGTTCGATCCTTGGTCAGGTAACTAAGATCCCACGTGCCGCATGGTGCAGCCAAAAAAAAAAAAAAAAGGAAGTTGACAAGCTATCTGGGCGCCTATCTAAAAAAAAACAAAGGAAGCTCCAGAAGGAGCCATGGCCCACCGCCATGTATCCTCCCTCCCACCCATCCCTCATGCTATAGAATGAGCAATTGCTAACATTTCCTGAGCACTTACTACAAGCCAGGCCCTATGTAGAATTTCATTTGATCCTCACAGGAGCGCTGTGAGATAGGCACTATCACCAGGCCCGTTTACAGATGCAAACAACTGAGGCACAGAGAGGCTGAGTTATTTGTCCAAGGTCACGTGGCTACTAAGGCACAAAAGCTAGGATTCAAAAGCAGATTGTCTGTCCCCACATGCTATATGCTTAACTACTACACGCTGCCTCCCAGGCCCCGCAGAGTCCCAAATGTGTGTGCCTGCCTCAGGCTAGCCCAAATCAACCCTGCATTGCGCCCAGTTATCCCCATCCCAAGACAATGGTGGTTATGTTTGAGGAAAGCCCTTAATAACTCTGTCAAACACCAGTGAGTATTGTTATTAATGATAACATCAACAACGACTCCTCTCCCAGCCATTGCTTCCTATCTCCATCATCCACTTTCCAGCCTCCAGTAGAATCCTCTACTTGTGGTCCCCTCAGCCACACATTTAGGGTGGAGTGTGCCCATGCGCTCTGCCCCTCCCATCATGTCCTGACCCATCCTGTCCCCCTCCCTCTCCATCCTTCCTGGAGGCACCCTCACAGCATTGACACCTGCCCATTTCCCTCAGACCGTTTCCTGCTAACACCCCCTGTCCCTCCCAGCAGCCAGTGGCTTCTCCCCCAAGGGACTGGACTGATTGTTTCCCAGACCCTGGAGGGGCAGGATCTGGGATTCTGATTCCAGGCACGCCCTTCTGCTCTGCAAATTTGGGGAGTTGGTTCCAAGGCAACCTTGAAATCCAGCCACAGGAAAGCCCACAGAATACTGAATTCCAAAGAAGCTCTCTGAGAATTCCAAGTTTGAGGATTTGGAAACTCCCAGACCCCAAGTTCCAGGAATAGCCAAACCCTCAGGATTCTGAGGTGGCGACCTTGGGAATTTTGATCTCAGGACTTCTGATTCCAGTCTCTTGTGGAACCTTTATTTTTCACTTCCTCAGGCCATTTGTGTGATTTCAATGTTACCAATTTTGAAAGCTGGAAGTAGATTTAAAAATCCCTCCCCAAATAGAGCAATAAAATTTCTATAAATGTTGTAAGGAGAAATTTTTTTTTAATCCTAAATATGCAGATATTTGAATATTTGTAAATCTCATTATTTTAATGCAGAGCAGTGGTGACTTAGTCGGAGCATCACTGAGAATGTGACCAATGTTTGGGCTGTTAGAGATGCGAATGCCCCAAAAGGCACATGTGCAAGATTCCCCCCCAACCTATGTTTTTCCAGTTTGCCCCCCACTGGGCCCTTATATCTCTTTGTCTTAGAGTGAGTGTGAGCACAATCCTAGGGGTGAAGCTTCTGGGATATCTGGGGTGGTCGGGGAGGAGGGGTGAATTGTACAATGTCTTCTCTGAAACTCAGGAAATTCCCGGCTTAGGTCCTCCCCCGAGCCTGGCCTGGGGCCAGGGCTCCCATAGTTCCCAGGCCCAACATCACTGTCCTTCAACTGGGGCCTGAGGTCCTGCCCCCTGGCCCTGCTGGTAATGGGAAGGGGACAGAGACCCTAGGAAGCCTTCCTCTTGTGGCTCCTTCGCTGCCTCTTAGTGTTTCTGTGGCAGAACAGGGCTGGTCGCCAACCTTGCTTGGTCCAGGAAGGAGTCGAAGTAGCTGGAAGGGAAGAATGAGGACTGGGGTGGGAGTGGGGGTGGTCAGAAAGGAAAAAGTCATTGGAGGTCAGTGAACCAGCAACAAGTCAGGCTGAGTGATTAGGGTCGGATTTCACAGCCTGAGGCTTATGACTGGGGCCAGGATTGGTGGGGGAGGGGACTGAAGGAAAGGGACAGACTGACCTACAGAGTTGGGACTCTCTGTTGGGACAGAAGAGCTTACATTGAATGGTAGGGAATTGAGCGATGGGGAGGGGGACAGGGACACATGGAAGGGGTTAGCGGTTTCACGTGAGACTTAGACGGTCTGAGACATGCCTTCTCACCAGCACCTGCCACTGGAGGAACTTGCGGGGGTGGCGGGAGTCCGGGCTCCTGCACCTGCTCTCTTTTTCCAGCTCCCTTGTCTCCAGCCCCTCATCTGGCTCTTTTCTCCAGATGTCCTCTCAACGCCCCCTTTCTCTGGCTACCCTGGCCTGCTCCCCACACCCCCCCCCCGCCGCAAACTGCTTTCCCCAGCCCAGCCCAATTTTCCACCCCCAACTGCTCTTCCTCAGTCCCCCCAGATCAGTGGCTTCTCCAGCCTGCCTCTCCGATCGCTCTTCTCTGGCCCTGGATCCCCTAGCCCTAGCCCCGTCAGAACCCCTAAACCCTCCCCCGGCACCCCTCTCAGTCCCCCTTTCCAGCGCGACCGCTTTCCCGAGCCCCGCATCCCGCCGGAGCCCGGCACGAACCCGATTCGGAAGAGCAGCCGCTGGCTACGCGCCGTGAACAGGCTGCGGAGGGTCCGCCGCGCTCGGCAGCTGCTGGGGCTCACGAGCAGGACGAGGACCAGGAGCAGCAGCCCGCAGCTGGCGACCCACAGCCACGACGAAGGCCAGCCTTGCCAGGCCATGCTGGGGGTAGGCGCCCGAGGCCGCCCAGGGGGCGGGGCGGGGCGTTGCTAGTCGACGGCTCGGCCCAGGCCCCCCACTTGGGGAACCTGAGGGGTTGGGGCCACGCCCCCTGCACCCGCAAGCTGGGGGACTGGGGGCGTTCTGGTCCGGCCCCTCCATTGGCTGGCGTTCGCACCCGCCCACTCGCCGCCCCTGGCCTGGTGCACGCCCGGAATATCACCGGGCTGCAGGCGGCCTGGCCCCGCCCCCGGCTGGCCGATCGGGAGGCGTGGCCGGAGCCGGCTTCTGATCTGCGCTAATCCCGGTATAAAATCGCTGGAGTCCGGGGCTCGGCCCCACACCCTCCCACCTTCCCCCAACGGGGAACTCTGAGAGAGGCCCTGGAATGGGCCTCTTGGCGGGAAACCGTAGCCTCATAAACTTTTTCAGCTGGAAGGAACCTGGGAGATCACATGGGTCAGCTGCCATTCATTCTTTTTATTCATTCACTAAATTACTTTTCTGTGTCCTCCTTTGTGCCAGGCACTGTGCCAGGCTCTGAGAATGCAAGGGTCAAAGACACACAATCTCTTCATTCCTGGAGCCTACAATCTAGAATCCAGCAGAGAAACAAACCAAATGAGCAAACAAATATAATTATATATGTATTTATCTATACTTACATATACGTGTATATATACACATACATAGCTACCTGTGTGTGATTACAAATTGTGGTGCTATAAAGAAATCGAACAGAAGGGGCAATGATATGGAGGACAGAGAGGGCCAATTTAGATGGGGGAGGGCCTCCCTGAGCAGGTGACATGTAAGCCATGCCCTGAAGGATAAGAAGAGGCCACAGAGGCTGAGGGAGTGATTCGACCAAGATTATACAGCAATGGATGGCAGAGGCAGGACTAGGACCCAAGGTATCCCAAGACCAGTGGGGTTTCCACCTCATTAACCACCGCCCCTCCACACCATGCTGCCTTACCAATGAGTTCTAGAAGTTGTTAAGGTCAGTGGGTTGGAAGGAATTGTAAAGACAGGTGTGGTGACATCTACAGATTTGGGCAAACCGGAGCTAAGGTTGGGCTCTTTCTGGCTCCAGCTCTAGCCCTAGCCCAGCACAGGGAGGGAAAGAAATCTGCAAACAGTGAAGGTAGCTATCTCCCCAGCGGGGAGATAGTTGGGGAGGGAAGCAGGGGAGGCACTGCTCTTGTTTTCTTCTCTTGCTTTTTGGGCTTCGGCCTGTGCTCTGGCCTGAGAGAGGCTAGATAACCTGACCCCCAAATCACACTTTTTCTCTCCCTCTGATGTACCCTTATTAGACAGCTGAATCTAAAGACTGAGTCCCCAGTGTGGAGAGTATAGAGGTATAGGATCATTACACACAATGAACTGGAGGCCTCATTCCTCCCCCCGCCCCAAAAAAGCCAAGAGGTGGGTTAAATTATCCCCAATGAATTGTAATCCCAACACCGAATCCTGGGTTTCATTCAGTAACCCCAGACATGAAGTTTCTCTTATGTGGATACATCTTAAAGGCCGGAGCTATAGCCTGCTCCCTCCCTGTCTCCTTACCCACAATTCAGCTTCTTCTCAGTGTCTGGCACATAAAAGGCTCTCAATAAACAAAAATCAGATAGAATTGAATTACACCCCTGTGTATGCCGCAAAAGAGGCGGGAGTGAGAAGACTGACAAGCTAGTTTGTAGAAGGCCCTTCCGGGCCAAGGGAGCTTGCATGTCTCTAAATCCGTGTCTATACATGCAAAGTGAAGAATTACAGAACCTCATCAAAAGTCACTGTGAACACACTTTTCTGCAGGTAAGGCTGTGCCAGGCATTATATTGAGAAATTAAAACACAGTCCCTGTCATCTGAAACAGGAAATGCAGGCTCAAGCATGAGCCTGCAGAGATACAGAGACGACTGAATCCTAAATCTAATCTCATGCTACACACACATTTACAAGATTATAGCTAATCATCCAAGATACATTTTAGGAAATGCAGGGAGCTGGACAAGGCTGGGGATAAGGAATGAGAGTGGGTGTTTTGGGGGACTCATGCAGGGCTAGGAAGCCACCCTCCCCTCCCCCGGCCTGTTCTGGAAGACTTCCAGAACGAATCTGCTCCAAATCTGCTTTGGTTTCACCTCCTCTCCCATGAGAATCTTCTGCCCCAGCCAGACTGATGCTTCATTATTCACCCCCTCCTACACTTTATACCTGATAATACCTCATTGCTTGCAGACATTTGGCTTGGGGGGCACTGTCAGGGTTAAGGTCTGCCTCTGTTTGGCAGATCTTTTACTTTGCTGAGATCTCCTCTCATTATCCACAGTTGTTATTGGAAACCTCAGGCCCAGCTCCAATTCCTTTGCTTTCAACAAATATGCTTTTTAGGGTAAATAATTTCTGTGCCCACCCACCCCTCCACCCCTTTTCTCACTCTATATAAGCAAACTCGAGTACCTCCTTGCCTAAAAAACTTCTCTTGGGGCTTCCCTCGTGGTGCAGTGGTTAAGAATCTGCCTGCCAACGCAGGGGACAAGGGTTCAAGCCCTGGTCCGGGAAAATCCCACATGCCACGGAGTAGCTAGACGCCTGTGCCACAACTACTGAGCCTGCGCTCTAGAGCCCGCGAGCCACAACTATGGTGCTCACGTGCCACAGCTACTGAAGCCCACGCACCTAGAGCCCGTGCTCCGCAACAAGAGAAGCCACCGCAATGAGAAGCCCGTGCACCACAACAAAGAGTAGCCCCCGCTCGCCGCAACTAGAGAAAGCCCACACGCAACAACGAAGACCCAACGCAGCCAAAAATAAAATAAAGAAATTAAAACAAAACAAACTTCTCTTGACCTTGGGTCCCTATCTAGATTCTGTTCTGCCTTTATCTTAACACAACCTAGTTTCCTGAAAGACTGTTTCCGTGGGTGTGGTAGATTGATTGCATTTCGGTTCTCAATTCTTCATCTCTCCCTGAAAACACACCCTTCACCATGTGACTATGCACCATCTCCATGGAGGTGAAATATTTCTCCCGCACCACTGATGTTGGGCCTGACCTTGTGACTTGCTTTGGCCAATGGAATGATACAAGCAGAGGTCTTAAATGTGCTATTACAGTTGAACTTGGTCTCTGTAGCCATGCCTTTCACCATGAGAACATCCCTCGGGTAGTTAGTTGCTGGTTTAAGGAGAGTGAAAGACACATGGAAGTGACCTGATCCCACTCACAGCTTGGAAGCCAGCCCAGCCTAGATGAGCTGAAACTTAACCTGCCCACAGGGGCACGAATGAGAAGTACATGCTTGTTGTTGTATGCCCCTCAGTTTTGGATTTGCTTGTTATGCGGCATTATTGCAACAATAGCTAACACTGACAGTGGGAAGCAGAAAGATTAGTTAGTAGTAGTGCTGAAAGCAAGGTGCTTAGATAACTGATTAGCTATTTGGAAAAGAGCAATTTAGACCCATGCTTCACAGAATACACCAAAATAAATTCCAGGTGAATTAAAGTGCTAAGGACATAAAATTAAAACATAGCAAATTAGAAGAAAATTAAATACATGTCCAATCTCTGGACAGTGGAAGACTTTCTAGGGCTAAAAGCAATATAAGTGTTTTTCTAATTTTCTTTAATAGGCATATGTTACTCTTAAACTCAGACAAAAAGCAACTGAAGACTTAACAAGGGAAAGAATTACTCTTCTGGTTCCTTAAAAAAAAATTTAACCTTTATGTTATGAGATAATATGAACAAAAGAAAAAGCCAAAAAAAAAATTTTGTGGAAAATACTTGTCTCAAATTTGTCAAAAAGTTAATCTACTTAATATATAAAGACCTTAAATAAATGAGAGAACACAGACCCCCAATTAATAAAGGGATAAATGGCTAATATATACATGAAAAAATGTTAAACCTCAAAAGAATCAAGGAAATGCAAGCTAAACAATGAGATAAGATTTTCATCTATCAAAATAGCAGAGATTAAAGACAGTAATACAATTCTGAAGGCTTCTAAGAATATGGGAAGATGAGTATTTATACATTACTTCTGGAGGTATCAACTGGTACAGTTTTCTAGAAAGCAATTCCCAACATGCATCAAGGCTTTAAAAATATTCATATCCTTTGACTCAGTAATTCCTTTTTAGCCACCTGCCCAAAAGATCTGCCCCAAATATATCATTTGAAATGTACACAATGGTGACGTTGTAAACAGCCAACAGGTCCGGCAGTAAGGGAAGAGTTAAGGTTCTGCGAACATCTGTGCAGCTTTAAAATGGTGTTTATAGTTAAAACCCAATGTATTGCATGATCCTGGACCAGAAAAAGGACGCTGGGGGACAACTGGTAACATTTGAGTAAAGACGGTAAAGGGATTTTTAGAATTGTATCAATGTTAATTTCCTGGTTTTGATACTAACACTGTAGTTAAAAGTAAGAAGTGAACATTTGGGGAAGCTAGGTGTCAGGTGTATGGGACCTCCTTGTACCTTTTTGCAAGTATTTTGTAAGCCTGAAATGACTTCAGAATAAAAAGTTAAAAAAAAACAAAACAGAATACACACATGTAGAACAGTGTTCATATGTCGATAAACATTGTTTTTAAAAAACGATACAGGGGACTTCCCTGGTGGTCCAGTGGTTAAGACTCCATGCCTCGGGCTTCCCTGGCGGCGCAGTGGTTAAGAATCCACCAGCCAATGCAGGAGACACGGGTTCAAGCCCTGGTCCGGGAAGATCCCACATGCCGCGGAGCAATTAAGCCCGTGCGCCACAACTACCGAGCCTGTGTGCCACAACTACTGAGGCTGTGTGCCACAACTACTGAAGTCCGCGCACCCTGGAGCCCATGCTCCGCAACAAGAGAAGCCACCGCAATGAGAGCCCCGTGCACCACAACGAAGAGTAGCCCCCAGCTCTCCGCAACTAGAGAAAGCCCGTGCGCAGCAACGAAGACCCAACGCAGCCAAAAATAAATAAACAAGTAAATACATTTATAAAAGAAAAAAAAAGACTCCGTGCCTCCACTGCAGGGGGCACCGGTTCGATCCTTGGTCAGGTAACTAAGATCCCACGTGCCGCATGGTGCAGCCAAAAAAAAAAAAAAAAGGAAGTTGACAAGCTATCTGGGCGCCTATCTAAAAAAAAACAAAGGAAGCTCCAGAAGGAGCCATGGCCCACCGCCATGTATCCTCCCTCCCACCCATCCCTCATGCTATAGAATGAGCAATTGCTAACATTTCCTGAGCACTTACTACAAGCCAGGCCCTATGTAGAATTTCATTTGATCCTCACAGGAGCGCTGTGAGATAGGCACTATCACCAGGCCCGTTTACAGATGCAAACAACTGAGGCACAGAGAGGCTGAGTTATTTGTCCAAGGTCACGTGGCTACTAAGGCACAAAAGCTAGGATTCAAAAGCAGATTGTCTGTCCCCACATGCTATATGCTTAACTACTACACGCTGCCTCCCAGGCCCCGCAGAGTCCCAAATGTGTGTGTCTGCCTCAGGCTAGCCCAAATCAACCCTGCATTGCGCCCAGTTATCCCCATCCCAAGACAATGGTGGTTATGTTTGAGGAAAGCCCTTAATAACTCTGTCAAACACCAGTGAGTATTGTTATTAATGATAACATCAACAACGACTCCTCTCCCAGCCATTGCTTCCTATCTCCATCATCCACTTTCCAGCCTCCAGTAGAATCCTCTACTTGTGGTCCCCTCAGCCACACATTTAGGGTGGAGTGTGCCCATGCGCTCTGCCCCTCCCATCATGTCCTGACCCATCCTGTCCCCCTCCCTCTCCATCCTTCCTGGAGGCACCCTCACAGCATTGACACCTGCCCATTTCCCTCAGACCGTTTCCTGCTAACACCCCCTGTCCCTCCCAGCAGCCAGTGGCTTCTCCCCCAAGGGACTGGACTGATTGTTTCCCAGACCCTGGAGGGGCAGGATCTGGGATTCTGATTCCAGGCACGCCCTTCTGCTCTGCAAATTTGGGGAGTTGGTTCCAAGGCAACCTTGAAATCCAGCCACAGGAAAGCCCACAGAATACTGAATTCCAAAGAAGCTCTCTGAGAATTCCAAGTTTGAGGATTTGGAAACTCCCAGACCCCAAGTTCCAGGAATAGCCAAACCCTCAGGATTCTGAGGTGGCGACCTTGGGAATTTTGATCTCAGGACTTCTGATTCCAGTCTCTTGTGGAACCTTTATTTTTCACTTCCTCAGGCCATTTGTGTGATTTCAATGTTACCAATTTTGAAAGCTGGAAGTAGATTTAAAAATCCCTCCCCAAATAGAGCAATAAAATTTCTATAAATGTTGTAAGGAGAAATTTTTTTTTAATCCTAAATATGCAGATATTTGAATATTTGTAAATCTCATTATTTTAATGCAGAGCAGTGGTGACTTAGTCGGAGCATCACTGAGAATGTGACCAATGTTTGGGCTGTTAGAGATGCGAATGCCCCAAAAGGCACATGTGCAAGATTCCCCCCCAACCTATGTTTTTCCAGTTTGCCCCCCACTGGGCCCTTATATCTCTTTGTCTTAGAGTGAGTGTGAGCACAATCCTAGGGGTGAAGCTTCTGGGATATCTGGGGTGGTCGGGGAGGAGGGGTGAATTGTACAATGTCTTCTCTGAAACTCAGGAAATTCCCGGCTTAGGTCCTCCCCCGAGCCTGGCCTGGGGCCAGGGCTCCCATAGTTCCCAGGCCCAACATCACTGTCCTTCAACTGGGGCCTGAGGTCCTGCCCCCTGGCCCTGCTGGTAATGGGAAGGGGACAGAGACCCTAGGAAGCCTTCCTCTTGTGGCTCCTTCGCTGCCTCTTAGTGTTTCTGTGGCAGAACAGGGCTGGTCGCCAACCTTGCTTGGTCCAGGAAGGAGTCGAAGTAGCTGGAAGGGAAGAATGAGGACTGGGGTGGGAGTGGGGGTGGTCAGAAAGGAAAAAGTCATTGGAGGTCAGTGAACCAGCAACAAGTCAGGCTGAGTGATTAGGGTCGGATTTCACAGCCTGAGGCTTATGACTGGGGCCAGGATTGGTGGGGGAGGGGACTGAAGGAAAGGGACAGACTGACCTACAGAGTTGGGACTCTCTGTTGGGACAGAAGAGCTTACATTGAATGGTAGGGAATTGAGCGATGGGGAGGGGGACAGGGACACATGGAAGGGGTTAGCGGTTTCACGTGAGACTTAGACGGTCTGAGACATGCCTTCTCACCAGCACCTGCCACTGGAGGAACTTGCGGGGGTGGCGGGAGTCCGGGCTCCTGCACCTGCTCTCTTTTTCCAGCTCCCTTGTCTCCAGCCCCTCATCTGGCTCTTTTCTCCAGATGTCCTCTCAACGCCCCCTTTCTCTGGCTACCCTGGCCTGCTCCCCACACCCCCCCCCCCCGCCGCAAACTGCTTTCCCCAGCCCAGCCCAATTTTCCACCCCCAACTGCTCTTCCTCAGTCCCCCCAGATCAGTGGCTTCTCCAGCCTGCCTCTCCGATCGCTCTTCTCTGGCCCTGGATCCCCTAGCCCTAGCCCCGTCAGAACCCCTAAACCCTCCCCCGGCACCCCTCTCAGTCCCCCTTTCCAGCGCGACCGCTTTCCCGAGCCCCGCATCCCGCCGGAGCCCGGCACGAACCCGATTCGGAAGAGCAGCCGCTGGCTACGCGCCGTGAACAGGCTGCGGAGGGTCCGCCGCGCTCGGCAGCTGCTGGGGCTCACGAGCAGGACGAGGACCAGGAGCAGCAGCCCGCAGCTGGCGACCCACAGCCACGACGAAGGCCAGCCTTGCCAGGCCATGCTGGGGGTAGGCGCCCGAGGCCGCCCAGGGGGCGGGGCGGGGCGTTG
The DNA here is from genome assembly GCF_965194825.1 of Balaenoptera physalus. NCBI lineage: Eukaryota > Metazoa > Chordata > Mammalia > Artiodactyla > Balaenopteridae > Balaenoptera > Balaenoptera physalus. Next base: position 134,831 of record NW_028126143.1, read on the forward strand.
CTAGGCGACGGCTCGGCCCAGGCCCCCACTTGGGGAACCTGAGGGGTTGGGGCCACGCCCCCTGCACCCGCAAGCTGGGGGACTGGGGGCGTTCTGGTCCGGCCCCTCCATTGGCTGGCGTTCGCACCCGCCCACTCGCCGCCCCTGGCCTGGTGCACGCCCGGAATATCACCGGGCTGCAGGCGGCCTGGCCCCGCCCCCGGCTGGCCGATCGGGAGGCGTGGCCGGAGCCGGCTTCTGATCTGCGCTAATCCCGGTATAAAATCGCTGGAGTCCGGGGCTCGGCCCCACACCCTCCCACCTTCCCCCAACGGGGAACTCTGAGAGAGGCCCTGGAATGGGCCTCTTGGCGGGAAACCGTAGCCTCATAAACTTTTTCAGCTGGAAGGAACCTGGGAGATCACATGGGTCAGCTGCCATTCATTCTTTTTATTCATTCACTAAATTACTTTTCTGTGTCCTCCTTTGTGCCAGGCACTGTGCCAGGCTCTGAGAATGCAAGGGTCAAAGACACACAATCTCTTCATTCCTGGAGCCTACAATCTAGAATCCAGCAGAGAAACAAACCAAATGAGCAAACAAATATAATTATATATGTATTTATCTATACTTACATATACGTGTATATATACACATACATAGCTACCTGTGTGTGATTACAAATTGTGGTGCTATAAAGAAATCGAACAGAAGGGGCAATGATATGGAGGACAGAGAGGGCCAATTTAGATGGGGGAGGGCCTCCCTGAGCAGGTGACATGTAAGCCATGCCCTGAAGGATAAGAAGAGGCCACAGAGGCTGAGGGAGTGATTCGACCAAGATTATACAGCAATGGATGGCAGAGGCAGGACTAGGACCCAAGGTATCCCAAGACCAGTGGGGTTTCCACCTCATTAACCACCGCCCCTCCACACCATGCTGCCTTACCAATGAGTTCTAGAAGTTGTTAAGGTCAGTGGGTTGGAAGGAATTGTAAAGACAGGTGTGGTGACATCTACAGATTTGGGCAAACCGGAGCTAAGGTTGGGCTCTTTCTGGCTCCAGCTCTAGCCCTAGCCCAGCACAGGGAGGGAAAGAAATCTGCAAACAGTGAAGGTAGCTATCTCCCCAGCGGGGAGATAGTTGGGGAGGGAAGCAGGGGAGGCACTGCTCTTGTTTTCTTCTCTTGCTTTTTGGGCTTCGGCCTGTGCTCTGGCCTGAGAGAGGCTAGATAACCTGACCCCCAAATCACACTTTTTCTCTCCCTCTGATGTACCCTTATTAGACAGCTGAATCTAAAGACTGAGTCCCCAGTGTGGAGAGTATAGAGGTATAGGATCATTACACACAATGAACTGGAGGCCTCATTCCTCCCCCCGCCCCAAAAAAGCCAAGAGGTGGGTTAAATTATCCCCAATGAATTGTAATCCCAACACCGAATCCTGGGTTTCATTCAGTAACCCCAGACATGAAGTTTCTCTTATGTGGATACATCTTAAAGGCCGGAGCTATAGCCTGCTCCCTCCCTGTCTCCTTACCCACAATTCAGCTTCTTCTCAGTGTCTGGCACATAAAAGGCTCTCAATAAACAAAAATCAGATAGAATTGAATTACACCCCTGTGTATGCCGCAAAAGAGGCGGGAGTGAGAAGACTGACAAGCTAGTTTGTAGAAGGCCCTTCCGGGCCAAGGGAGCTTGCATGTCTCTAAATCCGTGTCTATACATGCAAAGTGAAGAATTACAGAACCTCATCAAAAGTCACTGTGAACACACTTTTCTGCAGGTAAGGCTGTGCCAGGCATTATATTGAGAAATTAAAACACAGTCCCTGTCATCTGAAACAGGAAATGCAGGCTCAAGCATGAGCCTGCAGAGATACAGAGACGACTGAATCCTAAATCTAATCTCATGCTACACACACATTTACAAGATTATAGCTAATCATCCAAGATACATTTTAGGAAATGCAGGGAGCTGGACAAGGCTGGGGATAAGGAATGAGAGTGGGTGTTTTGGGGGACTCATGCAGGGCTAGGAAGCCACCCTCCCCTCCCCCGGCCTGTTCTGGAAGACTTCCAGAACGAATCTGCTCCAAATCTGCTTTGGTTTCACCTCCTCTCCCATGAGAATCTTCTGCCCCAGCCAGACTGATGCTTCATTATTCACCCCCTCCTACACTTTATACCTGATAATACCTCATTGCTTGCAGACATTTGGCTTGGGGGGCACTGTCAGGGTTAAGGTCTGCCTCTGTTTGGCAGATCTTTTACTTTGCTGAGATCTCCTCTCATTATCCACAGTTGTTATTGGAAACCTCAGGCCCAGCTCCAATTCCTTTGCTTTCAACAAATATGCTTTTTAGGGTAAATAATTTCTGTGCCCACCCACCCCTCCACCCCTTTTCTCACTCTATATAAGCAAACTCGAGTACCTCCTTGCCTAAAAAACTTCTCTTGGGGCTTCCCTCGTGGTGCAGTGGTTAAGAATCTGCCTGCCAACGCAGGGGACAAGGGTTCAAGCCCTGGTCCGGGAAAATCCCACATGCCACGGAGTAGCTAGACGCCTGTGCCACAACTACTGAGCCTGCGCTCTAGAGCCCGCGAGCCACAACTATGGTGCTCACGTGCCACAGCTACTGAAGCCCACGCACCTAGAGCCCGTGCTCCGCAACAAGAGAAGCCACCGCAATGAGAAGCCCGTGCACCACAACAAAGAGTAGCCCCCGCTCGCCGCAACTAGAGAAAGCCCACACGCAACAACGAAGACCCAACGCAGCCAAAAATAAAATAAAGAAATTAAAACAAAACAAACTTCTCTTGACCTTGGGTCCCTATCTAGATTCTGTTCTGCCTTTATCTTAACACAACCTAGTTTCCTGAAAGACTGTTTCCGTGGGTGTGGTAGATTGATTGCATTTCGGTTCTCAATTCTTCATCTCTCCCTGAAAACACACCCTTCACCATGTGACTATGCACCATCTCCATGGAGGTGAAATATTTCTCCCGCACCACTGATGTTGGGCCTGACCTTGTGACTTGCTTTGGCCAATGGAATGATACAAGCAGAGGTCTTAAATGTGCTATTACAGTTGAACTTGGTCTCTGTAGCCATGCCTTTCACCATGAGAACATCCCTCGGGTAGTTAGTTGCTGGTTTAAGGAGAGTGAAAGACACATGGAAGTGACCTGATCCCACTCACAGCTTGGAAGCCAGCCCAGCCTAGATGAGCTGAAACTTAACCTGCCCACAGGGGCACGAATGAGAAGTACATGCTTGTTGTTGTATGCCCCTCAGTTTTGGATTTGCTTGTTATGCGGCATTATTGCAACAATAGCTAACACTGACAGTGGGAAGCAGAAAGATTAGTTAGTAGTAGTGCTGAAAGCAAGGTGCTTAGATAACTGATTAGCTATTTGGAAAAGAGCAATTTAGACCCATGCTTCACAGAATACACCAAAATAAATTCCAGGTGAATTAAAGTGCTAAGGACATAAAATTAAAACATAGCAAATTAGAAGAAAATTAAATACATGTCCAATCTCTGGACAGTGGAAGACTTTCTAGGGCTAAAAGCAATATAAGTGTTTTTCTAATTTTCTTTAATAGGCATATGTTACTCTTAAACTCAGACAAAAAGCAACTGAAGACTTAACAAGGGAAAGAATTACTCTTCTGGTTCCTTAAAAAAAAATTTAACCTTTATGTTATGAGATAATATGAACAAAAGAAAAAGCCAAAAAAAAAATTTTGTGGAAAATACTTGTCTCAAATTTGTCAAAAAGTTAATCTACTTAATATATAAAGACCTTAAATAAATGAGAGAACACAGACCCCCAATTAATAAAGGGATAAATGGCTAATATATACATGAAAAAATGTTAAACCTCAAAAGAATCAAGGAAATGCAAGCTAAACAATGAGATAAGATTTTCATCTATCAAAATAGCAGAGATTAAAGACAGTAATACAATTCTGAAGGCTTCTAAGAATATGGGAAGATGAGTATTTATACATTACTTCTGGAGGTATCAACTGGTACAGTTTTCTAGAAAGCAATTCCCAACATGCATCAAGGCTTTAAAAATATTCATATCCTTTGACTCAGTAATTCCTTTTTAGCCACCTGCCCAAAAGATCTGCCCCAAATATATCATTTGAAATGTACACAATGGTGACGTTGTAAACAGCCAACAGGTCCGGCAGTAAGGGAAGAGTTAAGGTTCTGCGAACATCTGTGCAGCTTTAAAATGGTGTTTATAGTTAAAACCCAATGTATTGCATGATCCTGGACCAGAAAAAGGACGCTGGGGGACAACTGGTAACATTTGAGTAAAGACGGTAAAGGGATTTTTAGAATTGTATCAATGTTAATTTCCTGGTTTTGATACTAACACTGTAGTTAAAAGTAAGAAGTGAACATTTGGGGAAGCTAGGTGTCAGGTGTATGGGACCTCCTTGTACTTTTTTGCAAGTATTTTGTAAGCCTGAAATGACTTCAGAATAAAAAGTTAAAAAAAAACAAAACAGAATACACACATGTAGAACAGTGTTCATATGTCGATAAACATTGTTTTTAAAAAACGATACAGGGGACTTCCCTGGTGGTCCAGTGGTTAAGACTCTGCGCTTCCACTGCAGGGCGCATGGGTTCAATCCCAGGTGTGTGTGAGGGGAGGAGATCCCGCAAGACAGCGAGGCCAATAATTAATTAATTAATTAATTAATTAATTAATGCTTGACATGGTGCCTGGTACAACTAAGCATTCAATAAATTAAAAAAAATACAGGTGTGGCAGATCCTGTTGGATGATTAATACCCATTCTCCAACTCTCCCTTTTTTCCTTGCTAACCCCTGTTTTGCCTATGAACAGTCATAGCTTCCAAGTGAGCCCCTCCCCAGCCCTGGTGGGTGGATCCTGATTGGTCCAAGCCCACTGGCCCTCTCATTGCCCTGCCAAATGATTGGTTAGACCGAGGAATATGACGCAATTCTTGACATCAGATAATAATAGCAAATATTTTTAGAGCACAAATCATGTGCCAAGCATTGTTCTAAGTGCTTTACACAGATTGTCAGTTCTCATGACAACCTTATGAATCAAACACGGGTATAATTCCCATTGGCAAAGAACACCAAGGCACCAAGAGATCAAGTCAGTTGCTCCAGGTCACACGGTGATTTGCTCCAGGTTGAGATGGGGAGGGAAATAGGTGGGAGGCCTTCTAAATAGGCCTTTCCTAGTTTTCTAAACGGGATATAGGGACTTCCCTGGTGGCGCAGTGGTTAAGAATCTGCCAGCCAATGCAGGAGACACGGGTTCTAAGCCCTGGTCCGGGAAGATCCCACATGCCGCGGAGCAACTAAGCCCATGTGCCACAACTACTGAGCCCGTGCACCACAACTACTGAAGCCCGCATGCCACAACTACTGAGTCTGCGTGGCTAGAGCCCTTGCTCTGCAACAAGAGAAGCCACCGCAATGAGAAGCCTGCACACCACAACGAAGAGTAGTCCCCGCTCACCGCAACTAGAGAAAAGCCCGCGCACAGCAACGAAGACCCAACGCAGCCAAAAATAAATAAATAAATAAATTTATTTTTTAAAAAAACAAACAAAAAAACGGGATATACAGGGCTATGCTCTTTTCGTGCTCCAGGGTGCTGTCATTTGCCTGTGATGCCTGGAACTATGGCAGGCATTTTAGGACTGTGAGTAAGCAGCCTAAGAGGCTATTCCAACAGCTGAAGATGGCAGAGCAAAAGTGGGGATGGAACTAGTGTCCTTGAAGACATAACTGAGCCCCTAAATTAACCAGTCTGGATTGGCCCCTGGACTTCTTGTTATGTGAGATAAAAATTGTCCTTATTGTCCAAGCCACTTTTAGTTGGGTTTTTTGATACTTGCAGCCAAAAGCACCCAAACTAGTACTGCGGGTAAATTTTACATTTTAATCTAAAGTGGGAGGAAAAGCAGTATAAATTTTGTGTAATTGATATGACTGCTATAAGCAAAAATGCATAAAAATATCTAAAATGCTATCAGTGATGATCTTCAATTGATGGGTTCATGTGGTATCACTTGTTTTATTTTTTTTATACTTTAAAAATATGTTCTGGGGACTTCCCTGGTGGCGCAGTGGTTAAGAATCCACCTGCTAAAAAAAAAAAAAAAAAGAATCCACCTGCCAATGCAGGGGACACGGGTTCAATCCCTGGTCTGGGAAGATCCCACATGCCGCAGAGCAACTAAGCCCGTGCACCACAACTGCTGAGCCCACGTGCGGCAACTACTGAAGCCCCTGTGCTCTAGGGACTGCATGTCGCAACTACTGAGCCCGCGTGCTGCAACTACTGACGCCCGCACGCCTAGAGCCCGTGCTCCGCAACAAGAGAAGCCACTGCAATGAGAAGCCCGCGTGCCGCAATGAAGAGCAGACCCCACTTGCCGCAACTAGAGAAAGCCCACGTGCAGCAACGAAGACCCAACTCAGCCAAAAATAAATAAAACTTAAAAAAAATCACATTTGTATAAAAAGATATTTTCTGACCGTCTATGATGAGAAGGTAATACTATTTTAATTTTAAAAGTATTATTTTATTAAAACAAAGAAAGTGTCCTCCTTGCTGCCTCTACTTTCACTTCCCATCTATTCTCAGGCCACCCCACTGAGCCTCTGCCCTCACCATTCCATCCGAATTTGGCTCTGACCCCTTGAACCTCAAACGCATTTGTCAATGTTCAGTCCTTGTCACTTAACCTCCGGGCAGAGCCTTCTTTCTTCTTCGCCTTCCCTGTGACAGTGTCTTCTGGTTCTCTTCTCGCATCCCTAGATGCTTCCCCCTCTGCTGCTGTCCCTCACATTCACTGCTTCCCCTGACTTCAGCAATCACTTGATATCACTCATTACTCCCAAAGAGAAATGTCCACCCGGGCTTCCCCCTGGAGTTCCAAACCTAAATGCCCATCCTCTTTCTGGTCATCTCCAAGGGTGGTGGGGCAGGTGTAGGGGGTGAGGGGCTTAGACTCTTCTCTGCAAAAAGGACTGATAGTTTGCACCGAGCTATTTACTAAGGATTAACCACAATTACCCAAGTAAAGGACATAGTGCCAAGTTCATCACGGGTACTTACTAAATGTTCACTGATGTTATTGTACCATGTATCATTCTTGCAACATCAAGGTCTGGTCCTCGTGAGTGCTCAGCCATCACCCAAATTTGGGCACTTGAGTCCCAACACGTGGTCCATAGTGGGCACCTCCAGCCCCTGTCCACCTTACTTAGGTTATCAGACAAAGGCTTTGGAAGCCCAGCTCTGAATTGTGTCTGCCCCCTGCTCAAAGCCAGTATCTGCAGCATTAAATTCACATGGCTTGGTTTAGCAATATGGTCTCAACCCAGTTTTCTAGTGTTTTGTGCTCCCACCTCTCCCTTCCATGTCCCCAGCTTTCAGTGAGCCTGCAGTGGTCACTGTCCTGTGCTTTTGCCCCCTTACACCTGCCTTACCACACCTGGAGAAGTCTTTTAAGGCTCACTTCTCAAGATGCCTTCCACCCCAGCACACATGATCTAAGACACTCCAGGAGTAACTGTAACTAATTAAGGCCCAGGTTCTCAGTCTGGGGAATTTTGCAGGCTCTCCCAGGGGGAGGAAGGAAGGAGGGTAAAGTTCAGGACCAGGGAGACTGATATGCCCCTACCTTTAAGTAACAGTTCCTTTAAAGCTAAAAGTAAATGCAACGTCCTCTTTGAAGCCCCTCTGATCACCACAACTCTTTGCAATGCCTGGTCACTAATCTACCTCGAGACTCTGGAAAAATGCCTGCCACCTAGTAGTCAAAAAGAAATGAATGGTTTGAAATGTTACCCTCACTACTTTCCACTTTGAATTAGGAGGAGTTGAGCTGGGGGAGCCACTGTGGCCTCCGAGCAGGCAGAAATGGTGCCCTGTGCTTCCTGGTGTGCCCGTCACCCCAGCACCTAGCGCCGACCCATTACAGAGGCATAAGTGTTTGCTCGGTGCGGGGCAAGGAAGAAGAACGGAACTAGCGTGTGTGACTGTCTGTTACGCCCTAGGCATGCACCAAGCCCTCGCATGTGTTATTTCATCGTCCTAAGATAATGGTGTCCTTACATTACTATGAACACACTGGCTCAGAGAGGCTGTGACTACCCCACACAGAGCTAGTAAATGACAGAGCCAGGTCCAGTCCTGGTTTTATCTGACCCGAGTCCAGGCTCTTTCCACTGAAACTGTTTTGCCAGCTGGGGTAGGGAGTGGAGTAGGGAGTGGGGTAGGAAGTGGTTCGGTCAGAGTGGTAACCGGAGGAGAACTTTATGGAAGGACTACTCTACAGGTGATGGGCAGGGGATAGGAAACACAAGGGACAGTGCAGTTCTCCAGGGCTAGGGACAGTGGGACTGTGTCACCACCTCTAGGTCCTGACAGGTGCGGGGAGTGAGCAGTTATGGAACTTGGAGGGACAGAGTTTCGAGGACAGGGCCACCTGACTGCAGTTGTGACCTCTGGTTGTGGGATGACCCTTTGGGCGGGAGAAGAACAAATACCCCAGCCCCACTGGCTCCTGGCCGACCCTCTCCTGTGGGGCTCTCCATTGGCCAAACCCAGCTGAAGCTGGAGGACAAAGGGCCCCCTGCTGTGTCCACCCAGGCCAGCCCTGAGCACAGTGGAGAAGGGTGGAGATGGGTTTGGGGACAAATGGAAGGTAGGCAGCCAAATGAGGCCAAAGAAGATATGTGGGTTTGGGGGCGTATTGACCCTTCAGAGGTGAAGGCCGGATACCACTTTTCACCCACTCACTGAGACAGCTCCTAACCGGCCTCCCTGCTCCCATGCTCCACCCCTCAACCCATTCTCCACTCAGAACCAGAGGGTTTTCTTAAAATACAGCCCAAATCATGTCCCTTCCCTATTCAAAACGATTCAATGGCTTCCCTATAAGGTAAAACTCCAAATCCTTAACAAGACCCAGGAGGTCCTGCAGATCTGGCCCTGCCCACCTCCCCCGTCTCCTCTTAGGCCATGCCCAGTGCTCACCACTCTCCAGGCACACGAGTCTCCTGGAAATTTCTGGAACACCCCAAGCTCTTTCAGCTTTCGAGTAGCCTCCACCGCCTTCACATAGCTTGTTCACTCAGGGAATAATAACAGCATGCCTGTCACTGCACACACACACACACACACCATACACCTATACCCACACACTATATACACATATACCCCTACACACACACCATTCATACATATACCCACATATCACATACACATGTATACCATAAACACACCCATATGATACATGTACATATATACACATATACACACATTCACATACATACCACCCATGTACACTCCCAAACACACACATACATACCATACACACATCCATATCATACACACTCATACATACACACACCATACACACACACTATACACACACACAGTATATGCACACATACCACACACACACCATATATACACCCATACCACACACACACACACACACACACACACACAGCCTGTGTGACTCAGGCTGCTCTTCGATGCCAGCTTCTCAGAGCAGCTGCCTTGGCCTCTCCAATCTAAGCGGGGTCCCCGTGTGCTGTTCTCTTGGGTGCTGAGTCCATTGTCCTTCAGTGCAGGTATTATTGTTTGTAACAATACATTTACTTGTGAGGTTAGTGACTAATGTCTATCTTCCCGACTGGTCTGCAAGCTCCAGGCGGGCAGGGGCTGTGCTTATTTCATCCCCTCCTGTCTCCCCGTTGTTTAGCACAGCACCTGACACATAGTCTGCCCCTCAGAAATACCTGCTAAATTAGTATTAAAGGGTTGGGTTGAGTCCTGGCTCTGCCATTCCTAACTGTGAGCCCATCAGATGACATTTCACTGTTCTGAGCTCAGTTTCTTCTTAAATTAACTTTTTATTATGGAGAATGTAAAACATGTGAAGAAAGAGGAGAAAAGAGAAGGAGCTCTCATGTCCCCATTTTCTAGCTTCAACACTGGTCAACTTGTGGCTTTGGTTTCATTATCTGTAGACAAGGGAGATTAAAGTGATTTTAAGACTTTTTTGACCGTGACTCACAGTTAAGAAAGACATTTTTTTTTTTTATATGGAGACCCATACACAATACATATATAAATAAAACTGAAACAAAGTTACACAGAACAATAGCAATGCTTATATTCTCATTTTTTTCTAGTCTTTTTTTGAATGTAGGTATCACCCACTTAATTGATGCTACTAATGGGTCATGACCAGCAGCATGAAAAACGCTGCGCTGAATGATCTTCCACCTAGAAAATTGTTAAGGGTCCCCCTTTCCTTGCCAAGGGATGATAGCCAGATCCTGCCCCCTAGTGGTCATGTTTGGAAACTGATCGTGTCTTCCTAGAGATCAATTTTTGACTGGGGAATAAATTCTTTCCAGGAAAAAGTACTGAGTGCAGGCCCTAGGCCATGCATCTGAGGTGGTGGGCTCTGAGATGAATTACAGCATAGACCCTGACCCCAAGAGTCTTCTCCCAACTGATGACCACAGTGTAATTGCTCTAGGTCTGTGCTGTCCAATATGGTAGCCACTAGGCACTGAATACTTAAAATATGGCTAGTGCAACTGAGAAATCTAATATTAATTTTAATTCATTTAAATTTAAATATAAAAATCGATACTTGTTCCAGTTACTGGAAAACACTCAAATATGTTTGGAACAAACTTTGTATGTCAATTCACTTTTTCAACTGTACATTTTATAAAATCTAGATAAAGATTCAATCTTTCTGATGAAAATTGAACATCCAAATTGAGATGTGATGTAAGTGTACTCTACATACTGGATTTCAAAGACTTGGCATGAAAAAAATCTCATTAATAATTTTTTATACTGATTAAATGTTGAAATAACATTTTTAGATATGTTGGGTTAAATAAATATATTACTAAAATTAAATTCACCTGTTTCTTTTTACTTTTTAAGTGTGGCTACTGGAAATTTTTAAATTACTCATGTGGCTCACACCATATTTCTGTTGGACAGCACTCACAAAGCTGGAGTTCCTTTTGATATCCCTCCCTCCATCCCCTCCTGTGCATCTTGCATCCTTGATGGAGAAGGAGGAAGCTGCGAGAAACCTCATTCAGACTGGGCTATGGATGGGGGTAGGGATTAGAAGTTCAATGTTGGACCTATTAAGGTTGAGATGCCCATGACCTCACCACTCAGAGAGTGGTCCCCACACCAGCAGCCCAGCATCACCTGGAACACATTAGAAATGCAGACTCTCAGGCCCCACCCACCCTACTGCAGCAGAATCTGCATTTAACAAGATCCCCACGTGATCTGTTTGCACATAAATTTTGAGAAGCGGTCAGCTATTAGATAGCCAAGTGGAGATACAGGTGGCAGTTCTTTTCTTTGCTCAGTGACATAGGAAACAAGATCAAGGCTGAGAGTGAGGCTGTGGAGCAGGTGCTGGAGTTTTGAAGCGACTGGAGAAAGTGTGGATGGGAATGTTAACATGAATGGAGGAGAAGAACCTAAGTCTTCTGAACTCAGAGTGAGATCAGTCAGTGCCTTGCGTGTTTTTCTCCTCCTTTTCAGCATGTGGGTGCAGAGCTGCAGTTTTGCCTGCTGAGTACCACAAGGCAGAGAGGGGTAACGGAATGGAGTGATTCTAATGATGGATCTGAGCTGGTTAAGGAGGGACTCGAGGCTGGGAGACACAGGGAAGACAGTTCACAGATGGGCAGTCCCAATGTGGTCACGGAGTTGTTGGCGGCAGGGTCCTTGAGCTGGAAAGAGAGATGGTGGTCAGAGCGTGGGGCGCTTGAAATTGAGATCATAGCGGATGCAGTTAATGGTAATGAGAGGTTCCAGGGCAGCTATTATCTTGGGCTGGAAATAAGAGGAAATGGCTGTTGGGTTTTTTTCGACAGGGGAGTTGTTTAGACAAATGCAAGTGAAATATGAGGAAGGGTTTCTCAATCTGACCAGGAGGGGGGCTGCAAAAGCTGAGAACCACCCCACAGGTGGGGATGACTCAGAAGGCCGAGGTCCACGGTGGGCGGCCATGGGCAGGGTGTGAGAGGACGCAGCTGGAAGGAACCTGGGCCTCTTGAGCTACCGCAAATTCCTCCATCTACGTCCTGTTTAGTCTTCCAAACGAAATCATATAGCTGGCCAAACTGAGGTTGTGTTAATCACTGAGTCACTGGGTTTCTATCTCACAAACAACAATAGCAATTGAGTTTCTGCTAGGTCCCAAGCACTTTAAAACTGCTATTTTAAATCCTTACCGTCCTATATTATCACCTCCTTTTATATGGATAAGGATACCAAGGCTCAGAGAAGTAATATGACCGATGTCACAAAACCACTATTAAGCAATTTAAACAGAACCCAGGTCTGTCTAGCACCAAAGCTGGCTGATAATTACTTTCTCCTTCGGGGATTCATTTCCACATTCCCTGAAGATTCTGATTCAGAGATCTAGAAAGAGGACTCTCCAAGCAAATCTATATATTTTCACAAGCCCCTCGGGTGATTCTGATGGTCAGGGAAGATTGGAAAGCATTGTACCCTGCACCCTGCCTGGCCATCGCGGTGTGGTGAATGTCAGGCTGGTTCTGTAGTCCAGCCTTCCTCCTGGGAAGGAGAAGTTCTTATCTAACCTGATTCCAGCTCTGTCTAGTCTGGTAGAGTCACTAACAACATCACTGTGTGCCATTTTCAATGCCTTTCACATAGATGATTTCATTTGAGGCATTGAAAGTCGTAGGAGACAGGAAAGAGCAGTACAATTAGACCCATTAAACCCATTAGAGATAAAGAGGTGGGCCCAGGCCTCACAGCCACTCCTGGCAAAGCTGGGACATGCTCTTGCTCCTGGGACATTGAATCCACCATTCTTCCCACTCCCTATTTCTTTATGAAAGTGCTAACTAATGTTTATGGATATTAAGGCTAATTTTTAGGGGAAAGAACTCTAATGTCCTTCCCCCTACTCTAATAATCTGTCATTCCTGCCTGAGAGCCTTGCCCTGATGCCAATTTAGAGCATTAGAATTCCTTAAATTCCATGGATGATGGGGATGGGCTGTGCTGAGGCCTAGAGATAAATGAGACTTTGTCCTTGCCTTCCAAAAGGAGAAAGAGGCATATTTACTCCAGGCCAGGTTAAATGCCTCAATTCAGTAATACAAAGCCTTCTGGAAAAGGGCAGCTTCTTTGAGAAAGTTAGTGAGAAATGAAAAGACCTCTCTTGGGTGGAGTAACACATAAGCTCTAAGTAACAGGGCATATGGCAGGAGGAATGTGTGGAACCAGTTAGTGGAGCCCTGGGGTCGGGCAGCAGAGAAGTTTCTCTGGATCCTCTGAAACCAAGTCCCCCTAAAACTGAGTTCCCTTACTGACTTTATGATTAACCTCTCTATCCAAAACTTCATTCCCTTTCTTGTCCCCTCTGATTTCAATTCTATGCTAACTGAACACTAATCGAGTCAGATGACTAAAATTGCTGTTGTCGGTAACATCGTTAATATACTAAAATTGTTATTATGGATATCATCATTAACATACAAACTCAGGTTGTTTCTTCTGGGCATGATGAGCTAATGGACCCTGGAGTCATGGATCACCTGGGCAGAGAATTGTAAACAAGAGACATCGCGACTCCCAAAACTATGATTAAGAAATGTCACAGAAATGTCATAAAATGATGATTAATCCCAGTCTCTTTGTGCTTCCCCTTTAAAAAGCCCCCTAACTCAAAGACCAAGTTGGAGTGGATTTGAGGCTTGCCTCCCACTCCACTCCCTTGCTTGGCGCCCTGTAATCAACCCTTACTTTGCTGCAAACTCCAGCTGTCAGTGTTTGGCTTTCCGTGCCGTGGGCAGGCGAGCCCTTTGCTCGGTTTTACCCCCACTCCAGTCAAGTTTTCCCACCCACTCCCTGGGGTCCATCTGGGCTCCAGGGAACCACTCCACCCCCTGTCATCAATCACTAAACTTAGGCTACTCCATCCCTAAAATAAACATCAGCCTGATGCCTTTCATCCCCCAACCTTCCTGCGGCCACTGACTTGACTCTCCTCCCAGAGCAGGGTCACCAGAAAAATACATGACACCCACTTAAATCTGAACTTCAGATAAGAAACAAATAAATAGTGTAAGTATTTCCCAACATTGTATGGGGCAATGGGACATACTTATGCTAAAAGTGATTTGTTGTTTGTCTGAAGTTCAATTTAACTGATCGTCCTGCATCTTTCTTTGCTGAAGCTGGCAACTTTACCCCAGGGGTACCACCAAGCTTCCCCCGTCCTCCCAACCTCCCTCTAGATGGCTGTTGACAGTCTCTTGGCTCCCTGTTGCCCTAGGGTAAAATTTCAATTCCTGGACCCCCTGCTTCCTTGCCCAGCCCTATTTCTTACCACTCTCGCCCCACTCCACCCGCCCCATCCAAGATTGCTGGGACAAGGGGCCCTAAGCTCCTTGCTTCAGATGCTGTTCTGTCTGCCTGGAGAACCTGCTTCCCTGCCCCTGCACGAGCTAGGCTGATTCTTAAACATCCACCAACATGGAATCAGGTGTTACTGCCTCTCCAGAGTCTTTCTTTCTTTTTTTTTTTTTTCCCCAGCCGCCATGTGGTGCGGCTTGTGGGATCCTAGTTCCCCGACCAGGGATCGATCTGGGTCCCCTGCAGTGGAAGCCTGGAGTCCTAACCACTGGACTGCCAGGGAATTCCCCCTCAAGAGTCTTTCTTGAAACATCCCTCACTCCCACACCATGCTCCTTTTTCTGGGATCCCACAGAACCAAGTGAACACTCCTCTATCCCAGCACTGGTAAAATTGACAAAATTGTAATTATCTGGTCTTTTACTCTCTCCCTTAGATTGTGAGTTTCTTGAAGTCAAGGGCTGTGTCCTTCAGTTTTGTCATCTTTAGAACCGGAAATTCCTGTCTGCTTGGCAGACAGTAGGGCCTTAATTAATAATCTGCTAAGGATTCTGCAGATAAGGCCCTATCCCTTTTATCCAGGCATACAATGGGGTCCAGAGAAGGAGACATCACTATTGACTACCTATTGTGAATGGTCACCCTGGGCCTGGGACTTCTGATGTTCTTTTAGGATTATCATTGTCAAGAAAAAAACATTGCTTGCCCTTCCAGTTCTACAGGATCAAGCCATTGGTCACTGCAGTCACCCACCAACAGTGCACCCTGAGGGGAATTCCGGGTGGGGGGAAAAAAAAACAACAGGAGGCATTCTGTGCTTTGGATATCAGTGTCCTTAGATAGTTAAGATGCATATCTAAGAAAAAATTTTAATGACCCCAGATTCTTGCATCTTCCCATACATAGAACACTAAAATCATCAACTTGAGATATCTGTTCTTTGTGATCAGCAGTAACCTTTTTATGCTTGAATACATGTTTTTCCCAGCAAAAAAGATCCTGTATATTCCGGCTCCTCCTTAATCTCTTTGGAGCAGTTTCTCAGAGCTATCTGAGAGGCTATGGTCCTTAGTAAGGTCCCCGAATAAAACTTAACTCAGAAGTTTTACGTTGTGTGTTTTTCTTTCAGTCAACACAATCTTGATTCCATGATCAGAAAATGGGCTCAGAAGAAAGAACATGGAGCAAGGCTTGTGTTGGGCTTGTCTGTGTGCATCCCCACGGCCCACTTTCCCAGGGGGTGGATGTGCTTGCTGGCTGGAAAATGAATCCGCTTGAAATCATTGTAGCAGTTCTAGAAAGTGGAGCGTACTTTCTGGAGAAGGGGCCCAAGTGCAGGCAGCATGAAGGGATGTCAGGAGACGCGGCCAGATGCGGCAGGGCTTTGCAGTTCATGAGGGCTCTGTCCTGTGATCCAGGGGTAAACTGATATTGAGCAGAACTGTACTTGCCCCGGTGCGTTCTTGCTCCCTTTGGGAGGGGACTTCCTAAAGTGAGGTCTTTGACCCCAAACCGAACTTACACTGAAGGGTTGGGGTGGCTGGGGGAGTTAGCCCACCATAATGTCCACCAGTGCCCCTGAGTAACTCCTACTTAAGTTATATACAAACAAACATACACAGTGTGTGTGGAGGGGGCAATTTAAACAACACCTTTATTTTAATTGATCTCAATACAGTCCAAGTGGTAACCTTGCTTACTATGCTTTCTAGTAGTAAACACACTGCTTTCACTTATGTTTAGTATGCAAATGAGCTTCCAGATGAGTCCACAGGTTCCTCCTTCCTAAGCCTTGCTCTGTGAAAGAGCAGGACTGGCCGCTGGAGATAATAATGTAAAGAAAAGTGCTTAGTGATGGGTTTGGAATCCCGAGGTTGTCCAACCGCATTCATTTCAAGCTGTGTTTTGTCAAGTCACACCCCTCCCCATTCAAAAAGGAAAAGTGTCAACAGGCTGTGAACAACATTCAGTGCAGTGCAGATCTGCAGCTACTAGCACGAGATAAGCACCTTAAACAAAGCCGTTCATCTACCGGTAGCCTTGGCGTAATGGAAAAAAACCATGGACTTTGGAACTACGTAAACTCCGGCAACGTTTCAAAACTTCCCAGAACCTATTTCCTTGCCTGTAAAATGGAATGACTAGTACATTCTACCGTTAGTGGCTGTGAGGGTTGAGACTACAGGTGCAAAGCCCCCGACACAATGTTGTGCACTGATTGTAGTGATCTACACCCCAGGATTTCTGACTCTAAAACACCTGCTTTCCTGGTTGAAGTAACTTCAGGCAGGCAATGTCTTAGTTCCCAGGGGCAGAGGTTCTAAGTTGCATCTATCTCTGCATTTGGACGTTTGAAGTTTAAAACTTGAAAAGTACATTTGGCTTCAAAGCATAGAATTGTCAAGGATGTTCATCACTGATTTATGTTTCATAATGAGAAAAATGGGAAACAATTTCAAAGTCCTTAAAAGTAGGAAACCGATTTAATAAATCAGCAATAGCTGTGTGATAGAATACTTTGTGGCTTTAAAATTATGCTTTTGAAGAATATTTAGTGACAAGAAAAATGTTCATGCAAAAATGTGAAGTAAAAAAAAAAGCGACAAGCAAAACATCGTATAAAACAAGTCAAATACGTAGATATATATAGGCAAAGAAGCATCAAAAGCAAGCGCTTGCCGCTGGGAGTCGGGAGGAGTGGGAAGAAGTGATCTTTTCCTGTAGTTTTGAGTTTCCAACAATGATCACGTAATGC
Source organism: Balaenoptera physalus (assembly GCF_965194825.1). NCBI lineage: Eukaryota > Metazoa > Chordata > Mammalia > Artiodactyla > Balaenopteridae > Balaenoptera > Balaenoptera physalus. The sequence continues at coordinate 152,045 of NW_028126143.1, forward strand.
CTTAAAATCCAAAGACACTAGGAAGTCCTCAGGGACTTGGGAGGAGCGCGAACAGGGCAGACGCGGGCGGGACCGGGGCGGATGCGGGCGGGACCGGGGCGGACCCCAGCGCCCGGCTGGGGCCTGCGCGACGGGGCGGGGCGTGGAACACCAGTCCAGTCCAGGCCGGCGAGGGGGTACTCAACTTGCGACACCGGGAGGCCGGGGACGCACCGTCGGGAGCGGCAGGCAAGCCAGGGGCCCGGGGCCGGCGGGAGTGGGGGGCCGCGGGCCGGCGGGGACCCGGCCAGGGCTGGGGCGGCGCTGGGATGGGGTCGCAAACTTTCTTGGAGTGCGCAGCGGGCCAGAATGGGGCTGTGTCTCCCTCACCTTTGGCGTTTCTCTTTCCCTGTGCGCCCCGGGCGGGCGAGTGGCGCCTGTTTAGCCTTGGGAGCCGAGCCGCGGGTTGTGGGCACAATCGGGCCAGAGTCTGAGGGTGTCCTGTCCCCCGCTTCCTGGCGCGTATCTGTCGCTGGGCGTGTCCACAGTGCCAGCCCCAGGGTGGCCAGCTGTGAGTGGGATAAAGGCTGTCACGGCCTTAAGCTGGTGGGAGGGGGAGGGGAGGCGGCCCAGGGCCTGGCCTGGCCTCGGCTTGGCTCTGCACGCCCTGGTGGCAGCTTTGGTGTAGACAGGTGACTGAGTATTTGAGTGAGTTGGGGACCGGGTGGAAGCCATGAGCAGCCCCCATTCTTCGCGTGGGGAACCTGCCACCTCTGTCACCACGACTTTGCCTCAGTCCACCCCCTTCTAGCCACTGCCCTCAGACTGGATTCAGAAAGCTACCCGGAAGTATCAATACTATCCTCCACATGGCCTCTTCGGGTCAGAGTAAAAACCAAACAGGAAAATGGGAAAGGGGAAAACCGTGGAGACAGAGGACAGCGGGAGGGGCAGTGGAGGAAGGCTGCTGGGAGGCTCGGCCCTGATCTTGCGGGTTCTGCACCAGCTCTTGTCCGCTGGGGGTCACTATCCCTTCTGACCCCACGGTGGCCTCTGTGTGGTATCCAGGGGTTGGGGTTCCCCCTGAGGAACCTGGACATGGGATGAGGGGGGTAGGCCTGGGAACCAGGGTCAGAGGCAGATGTCATGGAAGGTCCCTCGGGTGTCCAGTTCTCTGGGGCTCTGAAATATTCATCTCACTGGTGAGCTTTGGTTTCAAAGCTGGCGCCTTTGGCTTGGCCGGTGGTGGCAGGAGGAGCCAGGTGCTTCCTTGGGGCTGCTTTGTCAGGGGCAAGGGGGCAGCCATGCTTCCTCCTCACCTGCCTGCTCTCCCCACCTCTCCAGCCGTGAGGACCCCGAGACCCAGTTTCAAACTTAGAAAGTAGTGGTGGGACCACACGGGGTCAAGTGCCCTGGCTTCCTGTCATCTTGTGCCGTGACCTCAGGGCCTCACCTGTAAAAACAGGCACCTCAGAGAGGTACTGACAGGGTACCCCTCAGGTGTGGGGAGAACCTCACTTCATGAGCTGGGGTAATAGCCACCTCAGCTCAGCCTCCTCCCAGGGGAATGGCTCAGCTGGAAGAGCACTTCCATCCCCCAAACTTGTCACCCTGTACCCTTCAGAAAGAGCAGAAGCCCCAGGCAAGGGACACACACTGGAAGGGCCAGAGTGGAAGCTCATACAGCAACTTGGGGAGAAGGTCTCTGCTAACAGTATGGTTAACCCTGATGTGGGCTTTCTGGAGTATTCTGTTGGGAATGCTGTGGAGGAGATGGCCTTGACAGAATCTTCCAACCCTGATTCTGGGGATCTAGGCCAAAACCTGGGCCTTGTTTTAAAGTAGAAATGATGCCCAGAAGTCCACAGGCCACAGTGCCAGGTACCTAGAGGGTCAGGGAGGAGGATGAGAATGAGTCCTTATTCTCATATGTAACGATTGGTATTTTTTCCTATTACATGAAGGCGATGTTAGGGGATCGCAGCCTCCTGGCTCTGTGCTGGAGATGTCCCCCAGCCCTTGGCAGTGAGTCCCGTTTTGGAGATTATAGCGGCTCTGGGGACAGGGGAGAGGAAGGCCCCTCGCAGAGGATCCGGGCGTTGAGCTGGCTCTGAGAGTGAGGGGGCATGCCTGGTACTGAATGTGACTATTCTGAGGGGCTGGGGGTGAGGACAGGGGTTTTACGATATGAGGAGTTAGGACATGAATCATTCTGAGGTCCATCTGTAAATCAAAGGTGGCCTGGCCAGCACGCCACAGGATGGTAACTAGGTGTGCCCTGATAACAATGTTCCAGGCTTAAGGATGTTTGAAGGAACAAAGGTGAACACGTTTGCTCAGTGCAGAACTTCTCAGAGGCTTCCTATGCCATTGTGCCTTGTGAATTTCCAAAAGGGGATATGGGTTGTTTTTCAGACTTATCTGTTTCTGAGCTCATCCATTAACATCTCTTGGGGCAGTGCTCTTTAGAGCAGTCTGGGAAATGCCTGGCTGGATGAGTCTAGCTTTCCACTCTCTGGTTCGGGTAACTAATCCCTCTTCCTTTCCCCGATGTGGGCTGATTTGGGGGAAAAGGAGGCCAAAGGAGGTCATTTGCCTGGATCCCCACAACTAGTTAGTGACAGAGTTAGAACTTGAGCCCAGATCTCTTGACTTCCTGCCTCGTACTCTTTCTCTTCTGCAGCGTGTCGCTGTTTCTCTGCAGGCTCTGTGGTGAGTGAGACCCAGGAGATGCTGGCCGCAGGGTCCAGAGGGCAGTCTGGGAGGAGAGGGAGTTATGGCTACCCCCAGGCCCAGGTCATGCCCTGTGCCTCTGCCTCTGTAGCCATCGTCCAGACCATTTTCACATCCGGCGGAGATTCTTTAGGAAGCAAGTCATTCCGCCCTGAAGCCTTCTGCTCTGGTCTGTTAGGCTGTTCGTTCAAAAGCAGAGACTCTTAGAGTCCGAATGGACTTTGATCTTTTGGTTCAGTGCACTTGCTTTACGGATGAGAAAACTTGAGCCCAGAGATGTGCGGTGGCCAGCCCTGACTCACACAGTGGAGTCAGGACCAGAGCCAGGACAAGAACTCAGCTCCCTGCCTCCTAACCCGGGGCTCTGGCAAAGATCGACTTTCTACGAGGGAAAAGGAATTGGTGTCAATGAGCAAGGTCTTCACTACCTCAGCTGGCCCCACGTGTTGGTATTGGCCTATTCACACAGGTGACTGGTGGGGGCTTCAGGGGCTTTTGCTCCAGGCAGGTGTAAAAGCAAAGGGCACTCTTAAGTCAGACGTCAGATCCGGGTTCAGACCTATCTCTGCTGCTCGCCTGCTGTGGGACCTTGGATCGGGTTTTCTCTGAATTTCAGTTTTCTCATCTGTAGGGTAGGGATAAGGATATGCCCCTCATAGGGCCCTTGTGAGGAGCAGACATCCTTGGTACCCAGTAGTAAATACACAGTACTTGCTACTCTAAGTGGTTCTCTTCCTTCCCTGCCCACCGCAGGGAGGGGTTTGTCTCCCTTCTCTGCTGTGGGTTGTTAATTATCTGTCTGACTTTCCCACTTCTCATCTTGAAGTTCAACTGAAAAGGTAGGAGAAGACGAAACACAAAGGAGATGGATGGGGCTGTGCTTCTGAAGCTGCATCCAGCCCTGGTTATTGCTGTCTGCTCTCCTTATCTGCACTCCCCAGCTGTTCTGACCACTGGCTTGGCTGGGGTCTCCGAGTTCACCTGCACTGATGACACTGCTTTGCTCCCCTGGAGAAGGGTGATGGGGGGACTCTAGTGCTTGGGTCTTCCCATGCCCTCCAGGGTGGCTTCCCCTTCCTGGGAGGCTGGAGCCACCTTCTCAGTTTCTGGTTGGAGAGAGGCTACCCTGGTTAGAGACCGGGGTGGGAGGGAAGTCATGGGTTGGCAGCCTTATCTGTTTCTGAGCAGGAGGGCATGGAGAACTGGGGGGACGGGGACTTGTTCTGGCTCTGTCTCAGCAATGCGTGCGCTGGCATCTGTTACTCTGAGTTCTCAGACAGTGGGCGGGGCTGGGAATGAAATTTCCAAACCCATGACCAAGAGGGCCTGTCACGGGCTGGGCAGGAACTTTCTTGGCTCTGGGGTTTCCTGGTCTGTCAAATGACCAGATGATTTCTAAAGTTCATTCCAGCTCTGACGTTTCAGTTTTTAGATCCTCTCGGCGTCATCCTGAGAGCTGCTAATGACCCTAATGGGAGCTGGAAGAGGTGCAGAGCCCAGATCTTGGTCCAGACAACGGTAGGATTAACCGTGTCCTGGAAGAACCTTTTACCAATTTCCTATGCTTTGCTCTGTACACAATCCTGCTCTGTAACTAGTCCAGTGTCAAGGGTTTATTTCTGAGGAAATATATTCCAAACTCCTACTGAGCGTCCAAATGTGCTGAAAAGATATCCTAGTGTGAGTTCGCAAGGGCACAGAATCTTCTCAAGGCACCAAAACATTGCAAATAATATATTGCTCATTCCTATGGTGCTGATCTCTCCTCCATCTGGTAAAGATAACTCATCCTAATAAAACAGCCGTGTGGCTACATCGTAAGCTCTCTAAGGGTAAGGACACAAATCAAATCAATCTTGCTTCCATTGGATCTGTACCACCGAAAACCACTCTCAGCACAAAGTAATTACTTTAAAAATATGTGATCAATTAATACAATATATTGTTAGTATTACTGTTTAAGTTCTAGATTTTCTAAACATTTTATTTACTTTTATTTCAATTCTCACAGTCCAGATCTAACAAGTTGCCTTATTAATGTATGAAAAAGAAACAAATCCTATGTGTTTACTTATTTAACAAATATTCTGTGATTTTATTTCTGTGCTAGGTGTCTGCTAATTAATGAGTCTATAAAGATGAATTCAAGAGCTAAAATACTTCAAAGGCTTAGTGTCCTGAGGAAATCAACACATAAATGAACAATGACAGCACAACCAAAATCTCTTACTCAGTTCTCAGGCTGCTCAAGAAACTGTACACGTTGGTTTTCTGCTTGTGTCCAGGAATTGGCGAACAGTACTGAGATGAGTGATAAGATTGCAGTTCATCCTAACGGAAGGTCTGGTCTCGCCTCCTAAAGAAGGTGTGTCCGTGTGGCAGCCCTGCCCCAGTGCCTGTGAGGATAGACGCATCCCATCCACCACCACCTCCAGTCACCCGGACCTGGACCTGGTAAAGCATCGGACAAGAAAGAAGGAAGTTAGTGGCGCTGTTTCAGGTGGAGCTTCAGGAGGTGATAAGCGCGTTAAATTTATAACTCAGTGTTTGCTGGTAAGATGCCCTGGTCTTCCATCCCCGAGGGCTCATGTTCTTACCATGCTATATATCTTCTGTCTGCCTTTCTACTTACATCCGAAAGCTGTTGGAAATATATAATGAGATAAGATATATGAAATGGTTTTGTGTGTGTGTGTGTCCATAAGTTTGACATTTTCCAATAGTACAGATTTGATAGTTTTATTTTTTCTTTGACATTTCCATTAAATCAGAGTGAAAAACTCACACTGATTCTTCTATTTAAATGTTGATACTTTTTAAATAAAGCCATGCAAAACATTTGTAGTGAAGTCATACTTAGTAAGGAGATCAAACTTCTGTTTCCATGAGATTAGGCGGGTGGAGAGTTGTAGGCATTTTAATAAAGCCAGATACGTTTCAGGGCAGTTGGCTGATATTTGCAGAACTCCTTTTGGCTTTGGGAATTTCTCCTAACAGTTTAACTCTATGTCTTATAACAGCAAAATATCAGCAAATCAATCTTTTTGGCACAGTTTCCTTGCTCTCCTGGAAAGGGAACAGTGTTACAACAGTTACTGGTTGTAACAGCTGCTGTCAAAGGCCCAGGAATTTGACATAAAATACCTGGTGTTGGAAAACTAAAGTGAAAACATAAAGCCCTTGTTTGTTAAATGGAAAAGGTCAAAATGCTTGTGAGGATGTAAACAAAAAACACATATTAGAACATCAGGCAAGTAAATCAAGGGTTAGGGACCTTCCTTGCTCTGAAGGATATTTAGCTTCAGTGAAGTAAACTTAAGGGTACTCAACGTGAAAGAGAGACATTTCCTTAACTTGTCCCATGGTTAACAGAAGCGGCATAACAGAATCTTCCTTCAAACATCAGCAAAAAGCCTATTTCTCCCCTAAAATGCTGGCCTGAGCAATAATAATTAAACAAGCACAGGACTTAGGCTTTTTCTGTGGCTACTAAATAAGACAAATTAAATCAGCCTTCAACAATCCGTGTCGAAAAAGTAAACTATATTCCCAAACTGAGAAGGTTTGTTATCAAAAAGCCTGAAAGTTATTGTCGGTTCTGGGTAAACTGTACGTCAAATTCAGTCATTTGGAAAATTGTAACCACTGAACTGGGAAATCCATCCCAGCGATTGGGAGACTTGTGCTCACTGTAAGCTCTGATGCCGAAAACTGTCCACGCTGCTGTGGGGAGACCAAGGTCTACCCACGCTCACGCCGTTTCCGTATTTCAGAAATGAGCTTCTACTCTGACATTTCAGTGGAACTGCCAAGTGAGAACTAATCAGGAAGAGAACCCAACAGCAGCACTGCCGCCCTGGACCTCGGAGGACGCCCCCGAGACAGCCGTCCCTTCTCCAGGAGGCTTCGCTATTCACTGTTCCCCGTGATGGGAAGAGACACTGATTCCCCATCTCAGCTAGATCACGACGATGGTCCAGCGAGTTGCTCCACGCTCCAGGGCAAATCCCTAGCAGTGCAGAGGATGCAGTGAAGTCAGGATAACCCTCAAAGCAGAGTCAAAGGGGCTCTCTCTCTCTTCTGGCCCTTACATCTGGCCTTCCTCTGTCCAAAGCATCACGGCACTTTTCAGTATCAGCAAGACCTCTGAAGGGTTAACTCTCCTCTCTTCCCGGCTTCAGAGTTCGAGTGAGTGAGGCTCAGCGACCCTGGACGGAAGCAGACTAAACTCTGCCAAGAAACAATTACGTTTTTCCTCCCCAAAGACAAAATAGCCAAAATCAATAAACTTCCTTCCTATGATCCCCTTTGCCCAGTGAAAGAACATCTATTTCTGTTAGTCTTATTTGCAAAGAATTACTGAACAAACAAATCAGTGATTTTATCATAAAACGTAGGGAGAGAAAAGTCACAAAAATTGGGGGAATAGAGAATAGCAAATCCATCAGATTCTTTCTAGTGAGGCTTTAAAACATAATATTGGACATTTAATTTATCCCAACTTTTTGGAAGAGATGCAAGTGGTAATAATACGTATATATTGCACATGTAATCAGACCAACAGCAGCAGGAGGTGTGAGGGCTGCTGACATCTCCTGAGCACTTGCTCCATGACATGCTTATTTCATGGCTAAGTGCTTTGCCTGCACTGCTTCATGTCAATATTTGAAAATCTCTAGGAAGTGGATTCGCCTCCATTTTACAGGTGATAAAACTAAAGGAGAAGATGTGAAATACATTCAGAGCACAGAGCTGATAAGCAGTAGCCCTAGGAAGCAAACTCAGGCCCGACTCCGTACAACTTACCGGATATAAACTGTAGAGTCCGTGGTGAGAATAAAGTCGGCAGTGTGAAGTGCGGCGAAGGTCAGATAGTCAATTCGATTTGTCTCCCCTGCTGAAACCTTGGGTCCCTACATGTGCTGAGAGAGAGGAACAAAGAGGGAGATGGCTGAGGCAGTCTGGAGTCTGGAGGGCAGGCCAGCAGCCGGGATTGGGTGTTTCAGGGAGAATTTCTTCCTTGGGAGACCGCAGCTTTTGCTCTCAAGCCCTCCCACCCACATTACGGAGGAAAGTCTCCTTCGCTCCAAGTCCGCTGGTTGTGGACAAAGGGCCTTCAGAGCCACAGCCTGAGCGACGCTAGGCCTGCCCTCCCCAGGCTTCCTCGCTGGTCCTGGTCGGGCGTGCTCGATGACTTGTTCTCAGCTGGGGGCAGCGGAGGGCAAGGAGCCGGCTTGTGACGAGGTCCGTCGGCAGCAACAGCGGAGGATTTGCGAGTCTGCCGTCTGGTCTGTGTCTGGACAAGGACTGTCTGGACACGGCAGAGAGGGATACGGACGTGCCTTGCGGTGTGTCTGTGTTTCTCCACCCCAGGCTGAACTTGAGAAGCCGAAGCCGCTGCAGGTGCCCTGCGAGTCTGCACACCTGTAGTCAGAAAAAGGCCTCACCTGCCACTGTGAGATAGTCCTGCCTCCAGAGTAATCAATAAATTAGACTATGGGGCCCCTTGAAATAAAGGAGCCCTTCTCCGGCTGGTTTTAGACTAGTAAGTGTTTGCATAAATCTAATATTCCTTGAATTCCAAGAACATTTACAAAAAAAAAAAAAAACGGAACTGCTAACACTTGAAGTGTACTAGACTTCAATGAAAAAAAATAAAAAGAACAAACTTTTGAGAAAGTGCTAGCATGGAAGTATTTTTTCCTATAAGAAATCGATTCAAACGAAGATAAGCCTTGGACAGATCAATTTGGTTTGATAATTTTGATTTAAAAAGTCTGTGCAATATATTATAATTTTTCATTTAAGCTGTTATGAGGTCTGAGTTTTCTCATGACAAATCTAGATAATTTAAATTTTCTAAATTTCTTACACTGATTTACTCTGGATAAACTAATAATACACCTATATCATCTTTAAGATTAAAAAATATGTACACTTTTAATTAAATACAGTTATGATTCCGACATACACTTTTATGGCAAGAGTAATTATGTATTGTGGTGCGTGACCTTCAAAATAGTTGTCAAGGTCATCAGTTAAGCAAAGATCTTGGAACAATAGAATTCAGTTGGCACTTGTTTTTATATGCTGTAAACGGGCTCTACCCCTGGGTCATGCTAATGAATGCATTCACTTTTCTGTCTCACGTAGGTATTAAAAAAATGGGTTTGGCTGTAAAGAATGAGATTAAGTGAAGGGTTGTCCACATTCCAGGGCCTTTTTGCTGACCTTCCCATTTGTGCATCTGAAGCGCTCTGTGGTTTTCAGAGTCCACACAGCCACACGGCTCGCGGCCAGCGCTCTGCTTGCTTCCCCACCAGCAGCCTCAGGGGCACCAGTTAAAACTCAGGTAGGGAGAGTGGGAGGGAGACGCGAGAGGGAGGAGAAATGGGAATATATGTATATATATAGCTGATTCCCTTTGTTATACAGCAGAAACCAACACACCATTGTAAAGCAATTATACTCCAATAAAGATGTTAAAAAAAAAAACACAAAACTGAATTGGACAACCATAGCTCTAAAATTTCCAAAACTGAATCGAATGCTTGTTTTGACTGGTGTTTTGAGGCTTCCAAATATTATCAGGAGCCTAAAATTGCCTCTCTGCAAACTAAGATTTTAAAATTAACTGAGGTAAAGGAATGATTAAAGAAAAATAAAATGGCTTCCAAAGCGTCAAAAAAAAAAAAAAAAAAAAAAAACTCGGACCAGCTGTGCAGGGTCCAGCCTCGGCCACGGATGAGTCGCCAGCTTCTGTGTTTCAGGATGAAGTTCTCGCCAGCGTGTTCCTCACCACAAATGACTTGATGTCGGTGTTAATCTGGTGTCTGGAAATCAGCACCTTGATGTATGTTGTGGATTGAGCTGTGTCTCCATAAGAGACGTTGAAGTCCTCGCCCCTAATATCCGTGGATGCAACCTTATTTGGAAACAGGGTCAATGGAAGTACTGTTAGCTAAGATGAGTCACCCTGGAGCGGCGTGGGCCCTAATCCAGTAGGTCTGGTGTCCTTACGAGAAGCCGCGTGAAGCTGGAGCTATGCTTCCCAGGAGGGGTCCCCAGAAGGTCGGAAGGGGCGGGTCTCAGGGGGGCGTGGCCCTGCCTACACCTTGACTTTGGGCTTGTAGCCCCCAGACTTATAAGACCTTAAGGTCTGTTGTTCTAAGCCGCCCAGTGTGGTGTGCTTTGTTAAAGCAGCATGAGGACACAGAAGGCAGAAGACAACCATTTAGAACAGGTGCCTTTTAACGAAACTTCCCCTCCCAGAGCCTGGGGTGCAGAAGTTTTCTGCTTTCTTTAAAAGGTATGGCACAAAACCCTTGAAAGAGATTCAGTCCAGTGCTTGTTCCCAAAGAAAATTTTGGGTAAACAACTTCCATTCTTTATTTTTAATGTCTGCTCTCTCTCTACGGGTCTCCTCCTCCTCATTTCTTACATCTGTGATGTAAATTTGTAAAGCTGGAGGGGTAAACTTCCACCCACCAGGCCGTGGATCGTGCAGTAGAAATGACTGTTTCAACATGACCACCGTATGAGGGACCATGAATTACGTTATGGAAAAGGTTAGCTCCTTCCCTAAAGAAAGAACAAGCTGTGATGAAGAGAAGTAATATCCGTTAACTACGTTTTCCATATTCACACATAAAAAAAGAGTTATTTAAAATAAAATTCAAAGTAAAGGTAATTAGTACAATTTGAAAATAAGAGAAGTAAGGGCATAATAGACTAACGGTTGGGTAAAAGAAAAATAATAACGAGATCTAAAGTAAATGAACTTCAAGATAAAAACCTAGGAACTCAGTAAATAAATGATACAATATTATAATTAAATAGTTAGAATATTAATGAGAGAAAAATTAAAATGAGAGCAGTGGGTAGAATTAAAGATTAAAAACAGGAGTTAAGAACCTTACAATTAAGAAGGATTAAGGAAAACATATCTGAAAAAAATAGAATAAGAAATCTGAAGATTAGAGAGATCAGTATATTAATTGAAATCATATTATGAAAAAGAAAGATAACATAGCATAAGCTGACAATACAATCTATAACAAGAGCAGAATGATAGCTTTAAAGGTTGCTTAAAGAACTAAAATATTGTCTTAGCAAAAACAAGGTGCCAGATGTGGTGTCATTAGTGTCAATATCAGACGGTGGCAGAGGGGCCCATGACCAGATCTGGGCAAGGATGCCCGTTCAGGGCCAGTGTGAGTGGTGTCAGGGCTCTTTTCCTCTTTTCCTCTGGTGAGGCCCACACGCGTGTACATGCAGCCGGATCAGGAATTAAATCTTCATTGTGTGAGGGATGCAGATTTGGGGGTGGTGGTTAATACTGTAGACCTACCCTGACTGAAATAAAAAATGGGACCACAAGTGGGATGTCCATTGAGGGTGATCCAAAAAAATTATTTTAAAAGCATGGAGGGAAGAAAGCAAGCCGCAGGTGGAATAATTGGTCCCCAAACACATGCACGTCCTGCTCGAGGCCTGTGGTTACGTGCGTAACGTGGCAAAGCAAGTGAAGGTTGCAGACGGAACTGTGGCCAGTGGTCAGCTGACCTTGAGAAGGGAGGTCATCCCGGACTGTCAGGGAGGGGGTGCGGGCAGTGTGATCACAAGTCCACGTATGTGATGAGAGGGCAACATGTCAAAGTCCAGGTGATGCAGGTGAGGCAGTGCTCCTGGCCCAGGTGGGAGGAGGGCCAGGACGCAGACAGCACGGCAGCCCCTGGGAGCTGGACCTTCCCCTGGCACCTGTGGAAGGAGGGCAGCCCACCAACACCTGGCTGTTAGACTGTAAACCCCCTTGGACCCTGGCCTGCAGAACTGTAAGAATTAGATCTGTACTGTTTCAAAGCTGATGGAGAAAGTAATTGAGAGGACCCACGAGTTGGTCCCGGGCAACTGGGGCTCCTCACCCCTGACCTTGGGATGTTTGCACCATCCCCACCCTAGACACAGCCTCGAGGTCGAGGCCGTCTAGACAGTGAACCTGATGGAACCCAGGTAAGCCCTCTATAAACTTCTAAAATCTGGCTGGTGGGTGCAGATAGCCACTTGTCTTGCGGTCCAAGGCAAGCCTCATAAGTAAGCCCCCCGCTGGTTACACCTGCCACCCCCCAGTCTGGAGGTCTGCCAGTTTCTTCGGTCTCTCCCTGTCCTTTTGGGGATGGGGCCAGTTTATGAACCAATGAAAGCCACCGAGGTTGTGGCGGTCTGTGACAGCGACCACGGGAAATTGTTCTGCAGTGATGAATACTTAGTAAGACCATCACTTACAGAAGTTGGAATGTAGATAATTTTAGCGGCCAACCTGTGACGCACAGCCTGGCAGGGAGGCGGTTAATTTCAACGGTGGGATGGTACCCTCGGCGTCTCCTCAATTACACGTCTGTCTCCAGGAAATGGGCTAAAGATGTGCTTCCCACACACCTGCTGGGTGGCCCTAATACCAGAGTGTAGCTATTGTCGCAAGGAGCCCCAAATAAGAAGCTCGCCAAGAGTTTGAAATAGTTGATTGTAGAGGAAACCCTGAGCCTGAAGAAGGTCTGCGAGTGCCAGAGAATTTAAATGATGCTCGATCACTCTCCCACAGCGGGGCAGGCTTGGGGGAGGCAGGTTGGGGGTCACAGGCCGCGCCAGAGGTGAGGATGCAAAACCAAAGGCGTCCCCGAAGTGCAGCCGCAGGTCGCATGCAAAAGGGAGTGTCTGTCAGGGAACAAAATGGGGACTCACTGAGGACCCGTCCTCCCGGGCGGAGGGCCCTGACCTGGGCGCTTCTCCCTCGGAGGGTGCTCAAGGCGGTGAGTTTGCTCCTGTCCGGCTGCACGGAGAGGAAAGGAGGGAAGGGAACCTTCTCCGTAAGAAGCAGATCCAGGTCTGCAGGCCGAGAGCTGCCGCAGCAGGACCTGAGCAAGAGGCAGCAGCGTGAAACCTCCTGATGCCAAGTCGGGCTTCCATCCCCAGGGTCTGAGGGGCCGTCCTGCTGTCCTGGGACGTGCAGGAGCCCGTTCGGCCTGTGAAAGCATGGGAAGCTGTGCCGCGCACCTGGGTGACTTTGGAATTGGTCACTGCTCCTGCCGGCCAGGGCACAGGGCCGGTGCCCACCTGGGCAGGGAGGGGCCACAGGACTAACCGTGGACGCTGAGCGTTGGCAGAAGTGGTCGGGGTTCCTTTAGGACGAACCTTTGTTGACACTGCCAGACTCAGTCTGTCCTCACCTCCAGGCCTGTCTTCACTTCCAGGGCACGTGAATGTGTATGTGTGTGCATCTGTGCGTGTTCATGTGTGTGCGTGTGAGTGTGTGTGCATAATTTACACTAACACAAGATCATTTTTAATAAGTACCAGCCTAAAGGTGTTTACAAATGGCTACAGAATGAGGGAAAGAGCTAGCACAGAAGTATCTGGGAGGAGGATTTCTTGCCTGAATTTATCCTGAATATCTATTCTCAATTTACAGAGCAAATGTATTAGCCATTTTATAGTTATGTATTTTTTCTAATAAAAGACCTCTCATTTATTTGTACTTTGGGCAATATTTGCCTGCAGGACAGAGCTGCGTGTTATAATCTACAACCATATATCTTATGCTTTTTCAGCTGGACTTAGGCAATTATAAAAATATACAAAATGAAACAAAGCCACAACAACAAAAACCCTCTAGGGCAGTAAAATAGCACTCCTCCACACTCACCTTAACACATTCCTACTCGGCATGTAAAAAGCGTGTTGAGAAATAACCGTGCTTCATAGTAATGCAACATCTGAAAAATCAAGCTGATGGCAATTTCTAGCTCAAGAAAAGTATAGCTCAGTCCTTTCTATTTTTTCCACCATCTTAACCAAGGAAATGGGGGGAAAATGATTTTTAAAAGGTAATTCTTAAAATCAGTTCAAAAAATATTATCAGGCAATTAAAGAACATTAAAGATCTCCAAATTAACAAAATCCTACGGGGGTTGGTGTTCTGCTTATAAGCTTATCAACTCTTACAGAACAGGCTGCCTTTGTGAGCTCCAGCCACAACTAAGTAGGAGTTATACTCACAGCAGATCAGAATTACTTTCCATAAAGTAGAAGGGGCTCTAATACAGAGTCTGAGAATTACTATTAGGAAAACTTGTTTGCAAATCCCACGCCAAATAGATAGTTTTTTGTGTCTGGTTGTATGCCAGAGGCTAATTTTTGCTAAGGCAAACAATACTTTCTTCTACTGAGTTTTCACGTTGTAGTTTACTGAAGGGCGAATTAGCAGAATTATCATAATACGTAATGAAATGAAGAGCCCATTAAAAGCAAAGGATTGTGGGCAACACTGTAGATTGATTTCTTTTTAACGTTACAGCACACTTTCTGAGGGAGAAGTCATTTGTGTTTAAGGGGAGAGGATGTGACACTTCTCTGAGTCAGGTCAGGACTCCCAGTCTATCTGTGATGGCAGCTATTATGTCTACAATACGACTAATTGTCATAGCAATTGATGAAATTGGTAATAATTGTAGTGAGTAAATTTACTGAGCTCCTTTTATATTCCAGATGACACCAGACATTTGACAAATTAGTCATTATAACAACTCTCCAAAGTAGGCGTTAGGATTTGGGCTTTGAAATCGAAGTTCAAGGAATAAAGTACGTCGATTCATTAGTCAGGCGCACAGACGGCACGCAGGGCTCCGTGCTAAGGCCACACACTGTGCTCCAACCGCAGGCCCCTGCTCACCAGCCCTGGGCCAAAACAGGCCTCCACCCCTCATCTGTAAAATGGGATGAGACTGGCATTGAGCTCACAGGGCTCCAGAGAAAATACCGTGAGCTCATCCACAGATGACACTTAGCTTCTGGCCCATTGTATAGAAAGCTCAGGAGAACCTTAGTTGCCCCTAAAATCAATTATTGTTACCATTGAAGGTATTCTGTGGGGTGGTGACATTAGGTCCATGCAGCAACAATTTCTGTCCTCCCCAGCACACCACTATCATGCATCACACCTAACACTCTGCAAAGTTTTGAAAGAGCAGTGCAACATTTCGGGTTCCACTTTTTTAATTCAAATCATTGACCACTTAAGAAAAGGAGTTAAGCTTCCATGTTCTGAAGCCTTTTCACAAAAACTGTAAACACCTTTCAACATTCAAAATTCATGTCCTCCTTCTTTAGAAATAAATTTGCAATGAGTTTTCCATTGTTCTTTATTTGTTGCACTGACTCATTTTACAATCAAAGTTCCCATTATCTGAAATTCTGAAGTATAGTAATTTGGAAGAATGGCAGCAACAGGCAAAAAGATCGCTGGGCAAGCAAAGCGATTGTTTATGAGACAGATTTGAAGGCTGGGTTTGGATTTTTTTAATGTGTGGGAAGGATGAACAACAATGATAAATTTTGTACAGGATTTTCTGTGTAATTTGTTAATACTAAGTGATATACCTGTTTCAAAGACGCTCCTCAGGCATCCACAAGGAGACAAAGTGAAAGGGATTTTAATCACAAGGTTGCTATAGCAGCAAAATTCATAGATAAACTAAAGATTTATCATTTATTTATCTGGCAATTAGATAAGTAAAATAGTGGAATTTTATGAAGTAATTGAGATAATGCATTGTTTATATGTCATATTAAAGCAGCTCAATCTCAAAAAAAACAACAACCCAATCAAAAAAATGGGCAGAAGACCTAAACAGACATTTCTCCAAAGAAGACATACAGATGGCCAAGAGGCATATGAGAAGATGCTCAACATCACTAATTATCAGAGAAATGCAAATCAAAACTACAATGAGGTATCACCTCACACTGGTCAGAATGACCATCATCAAAAAATCTACAAACATTAAATGCTGGAGAGGGTGTGGAGAAAAGGGAACCCTCTTACACTGTTGGTGGGAATGTAAACTGATACAGCCACTATGCAGAACAGTATGGAGGTTCCTTAAAAAACTAAAAATAGAACTAGCATACGACCCAGCAATCCCACTTCTGGGCATATACCTGGAGAAAACCATAATTCAAAATGACACATGCACCCTAATGTTCATTGCAGCACTATTTACAATGGCCAGGTCATGGAAACAACCTAAATGTCCATCAACAGAGGAATGGATAAAGAAGATGTGGTACATATATACGACAGAATATTACTCAACCATAAAAATGAATGAAATTGTGCCATTGCAGAGATATGGATGGATCTAGAGACTGCCATACAGAGTGAAGTAAATCAGAAAGAGAAAAACAAATATCGTACATTATTGCATATATGTGGAATCTAGAAAATGGTATAGACGAACTTATTTGCAAAGCAGAAATAGAGACACAGATGTAGAAAACAAATGCATGGATACCCACGGGGGATAGGGGGTGGGATGAACTGGGAGATTGGGATTGACATATATACACTATTGATACTATGTATAAAATAGATAACTAATGAGAGCCTACTGTATAGCACGGGGAACTCTACTCAATGCTCTGCAGTGAACTAAATGGGAAAGAAATCCAAAAAGGAGGGGATATACATATAGCTGATTCACTGTGCTGTACAGCAGAAACTAACACAACATTGTAAAGCAACTATACTCCAATAAAAAATAAAATAAAATTTTACTAGGTTTAGAAAAATAGTTCTAAAAACATAGTAAGGTGGAGAATGTTAGAAATAGAATGATTTCTATAGCAAAATACCACACACACACCCCCCACTACATAATTCTAAAGAAATACATATATAAATAAATATGCATGTAAGATAGGGGATGGGCATGGAGATAAAAGAAGAGGAATTATTGTGATATAAAGAAAGTCCCTCAACAAACCAATGTCGATTATTTAAGAGGAGTTGTGTATTACCAGCTCAAGCCTATCAACCTAAATCTGAAGCAATAAAAACAATCCTAGAATATGACAGGGTGATCATTCACACATTTTCCATCCTTTTAGAAATCCCACTGAAACAGAACTATACGTAGATTAGAGAAAAATTATAATCGTAGAAATAAAATAATAAACAAGTAGTGATGTACATGTCAGTAAATAAAGGCTGGTAAATCTCTCAGGATTGAATGTGGAGAAAAGGAAACTTTTGTGCGTTGTCGGTGGGTATGTAAATGGTACAGCCACTGTGGAAAACAGTATGGAGGTTCCTCAAAAAATTAAAAATAGAACTACTATAGGATCCAGCAATTCCACTTCTGGGTATTTATCTGAAGAAAATGAAAACTCTAATTCTAATAGATATCCACACCCCAGTGTTCATTACAGCATTATTTACAATAGGCAAGATATGGAAGCAACCTAAGTGCCCATAAACAGAAGAATGGACAAAGAAGGTGTGAAATATATATATATATATTTATATATGCCAGAATATTAATAATGGAATATTACTCAGCTATAAAAAAGAATGAAGAATGAAATCTCACCATCTGTGACAGGATGGATGGATATAAAGAGTATTATGCTTAGGGAAATAAGTCAGACAGAGAAAGACAAATATGTTGTGTTCTCACTTATATGTGGAATCTGAAAGAAAAGCCTAAAGCAAAACAAATGAACAAACAATACAAAATGAAAAAAGACTCAGACACAGAGAACAAACAGATGGTTGCCAGAGGGGATGGGGGTGGGGGAATGAGTGAAGTAGGTGAAAGAGATTAAGAAGGACAAACTTCCAGTTATAAAATGAATACGTCATGGGGATGTAATGCACAGAACAGGGAATATAGTCAGTTATATTATAATAACTTTACAAGGTGACGTATGGTTACTAAACATAGTGGTGATCAATTCGTAATGTAAATAAATGTCAAATGTCTTTGTTGTGCATCTGAAACTACTATAATATCGTATGTCAACTATACTTCCAAAAAAATGAAAAAAAGGATGTTAAAAAAATTTAATGGGAGAGTAAAACAACTGAGTATTTGCATTTGGTATATTTGGCATATATTTTATGACTTTTTAAAACATATTATTTTATTTTTCTCAAAAGGACTTTTAAAATAAAAATAAATCTACTCTCACTGTCATTTTTAAAAGAGAAAGGGAATTGTCTCTTTTAAACCTCACAATCTCGTGTTGAAAAATGCGTGTCCTCCAGGGTCAATATGGAGGGGTTTCAGAGCCGGGGCTCCAAACGTGACTACTGGGTGTGACTCCCTCCCTGCCCTCAGACCAGGTGACCTCTGCAAATTACCTGCATCCTTCTTCCCAGGTCACCTCACCAGGGAAGTGGAAAGTGAGGGACCAGCTCCGGGACCAGGTGGGGAGTAAGCATCACGGCTGGGCCACGTCTGAGGTGGGAGTTACTTCTGTGGTGGTGATTTGTATAAACAATCTCAAGAGTATTTATTCAGTTGGGTGGATCTATGGGTAAATTAACCTTCGGAGGTTCACAGGGGAATCAAAGCTTGTCAATATCTTGTAGCCACTCACCATGGATCAGAGAGTTCAGAGTTTCCCGAGATGCTCCAAAATCTTTGTTTTTGGAGAAAATCCCAATTGATATTCACTCTCTGTGCAAAAACATTCATGATGTGTTAAATACTTGCCACTTTTCCCATATTATATATATATGTGTGTGTGTGTGTGTGTGTGTGTATAGAGAGAGACTTACAAAATACTGATATTTTAATGAAAGTCAAAGAAAATAAATGACTTGAAATAAAAATCTGTATTTTACATAAAATTTCATAAGGAGTTGTAAGTAATAGTCCCCAATGAAACAGTATGCACACTAAATCATGTTTGGAAACTTGCTGTAGAGTTCAGTTGAATATAAATTCACATGTATTTTTTCCAAAGGAAAAAACGTGTTTCTGTATAGTGTTTATCATGTAGTATTCACCATATGTATACTACATATAAAGCTATATGGTACTGATAGCATATAGAACTGTATTGATATACAGGTACTAGTTTTTCTCTTTGAAAAGTGAAAACTACAAATTTTATGAAGGATGAGATAAAAGTATTCTTCATAATCACATACATTTCCAAGGCAGCCACCATCCCCACGTCTATGGGAGTACAGATGCCAACGCGCGTACACACACCTCCTTCTCAGGCGCTGGTACCCTGACTGCAGCCAGGCTGCCAACACGCCTCTCCTCGCCCGGAGGACTTGGGGTTCTCCTGAGCCTGCCCCAGAGCACACCTTACTTACATGCATGCTCTATTACGTAAATGCTACTACGTTTTCTCATAAAGTGTATTATTCAGTATGTACATTTTATAACTTTGTTTTCTCTTAACATATTGTAGACTCTGTCTACTAGACATAAATGTAAATATACCTCATTCTTGGTAACAGCTTCATAAAAAATGTGTACGGATGACATTTTATTTAATTAATCCCTTTTTATGTATAAAGATGGTGTTCTGATATTCTTCTGTCTTAGTAAGGCTGGAATGAGCAGTGCTGTATCTGTGTGTGTGTGTGCCCAATTCTTTTTATCACGTACTATGATAAATTCATACATGTGGTATTGCTGAGTCAAAGGCTTACATATCAACCTCTCAAGCCCTGGTTTTCTTCCTCAGATTGGGACTATGATACCAGCACTGAAAGTTATTGGAATGACCGGGTAAGTGCACGGCTGCCCACAGAGCTGTCCTGTGAGCAGATAGGGACGGTGCCTCTTCCGCCGCTGTGCCTTCTGAAGACGCAGAGACCAGGCCTTCTTCTCCAAAGAGGAGCAGGGAAACACCACTGACCTGGCTTAGGAGCAATGGAACTGAAAGTATATGTTTCCCTTTGTCCAGGTTAATCCTGACTGTTGGCCCCTTTCTTAAAATTTCCAGGAAAAAGAACTCTGGTTTTCATTTTCTGAGGATCAACTTGTAACTGGGCCTTCAAGTAACTACAAAGACTTCGTCATTTTTCATTAATTGATTTTTCAGGTTGATATTCACTCAAGTTTGATCAGATCCGTGCGGGACCCTGAATGTCTGGGTGGAGGGGGGCTGTCAGGGAGCCCTGAAGGAGGCTGACTCCTGGTGGCAGGTGGATAAAGCCAGCTGGAGAGGATGGAGGAGAGCCTGAGGTGGGGAGTTAAAGCTCTTTGAGAATCTGGTGTGGGAGGGAGCTGAAAATGGGCAATTCCTCCGGAGGATGAGGGAGGGGGTATGGGGGGGAGGAAGGGATACTGCAGGAAAAGGGGAAAGTGACAGGTTCCTTAGCAATTGGGGTGGGGCGGACTATTCCATAAGGCAGGGCATGTCCCCTGAGACGGGCAGCAGGAAGTGTCTGTGGAGGGAACAGAAGGTGGGCGGATTTGATTATAGGGTGGGAGACACATGAGGTAGCTCCTATCTAATTGTTTCTAGTTTCTCTTTGAATTAGAGAGAATATCTGCAGCAGAGTGAATGGAGGTGGAGGGAAAGGGGGAGAGAGAGAGAGAGAGAGAGAGAATATGGGAAGGAGGGAGGAGGGAAGTTGTTTTAGAGCCTGGAAGTCAAGCCCACCAGGAGGGGTGGCCGAACCACAGGAGTGACTGCGTGCCTGCTTGAGATGTGGTCCTGGATGGAAACAGACCGGTCGGCAGGGCTCTGTGGTTTTCCCTCATGGGGTTCAGGTGTTTGGGGAAAGGTAAGGGACAGGTGGATAGTTGGGCTTAACCAGGTCTGTGGTTTCACGAGGCAAGTCATGACAGCGAGAAAAACTGGGGGAAGTTAGGAATGTTTGTAAGAGACTGAGGACAGTGGTGGATTTTATAATTTAAATGGAATAAGGAAGAAATTGAAGTCATTTTTGAGGGAGGGGCCAGTGGTTGCCAGCAGATTATTTGGCTGTAAGTGTAGAGTGAGACACAGGGGACGTGCAGAGGAAATGAGCTGGCGGGAGGGGTACTGACAGTGGGACTGCAGGTGGTTGGTTCCTGGGGCTGGTGGGGCAGATGTGGGCGGTGAGGACCATGGCGTTGAGGGAGGGGAGACTGAGGAGACTGGACAGAATCTCGGGCATCCCGTACTCACTTGCCAACTAATGCCAAACCCCTTGGCTCCCGCTGTTTCTGCTTACGCTTCCTGTGTTGTATTCTGCACACTGGACCAGAGCATGTGGTCTGTGTCACCATCGTGTTGGTCCCGTGTAGCACAAGCCTGATACATAACACAAGTCCAGCGCATATTTTTTAATAAATAAGGAAGGAGGTAACTGAATGATTATCTTATTAAACTATGAAACAAAAGAATCCCATATTCTTGGTTGTAGGTGGGTGTTTTACTAAAGCACTTTCTTATAAAAAAAGAAAACCAAAACCTGTAGATTGCAAGCAATTTTCTGCAAGAAAAAGTAAATAAATCAGAAGTTCAAACTTTTCAAAATTCATACACTTTGTACATTTCTAATGTACTTATTAAGAAAAAGAAAGTATTAAATGAGAAACTAGCCTCATAATTGTTTTTGTCACAGCAAAAGTTGAGGAGAATCGTATCGTGTTGCTCAAATTTCTATTCATTTTTCTTAAGCCTATGAGAATCAAAGTATCTTTGTGTTCAGAAACGAATTCTCTCCTCAGAGCCTCTGTACACTTATATAACTGAAGATAAGATTTGGGACTTGGTTATGAGTCAAAACTAAATATATTCATGGTTTATTTCTATTTGGAGACCATTCTAAAAATTCAGGTACATATTTGAATATTACAATGCCTACTCGATATATTTAATATCTTCTCCAAATATTCTTACTCAGGTAAGGATACGGTGACATAATCAGTTTTGAGT
Source organism: Balaenoptera physalus (assembly GCF_965194825.1). Classification (NCBI taxonomy): domain Eukaryota; kingdom Metazoa; phylum Chordata; class Mammalia; order Artiodactyla; family Balaenopteridae; genus Balaenoptera; species Balaenoptera physalus. The sequence goes on from NW_028126143.1 coordinate 173,489, forward strand.
TCACTCATACATTCTCAAAGATATTTAACACGTTAGCTAAGAACCTGATTTGGGAAGGACATTTTTATTACATGGGTAATAAAATGTCTGTAATCCCTCAAATAAGGGAGGCAGTAATTTTATGTCCGTGACCCACTAGACTCTGAGCTCCGTGAGGACCTGGTGGTCTTACATTCATCACATCCCCAATATCTACTAAGGCATCTAGACATCGGTCAGCAATCAATTGTTGTTGAATGTGTGAATGATTGAAAAAAATATTGACTATTAAAAGCGGTAAAAGGGGGCTTCCCTGGTGGCGCGGTGGTTGGGAGTCTGCCTGCCAATGCAGGGGACACGGGTTCGAGCCCTGGTCTGGGAAGATCCCACATGCCGCGGAGCGACTGGGCCCGTGAGCCATAACTACTGAGTCTGCGCGTCTGGAGCCTGTGCTCTGCAACAGAGGCCACGACAGTGAGGGGCCCGCGCACCGCGATGAGGAGTGGCCCCCGCTTGCCGCAACTGGAGAAAGCCCTCGCACAGAAACGAGGACCCAACACAGCCAAAAATAAATAAATAAATTTATTAAAAAAAAAAAAAAAAAAGAGTGTTAGGTAACACATTAGGAACTAGGTGGCTCTGTGCCCATAATCTTAAAAAAAAAAAAAAAAAAAAGCGGTAAAAGATATAAATATTTACATACAGTTATAGGCATTCACTGATCACCTGCCTAAAACCCACTCTTGGACCGTGACTTAAGAGCCCTTGCGTTATCCTGCAGTTGCACAGGCCCCAGGACCCTGGTGCTATAGCCCTGGTCAGTTTCTGAGTCCTCCGAGGATGGGCCGATTCTCAAGGGCCCCCAACAGCCATGGCTCCCCTGGGCGAGGTTTCCTACAGGAATCCCCCTCCACTGCTGTGGAATCTTTCTCTCCTTTCTCCTTCTTCTCTTCCCTTCCTCCCTCCCTCCCTCCTTCCCTTCCCGTTCTTTGAGTAGCATATTAGTGTCGATTATATCACACCATCCTTTTTAAAGTGAAATGTCACTTTTTCCAAAAAAGCTCAAAAATAGTACTCACTTCAACTCCTTAGCACACAAATATGAACAAATTTCCTAAACAATATGAATTTAGCAGTAAAATTTATTATCTGAAGACTGGGAAAAAGTGATACCTGCTCTACAATGTAGTTCTTGTAAGTTTTAGTTGTAATTCATATTAATATCAGGTTTAAAAATAGAAATATGGTAATGATCATGTGATGCTCTTTTTTCTTAAATAATTATTAGTTTTTTTACTCTTTAGTGAATTTCTAGTTTAGACAACATCGAGAAATTATGGCGTATGCAAACACACTTCTTTTGTAGTAAATATGGTTTTCAAAACACACACAAGGAGCTTCCCTGGTGGCACAGTGGTTAAGAATCCACCTGCCAATGCAGGGGACACGGGTTCGAGCCCTGGTCCGGGAAGATCCCACATGCCACGGAGCAACTAAGCCCGTGCGCCACAACTACTGAGCCTGCGCTCTAGAGCACGCAAGCCACAACTACTGAGCCCAGGTCCTGCAACTACTGAAGCCCGCACACCTAGAACCCGTGCTCCACAACAAGAGAGGCCACCGCAATGAGAAGCCTGCACGCCACAATGAAGAGTATCCCTGCTCGCCGCAGCTAGAGAAAGCCCACACACTGCAACGAAGACCTGACACAGCCAAAGATAAATAAATAAAATAAATTTTAAAAAAATCCCTCAGTTTAAAAAAAATAAATAAATAAAATAAAAACACACACTAGTTTTCTGCTCATAGGAAGATGGAGAAAGCAGCATGGAAGTACCTCGAAAAATAAATAAAATTATTATTATACCCAGCAATCCCACTTCTGGGTGTATAACCAAAGGAAAACAGGGTATTGAAAAGGTATATGAACTCCCGTGTTTATTGCAACATTATTCACAATAGCCAAGACATGGAAACAACCCAAGTGTCCAGCAACGGATGAATGGATAAGGAAGACGTGGGGGTGTGTGCCTGTGTGTATGTATATGTATTGTGATATATGACAGATATATATGTATATATGTGATATATATGTGCCTATGTGTATATGTATGTATATTATATGTACGTATAATGAATATTATTCAGCCACCAGAAAGAGGAAATCTTGCCGTTTTGCAACCACATGGATGGACTTTGAGGGCATTCCGTTAAGTCAGAGGAAGGCACATGCTGTATGATCTCACTTCAATATGGAATCTAAGAAAGCCCAACGCAGAGAAACAGAGTAGGTGGGTGGGTACCAGGGGCTGGGGAGTTGGGGTCTGCAAAGGTGTTGATCAGAGGGTACAAACTGTCCAGTTATAAGATGAATACATTCTGGGGGTCTAATGTATGGCATGGTGATTCTAGTTATCAAGACTGTATTATACACTTGAAAGTTGCTCTGAATATTTTCCCACTTCTGAAAAGAAATGGTAATTATGTGACCTGGTGAAGGTCAGCTAACCGAGGGTGGTAATCACACGGCGGTATAAGTGGATCAAGTCAACACTCTGTACACCTTAAATTTACACACTGTTATCCATCCATTATTTCCCGCTAAAGCTCGAAAAAACCAGGTTACCGTCAGAAGGAGCAGCGTCTCTCGTGTCTGTTCCACCGCCACTTGCCCGCCATGCGTCAGGCGTCCCACTCGCAGAGACGGGTCACGCCGGTGCTGCCACCTCGGCCTTCGCGCTTTCCCGCCTCGGAAGGACAGCGAACGGGCTTCCGCAGATGAAAGGCCGCGCGCGTCTGCGCCCCTGAGAGTTTGCGGGACCGGGAGACGCGGGATGTGGAAAGGGAGGAAAACCCACGCCCTTCGTAAAGGTTGGTAGCTTGGGGGGGGGGGTGTTTTCCTGAGATTTATGCCAAACTTTCATTTACGCTTGAACGAGGATGACTTGAGTCTACGCAGCCTGATACTGTCCTGAGAGAGCAAGGGACTCGCCGACCGGCTGCTGCCCCACTGCCCGGAGGTGCGCCCAGCCCCGCGCCCCGGGGCGTCGCCGGGTCCGCAGCGAGGACACGGGCGCCGCCGAGCCGCCAGCCCGGGGCGCGGGTGGGGCGCGCGGGCGCGAGAGGCGTCCTTTCCTCTTCTGGACAGTCCCCAGGGTCCAGCACCAGCTCCACGTGACGGGGAGACCCCGGCGGAGGGGTCCCCAGGGACCCGGCAGGCAGCTGCCCTGCGACCCTCCGAGGGAGGGGAAGGCCCGGAGGCACCCGACTGCGGACGGGGGGACGCCCCAGGTCAGATCCACCGGGGAGCAGGGGCGGGGAGGGGCCGCCGAGCGGCAGGAGCGCTCGGCCCCGGCCCGGGGGAGCGGCAGCCCCCAGAGGCTATCACCTCTCCCGCTCTCCCCCGGAGCGCCGCAGCCCGGGACGCGTCCCGCCCCTCGGCAGCCGCGCGCCCCTCCTCTCGGGCGCGTCGCGTGGGCGGCGGTCACGGGCGGTGGGCGGTGCTCAGGGCGGTGGGCGGTGGTCACGGGCGGTGGGCGGTGGTCACGGGCGGTGGGCGGTGCTCAGGGCGGTGGGCGGTGGTCACGGGCGGTGGGCGGTGCTCACGGGCGGCGGGCGGTGGTCACGGGCGGTGGGCGGTGCTCAGGACGGTGGGCGGTGCTCACGGGCGGCGGGCGGCGGTTACGGGCGGTGGGCGGTGCTCAGGTCGGTGGGCGGTGGTCACGGGCGGTGGGCGGTGCTCAGGGCGGTGGGCGACGGTCACGGGCGGTGGGCGGTGCTCACGGGCGGCGGGCGGCGGTCACGGGCGGTGGGCGGCGGTTACGGGCGGTGGGCGGTGCTCAGGGCGGTGGGCGGTGCTCACGGGCGGCGAGCGGTGATCACGGGCGGTGGGCGGTGCTCAGGGTGGGGGGCGGTGGTCACGGGCGGTGGGCGGTGCTCAGGACGGTGGGCGGTGCTCACGGGCGGCAGGCGGCGGTCACGGGCGGTGGGCGGTGCTCAGGACGGTGGGCGGTGCTCACGGGCGGTGGGCGGTGCTCGGCTCCTCCCGCCGCAGCCCGCGGAGCCCGAGCCGAGCCCGAGCGGCGCTGAAGCGCAGAGGGGCGTGGACGTGGCGCCCGCGGGGCCCTAGGAGGCTCGCGCGGGTCCTCGGCGCTGAGCTCGCGCGGCCCGGAGCGTTGGTCCCGCCGAGTGGGCGGCGATGAGCGCCGAGGGACCCTTCCCCCCGGCTGCCCCCCGCGGGCGCCCCGGCCGCCTGCTAGTGCCCGCGAGGGTGAGTGCCGGACCTCCCGGCCGTTTTTTCTGCGCGCGCCCCTCCTCTCCCTGCGCCCCCTTCCCCTCTGCACCCCTTTCTCCCTCCAGGCCCTCCCCTTCTCAGCGCCCCTGTCTCTCCTCCGCGACCCGTCTTCCCTCCCCGTGCCCCCTCCTCATCCTCCGCCCCCTCCTCACCCGGCGCCCCCTTCCCTCTTGCGTCCCCATCTCCATCTCCCGGGGCGGCTCGTGCGGGCGGGCGGGCGGGCGCAGACCCCCTGACCCTCCGTCCTCCCGGCCCAGCATCCCAGACGGAAACTTGTAGGGTCTGCCTTTCCCCGTCGTGAAGGTGCAGCGGCTCCGTGGCCCGTGGGAATCAGGTTCTCCAGGGTTGGGGGTTGGGGGTTCGCCCCTCCTGTCTCCCTGCGAGCGGCTCCTGGCCTCGGGGGCCGCGGCGGGCGTCCTCCTGAGCTCCTCTCCGTCTTGGGGGGGGCCTCTGCCCGGGCTGGGGGCCCCCCCGGCCGAGCGCCCCGCTACTTAGGGGACAGCTCAGCTCTGGACGCCCAGTTCGTGATACCGATTCGTGCGTGCGTGTCTGTGTGACATCTCTTCTTATCCCTGCCCCAGACGACTCCCCTCCACCCTCTTACTTCTAAATAACTTAACTGTTGGGGGAAAACAGAAATGTGGCTCAGTCAAAAACGAAAAGTTCTTGGAAGCCTTCGCGTCGCCACCCCCAGCATAACCGAGTGTTCTGGAAACAGTTTAGGAACCGCAGCCGAGGCTCCCCGACTGATTGACTAATCCGGCTGGAACCGCCTCCCTTCGGGTTTGTCCTCACAGACTCCCTAAGCCCGGGAGCGACAGTAAAAACCGGCGTGTGTCTAGCAGTCCTTTTCAGGATAACAGAGAAATGTTTCGGAGACTATGGGTTGAAGGCTTTTATAAATTCCTGTGTGTCAGGATGCTTCTAAACCAGGGCAGTACTAATGACTGTATGATTTTCTTAAAAAAAAAAAAAAAGCTTATGTAGAGACAGTTGCTTCTTCCATCAAGTTATACAATTCTGGGGTGTTTCCACAAAATCTTGAAATTAAATTTCATGTGAAGTTCCGTGCTGATTGTGTAAAGTACTTTGTCACGGAGCAGTTTTCCTTAAACCGGGAAGACGTGCTTGGGGTAGTCGGAAGTCAAGTGCTTAAGAAAGAGGCTGGGAGTTCTGTCACTGCCTGGAGTCTTGCGGCCATGCGCTCGCTGGTTAGGAGCTGCGCATCTGCTTGAGGTGTTCTTGCAGCCGTCCTGTGTGTAACCACCGTAATTATAGTGGAAGAACCAAGTGGATTGATCATACTGCATAATTGACTCCGTGGACGAGTTATTGGCAATAACTTAAGTTTTTAAAAAATATGTCAACTGCAGGTTCTCAAATAAGTACTCTCCAGGGTGCTAAATGTTGACTCCATTAAGATACTAAATTGGGGGCTCAGAAAGGGGCTCCATACCCCATTTGCTGAGGCTGTAACTAGTGCTTATTTGTAATAAGAACCTTGATTATAAGATGCATCCTATGTGCCTCATACTGGGTTTGAAACGACTTTCTTGTATGTCATCATTTTTCTAATTAGAAGCACTAAGTTCTCCTTCTTAACTGAAATGATGAAATAACTCTGTAAACTCAATGATGTTATGGACAGTTACTGATAAGAAAAGCAGCAAACCTGCATGCTTGTCTAGATTCCAAGGATTCAAGTGAAAAATTTATGGCCATCAGAGGTCCACAGTGCAAAGATGTTTAGGGCCATTTTCCAGCCAAGGTTCCAGCCATGATTGTGTTCCAGCCAGGAAGTTCTGTCAGCACCAAAGAACAAGTGTTGGAATAGTAACATGGATCCCGTAATAGCAGGAGTGGTCCCTCCGGTGTCCTAAGTAATCAGGTGTGCTCAGATGCTGCGTGCTCCAGCCTACAGCAGAGCTCAGATTCTTGCTCATTTATAACAAATCTGTTAACTGTTCTGTCTACACATGTGTCTTTTAAAACAGGAACATTCATAGCTCACAATCATGGCTGGAACCTTGGCTGGAAAATGGCCCTAAACATCTTTGCACTGTGGACCTCTGATGGCCATAAATTTTTCACTTGAATCCTTGGAGTCTAGACAAGCATGCAGATTTGCTGCTTTTCTTATCAGTAACTGTCCATAACATCATTGAGTTTACAGAGTTATTTAATCATTTCAGTTAAGAAGGAGAACTTAGTGCTTCTAATTAGAAAAATGATGACATACAAGAAAATCGTTTCAAACCCATTATATTTCTAGTTGTAAACATTTTTTTGAAGTCAGAAAAACAACATGTTCTTTATGACTGCTGGTTTGAATCATGAGAATTTGGCCACATTTGAATGTCTCTTGCTCAGGATTGGAACTTCTTTTTCTCTTTCGTTTTAGGTAGCCGTACCCTGTTACATGTATTCCCTAAGTTGAGCCAGTTCGTATACCTGTGTCCCTGAGTCTCCTGTGTCCCTGTGGTTAAACCCCTGGGTGGAGAACCGCCAGTGCAGTGTGTAAAGGTGTCCTGCTTTCCTGTTCAAACACTGCTGTTGGTTTGTGCTGAACGCAATTTTCTGTTTTTAATTAACATCACTGCTTCAGTCGAGGGGCTGGAAGCCTGGGAGAGCCAGTCATATGTGAGTTCTCACGGTGAGCTTGGCGACTGGAAGGTGAGAGCATGTCAGGTCATTTAAAGTATGCATCTAGTAATGTCACCACTTCGTCATCTAGTTAGAGATGTGAGTTGTCGCGGGAGCTAAAGGAAACAGGTAACCTCTGGGGAAGGATGTCCGTTTGTTCTAGGCTTTTGTCACGTGTTTCTCATCCTTGCTGACTCATCTTTGATTTCAAGTGTAGAATTTCTGATGATCTCTATGATGTCATAAGCAAGATTCACATATTTTAAGATGGGGAATTACCTGACTTTACCAGGAGATAGGTTTCCTATCTTGGATAGGTTTCCAAGATCCAAGTTTAAAAAGTGTGCTTATTTATTGAAAATACCAGATGTAAAAATTGCCGTATTTCACCAAATGTGTAGAACAGCGACCTTTTATATCTACATGTCTGTATAGCTACATAAACATAAATGTGGCTTTTTAAATTTCAACGTTAATTTAGTTCCATGTCCCTAGATGTCCCAGGAGACACACTTACGAAGGGTGACAAGAGGGCAGCACTGATGTGAGTTCGGTCAAGGGAGTGAGTGGCAGACGGAGACGTCGAGCTGCTTTATCGCTGGGTGGAGGGAGGGAGCTCGTGTCAGTGAGTTTATAGCCCGGTTCCCTCTCTGTCACACGGGTACCCCAGCTGCAGAATTATGAGAGCAGCTCGCCTGCCACCACAGGAAGCAGGTGGCGTCGGGCACGTGAGGTCCGTCTCTGTACCCCAGGCCCCCGCGCTGTCCTTCTCAGAGCAGACACTCGCTCTGAGGCACGTGGACACGGGTGATGGGTGGCCGCTCCAGGCGGGACGGGGACGGGGAACCGTGTGTCCCCTGCCTCCCCCTCGCCCGAAGAACCTGTGGTCTGGGTTCTGAGTCACTTCAGACCTGATTCCGACATCCTCAGAAACTCGCTAATTAGAATCTACCTGTATTTTTTGCAATGTACCAAGGCAGGTTCAAGAAATGCTTTTGGGGGAAAAGTGCATGCGAATTTCGTGGAAAAAAGTATTTGTGTTTCGACTGGCGTGTGCTTTTCCTTAGTATCAGCTGGTTACTGCATGTTGTCATTCAGATTGTACCTTTGGAGAGCTTTGGGCTTGTTTTCAGGGAACACTGGATGTCAGTTTCCCCCAGGCCACCGAGGTCCCCACTCATTCTGCGCTGAGCAGCGGAGGCTCGGCGCCCTGGACGCCCGCCCTCCGGCCTCCCCGCAGCCTCACCTCCTTCCTCTCTTGCGTTTCATCTTCAAGGCTGTTGCAAAAGTGTGGCGAATATTATGCTGTTGTGATTTCTCAATTGAAATTATTGGTGAGACAGTTTCTGTTTTCTACGGAGGCTGTAGTTTTACATCCATAAATATTGTTAACTAGCTATCTTTTAATGAAGCAAGGAAGTAGGACTTTTAAAAAGTGAATGTGACTCTTAGCTTGCTTAGCGGACCACTCAGCAGGCCCTGTTGGAAACAGTTAGAAAAGGCCAGTTACGTGTGGGCGCCGAGCTGCCCTGCCGTGGAGCCCTGGCACCGGCGATGACCTTGTGAGAGTTTCCAGAGCGGCTGAGTCTCGGCGCTTTGCACTCAACACTGTCTGCAGGTTATTTACAGTCACACTTATTATTCTGAGTGACTAAATCTGACTCTAAACTGTTGACATTTGACAGCAATTCTAGTTTTGATAGGCACCAAAATTCATTTGAAATTTGGATGAATACCATTGTATTATGGCGCTGAATTGTACTATTATAAATACGATCATATAAATGGTAAGGTTCAGTATTGTAAATCTCATGGTGTTATTAGCATTCATACTGTTTTATTTCTTGTGCTGATTTTACTTGAAGGCTGACTCCCCTCCCCTTCCAGTGAGTGGTAATTGCATTTAAGCGTTGACTAAAAGAGAAGTAACTGTAATTATTTGTATTTTAATCGAAGTAGTTTGAATGACAAATCATTGTAAGAATCCAATTCCATTTCTAGAATGAATGTGAATGCTCTCAGCAGGTGTATATTTTATTGTCTGTTTTATGAATTCATATCAGTAAGAATATAACCACATGGATGCACCCAGATTCTACATTAGGACATTTTTGTTCATTGAGCTAGTGTTTAGGAGAATAATCTGTATTTATAAAGTGTGACATAACTGCCAATTATTCCTATCAGGAATTACAACACTTTCTATTGACAATAAATGTCACATTTGACAACGTTCGCACACATTTTGCATGACACGACTTTCAGAAACTAAGTGCGGTGGCCGTCGGGTCTTCTTTAAAGGGAGACCAGCTTCCCTTGCTAAGTCAGAATCCAAGAGGTGGCAGGGGAGCTGAACCCACCTCCCTGACTCTTTCCCTCCGAGTGTGTTGCCCTGGGAGCTGTCCCTTCGTGGTCCCTGCCCCCAGCTGACCATCTTCACCTCTGTCCCTGCAACACTTAGGCCACCGTGTCCCCAGACCTGCTGCCCCTCTGGCTTCACCTCCAAGGGGTTTGAGCTGCTGACGGCTCACCTGGCACTCCTCCCTCCCCGACCCTCTGCTTTTCCTCCTTCCGTCTCCGGCTCTTTGGGGACCTGGTCCTCTGCTCTGCCTTTCAGAGTGCGGTGTACAGACCTTCTGCTGTAGGTTCTTTTCTCGCTGTATGTTTCCAGGTGGCCTCACCTGCCTCTGGTTAACCCACTGATGCCCAACACGGTGCCTCGGTGAGCCCCGCTTGGCTGTCCAGTTAACACTTCCAAGATCCTCCGCCTAATCTGAATCCCGAAACCCCGCTCTCTCTCTGTGTTTATATGTCAGACAACGGCAGCACCACCCAGCCAGCTCATGTCTCTGTCTGATGTGCTCGTGCCCTTGAGGCCGCCTCAGGGCCTTTGCTCACGCTCTCGTCTCTCCCTGGACGTTGACCCCGTCCCTGGCCTCTGTCCCAGCCTCCATCAGCCCTGCTCATTCCCAGTCACAGCCGCGCCCCTTCTCTCTTGCTTTCAGAACCCACGTTTGTCTGGGTATCTGGTGCCCGTATGCTTTATGGGCCTCATCCCACCCTCAGGTGTAAATATGGACCAGTCTAAGTCAATGATTGCCTTTGGAAAGGGCATGATTGCAGCTTTGCCAGTGAGGCTGCTTGTGAGTGAGGGGGGAAGTTCCCCTTTCTTTCAGAAAGAGACGCAAGACTGGGTGAATAAATTACATGCCTGGTACGTAACAGCTGATACGCACTGTTGAATCATAAGTATTTATCTGAATTAATGGTATGTCATGCTGTAAGAGGGAGGAAGTTCTGTTTCTGGCTCTTGTACTGAGAATTTATATTTATGATTAGCTATTTTGTAAATTTATTTATTTATTTATTTATTTATTTTAGGCTGCATTGGGTCTTCGTTGCTGCGCGTGGGCTTCTCTTGCTGCAGAGCACAGATTCTAGGCGTGCGGGCTTCAGTAGTTGTGGCACGGGGGCTCAGTAGTTGTGGCTCGTGGGCACTAGAGCGCAGGCTCAGTAGTTGTGGCGCACGGGCTTAGTTGCCCCGCGGCATGTGGCGTCTTCCTGGACCAGGGCTCGAACCCGTGTCCCCTGCATTGGCAGGTGGATTCTTAACCACTGTGCCATCAGGGAATCCCTGATTAGCTATTTCGGGTTTGAATAAAATTGTGCCTTTATATTTTTATAATTGCTGCATTTTGATATCAATTTTACAAATCAGCATAACTGTTAATGGTAAAATATACCGTATTCTCTTCTCATCTCTATCCTGCTGAATATTATCCTTAATGATTTCTCTTCAGATAATTATACTTTACCAAATGGCTCCATTAGTTGACTCTTCACATTATAATTATCTTAAGTTTTTGTTACGTGCTGAGGAGCATGAAATTACTCCTCAACTGTAAACCTGGGGACATTCGGACCCCTTGAGGCGGCAGCAGTGCTTTGGGGAAGGTGTGTGGGCTCGACATAGGCAGTGCTAGTCCTGTCATCTTGGTGATAGATCCAGGCTGTCATGGCTTGTGTGACAAGGTAGACAAATAGCAGCTTCTGCATTTGTGGCATTAGAAACGCCAGAGGTTTCACTGCCTTCCTGCCGGGGAGGGCAGCCAGGAGAAGTGGCGCCAAGCTGGCCTTTTCCACAGCCGTGAGGGTTTTCCTGAAGGGGTCAGGACTTTATGAAGGTAAACTTAAATGTCATTTGGAAAAGTACTTTGTGGTTACAGATGTGTACGTACCTGCACCTGCGTGCACACCATTTATGCGTGTACATCACTAACAGAGCAAAGTGTGAGCACCTGTTAGGAGCTGTGCTGGGAGCTGAGAGGACAAAGCAGGACAGAAGGGGTCCAGACACAAGGTGCATGCCGGTGAGCACCCCCCAGCTCCCCCCACCCATGACCACTAGCGGAGGTAGATTCTGGAAGCGCAGGCTTTGGGGCGGGGCAGGGGGGCGTGAGTGGCGGGCGACAGGTGCTTCCTTCCTGCCCCGAGTGGTGACTGCTGCTTGTTGCTGGGGGTACGGCTGTGGCTGTGTGCACAGGAAAAGAGTGACACACGGAAAACATGATCGCAGATGTTTATGGCTGTTATGAGGGAGAGAGACACGACCTTCCGAGAATACCGTATGTGTTAATCATAAGTGCTCAGCTTGGCGTCTCGGGAGGCTGCCTGGACCATCAGCTGCCCGGTTGTACCCTGGCTCTGTGACCCCAGAGTCTGGGGCCTGCATGCTCTCAGGTGACTCTGTGCGACGGTGAGCAGGTACCAACTTCTTTGTGTGACTCACCTGTAAGGTCGGGAGAAAAATAGGGAGGATACTCATATCTCTAGAATAATGACTATCATTTAATTCTTTTTTTTGAGGGGGATTAATAAGAAAAGATCCAGGTGGGATAGAATTGATTACAAACAGGAGACAGTGTGTGCGTGCATGTGTGTGTGTATGTTATAGCACATTTGGAAAAATCATTTGCTCTTATTAGTTATCTATATTATACACATTAGTGTATATAAGTCATTCCCAATCTCCCAATTCATCCCAACACCACCACCACCCTGCCCCCGCTTTCCCTCCTTGGTGTCCGTATGTTTGTTCTCTATATTTGTGTCTCTATTTCTGCCTTGCAAACCGGTTCATCTGTACCATGTTTCTAGAGTCCACAAATATGCGTTAATATACAATATTTGTTTTCCTCTTTCTGACTTACTTCACTCAGTATGACAGTCTCTGGGTCCATCCACATCTCTACAAATAACTCAGTTTCGTTTCTTTTTATGGCTGAGTAATATTCCACTGCGTATATGTACCACATCTTCTGTATCCATTTGTCTGTCGATGGACACTTAGGTTGCTTCCATGACCTGGCTGTTATAAATAGTGCTGCAATGAACATTGGCGTGCATGTGTCTTTTTGAATTATGGTTTTCTCTGGGTATATGCCCAGTAGTGGGATTGCTGGGTCATATGGTAATTCTATTTTTAGTTTTTTAAGGAAACTCCATACTGTTCTCCATAGTGGCTGTATCAATTTACATTCCCACCAACACTGCAAGAGGGTTCCCTTTTCTCCACACCCTCTCCAACATTTACTGTTTGTAGATTTTTTGATGATGGTCATTCTGAACAGTGTGAGGTGATACCTCATTGTAGTTTTGATTTGCATTTCTTTAATAATTAATGATGTTGAGCAGCTTTTCATGTGCCTCTTGGCCATCTGTATGTGTTCTTTGGAGAGATGTCTATTTAGGTCTTCTGCCCATTTTTTGATTGGGTTTTTTTTTTTTTTTAATATTGAGCTGCATTAGCTGTTTATATATTTTAGAGATTAATCCTTTGTCCATTGATTCATTTGCAAATATTTTCTCCCATTCTGAGAGTTGTCTTTTCATCTTGTATATAGTTTCCTTTGCTGTGCAAAAGCTTTTAAGTTTCATTAGGTCCCATTTGTTTATTTTTGTTTCTATTTCATTTCTCTAGGAGGTGGGTCAAAAAAGATCTTGCTGTGATTTATGTCAAAGAGTGTTCTTCCTATGTTTTCCTCTAAGAGTTTTATAGTGTCTGGTCTTACTTTTAGGTCTTTAATCCATTTGGAGTTTATTTTTGTGTATGGTGCTAGGGAGTGTTCTAATTTCATTCTTTTACATGTAGCTGTCCAGTTTTTCCAGCACCACTTATTGAAGAGACTGTCTTTTCTCCATTGTATATCCTTGCCTCCTTTGTCATAGATTAGTTGACCATAGGTGTGTGGGTTTACCTCTGGGCTTTCTATCCTGTTCCACTGATCTATATTTCTTTTTTGGGCCAGTACCATATTGTGTTGATTACTGTAGCTTTGTAGTATAGTCTGAAGTCAGGGAGTCTGATTCCTCCAGCTCCGTTTTTTTCCCTCAAGATTGCTTTGGCTATCCGGGGTCTTTTGTGTCTCCATACACATTTTAAGATTTTTTGTTGTAGTTCTGTAAAAAATGCCATTGGTAATTTGATAGGGATTGCATTGAATCTGCAGATTGCTTTGGGTAGTATAGTCATTTTCACAATATTGATTCTTCCAATCCAAGAACATGGTATATCTCTCCATCTGTTTGTGTCATCCTTGATTTCTTTCATCAGTGTCTTAAAGTTTTCTGAGTAGAGGTCTTTTATCTCCTTAGGTAGGTTTATTCTTAGGTATTTTATTCTTTTTGTTGCAATGGTGAATGGGATCATTTCCTTAATTTATCTTTCTGATCTTTCATTGTTACTGCATAGGAATGCAAGAGATTTCTGTGCATTAATTTTGTATCCTGCAACTTTACCAAATTCATTGATTAGCTCTAGTAGTTTTCTGGTGGCATCTTTAGGATTCTCTATGTATAGTATCATGTTATCTGCAAACAGTGACAGTTTTACTTCTTCTTTTCAGTTTCTATTCCTTTTATTTCTTTTTCTTCTTCCAAAGAAGAAGCACTACCTGACAGCACTATTTACATAGTTTTTTGCAAAACTATGTTGAATAGGAGTGGCAAGAGTGGACATCCTTGTCTTGTTCCTGATCTTAGAGGAAATGGTTTCAGTTTTTCACCACTGAGAATGATGTTTGCTGTGGGTTTGTCGTGTATGGCCTTTATTATGTTGAGGTAGGTTCCCTCTATGCCCACTTTCTGGAGGATTTTTATCATAAATGGGTTTTGAATTCTGTCAAAAGCTTTTTCTGCATCTATTGAGACGATCCTATGGTTTTTATTCTCCAATTTGTTAGTATGGTTTATCACACTGAATAATATGCATATATTGAAGAATTCTTGCATTCCTGGGATAAATCCCACTTTATCATGGTGTATGATCCTTTTAATGTGTTGTTGGATTCTGTTTGCTAGTATTTTGTTGAGGATTTTTGCATCTATATTCATCAGTGATATTGGTCTGTAATTTTCTTTTTTTGTAGTATCTTTGTCTGGTTTTGGTATCAGGGTGATGGTGGTCTCATGGAATGAGTTTGGGAGTGTTCCTTCCTCTGCAATTTTTTGGAAGAGTTTGAGAAGGATGGGTGTTAGCTGGTCTCTAAATGTTTGATAGAATTCACCTGTGAAGACATCTGGTCCTGGACTTTTGTTTTTAATCACAGTTTCAGTTTCATTACTTGTGATTGGTCTGTTCATATTTTCTATTTCTTCCTGGTTCAGTCTTGGAAAGTTACACCTTTCTAAGAATTTGTCCATTTCTTCCAGGTTGTCCATTTTACTGGCATAGAGTTGCTTGTAGTAGTCTCTTATGATCCTTTGTATTTCTGCAGTGTCTGTTGTAACTTCTCCTTTTTTATTTCTAATTCAATTAATTTGAGTTCTCTCCGTCTTTTTCTTGGTGAGTCTGGCTAAAGGTTTATCAATTTTGTTTATCTTCTCAAAGAACCAACTTTTAGTTTCACTGATATTTGCTCTTGTTTTGTTTCTATTTCATTTATTTCTGCTCTGATCTTTATGTTTTCTTTCCTCCTACTAACTTTGGGTTTTGTTTGTTCTTCTTTCTCTAGTTCCTTTAGGTGTAAGGTTAGATTGTTTATTTGAGATTTTTCTTGTTTCTTGAGGTAGGATTGCATTACTATAAACTTCCCTCTTAGAACTGCTTTTGCTGCATCCCATAGGTTTTGGATCATCATGTTTTCATTGTCATTTGTCTCTAGGTATTTTTTGATTTCCTCTTTGATTTCTTCAGTGATCTCTTGGTTATTTAGTAATGTACTGTTTAGCCTCCATGTGATTGTGTTGTTTATGTTTTTTTCCTGTAATTGATTTCTAATCTCCTAATGTTGTGTTTGGAAAAGCCACTTGATATGATTTCAGTTTTCTTAAATTTACCAAGGCTAGATTTGTGACCCAAGATATGATCTATCCTGGAGAATGTTCCATGTGCACTTGAGAAGAAAGTGTAATCTGCTCTTTTCAGATGAAATATCCTATAAATATCAATTAAATATATCTGGTCTCTTGTGTCATTTAAAGCTTGTGTTTCCTTATTAATTTTCTGGCTGGATGATCTGTCCATTGGTGTAATTGAGGTGTTAAAGTCCCCCACTCTTATTGTGTTACTGTCGATTTCCTCTTTTATAGCTGTTAGCATTTACCTTATGTATTGAGGTGCTCCTATGTTGCGTGCATATATATTTATAATTGTTATATCCTCTTCTTGGATTGATCCCTTGATCATTATGTAGTGTCCTTCTTTGTCTCTTGTAACATTCTTTATTTTAAAGTCTATTTTATGTGATATGAGTATTGCTACTCCAGCTTTCTTTTGATTTCCATTTTCATGGAATATCTTTTTCCATCCCCTCACTTTCAGTCTGTATGTGTCCCTAGGTCTGAAGTGGGTCTCTTGTAGACAGCATATACGTGGGTCTTGTTTTTGTATCCATTTAGCGAGACTGTGTCTTTTGGTTGGAGCATTTAATCCGTTCACATTTAAGGTAGTTTTCGATATGTTTGTTCCTATTACCATTTTCTTAATTGTTTGGGGTTTGTTTTTGTAGGTCCTTTTCTTCTCTTGTGTTTCCCACTTAACAAAGTTCCTTTAGCATTTGTTGCAGAGCTGGTTTGGTGGTGCTGAATTCTCTTAGCTTTTGCTTGTCTGTAAAGCTTTTGCTTTCTCCATCAAATCTGAATGAGGTCCTTGCTAGGTAGAGTAATCTTAGTTACAAGTTCTTCTCCTTCATCACTTTAAATATATCGTCCCACTCCTTCTGGCTTGTAGAGTTTCTGCTGAGAAATCAGCTGTTAACCTTATGGGAGTTCCCTTGTATGTTATTTGTCGTTTGTCCCTTGTTGCTTTTAATAATTTTTCTTTGTCTTTAATTTTTGTCAGTTTGATTACTATGTGTCTTGGCGTGTTTCTCCTTGGGTTTATCCTGCCTGAGACTCTCTGTGCTTCCTGGACTTGGGTGGCTGTTTCCTTTCCCATGTTAGGGAAATTTTTGACTATAATCTCTTCCAATATTTTCTCGGGTCCTTTCTCTCTCTCTTCTCCTTCTGGGACCCCTATAATGTGAATGTTGTTGCGTTTCATGTTGTCCCAGAGGTCTCTTAGGCTGTCTTCATTTCTTTTCATTCTTTTTTCTTTAGTCTGTTCCACAGCAGTGAATTCCACCATTCTGTCTTCCAGGTCACTTATCCGTTCTTCTGCCTCAGTTATTCTGCTATTGATTCCTTCTAGTGTAGTTTTCATTTCAGTTATTGTATTGGTCATCTCTGTTTGTTTGTTCTTTAATTCTTCTAGGTCTTTGTGAATCATTACTTGCATCTTCTCAATCTTTGCCTCCATTCTTATTCCGAGGTCCTGGATCATCTTCACTATCATTATTCTGAATTCTTTCTCTGGAAGGTTGCCTATCTCCATTTCATTTAGTTGTTTTTCTGGGGTTTTTTCTTGTTCCTTCATCTGGTACCTAGCCCTCTGCCTTTTCATCTTGTCTATCTTTCTCTAACTGTGTTTCTTGGTCCACAGGCTGCAGGATTGTAGTTTTTCTTGCTTCTGCTGTCTGCCCTCTGGTGGTTGAGGCTATCTAAGAGGCTTGATGGGAGGCTCTGGTGGTGGGTAGAGCTCTCATTTACCAGTTTTATTTTACATAGGATGCCTCATTTACTAAAACCATAGATTCCAAGTTGCTCCATGAAAAATGTGATATTCTTAGCCGTCAACATTAGGGAATTTCCCCAATCACATTTTTAAATTGATTTAATGTGTTATTTTTTTTTTTTTTTAATGAAACAAATAACTTTTATTCCACATTGCTCTTTAGAGAAAAACAATACTAATTCCACAATATATATCACTAATATAATAGATCATTTTAACTATTGAATACACTCATTCATAGTCACATTTATATCATTTCCTTTTTTTTTTTTTTCACACACACACACACACACACACTGTATTTTATTTTTACAAGAGATAAATAGACTGACACCAAGCATTGTACATGGATGACCACAACAAAAGCAACAATGATTGCCATTACCAAACATGAAACACACTCATACTATGTCATAATATTGACATTCAGTCCAGTAATCCTCCACTGTAACAGCTCCTTTACTTTGCAGTGAAAATTGATTTGTATATTCTTTGCCTCTGAGTCCTTGTGGGATTTTTTTTTTTTTTTTAATTCAGACAGAAAGTCACAAAAATTATACTCATCCTCATCAGTTCACTCAGTCCCATGTAATTAATTGTTTTTTTTCATCTTGATCTTTTGTTAGCACTTTTATGAGTTCATAAGTTTTTCATCAGAGTTCTGAAAATGCTTATTCATTCAGTTCAGCAGTACAGTCAGTTACCAGAAACCTGTACATGTCAGAGTCTTTTCCATGAATTTCTTGAAGATGAAACCCTTTTATAGGAACATATTTGCAAAATCATCAGAGTACACCCAGAACTGTCTGTAAATGACAAAAGCCTTAAAAATGACCACGGTAAAAGATTTGATGAAAGTTCATAATAATGCAGTTGACAAGAAAATTAGTTATTTCTGAGATATACATTTTAAAGTAATAACTAGGATTATTACATATAACATTATACCAGAACATATAAGATTTTTAGAAATTTCATGTAATGTCTGAAACATTTATATTAACATATTTCCATACATATTTCCATACAAATATAAGATTTTTAGAAATTTCATGTAATGTCTGAAACATTTATATTAACATATTTCCATACATATTTCCATACAAATACAAATATAAGATTTTTAGAAATTTCATGTAATGTCTGAAACATTTATATTAACATATTTCCATACAAATAACCCAATGAAAGTTTAGTATTAGTTGTTTTGTTTGCTTTTTTATACTGCAGGTTCTTATTAGGCATCAATTTTATACACATCAGTGTATACATGTCAATCCCAATCGCCCAATTCAGCACACCACCATCCCCACCTCACCACAGTGTTCCCCCCTTGGTGTCCATATGTCCATTCTCTACATCTGTGTCTCAACTTCTGCCCTGCAAACTGGCTCATCTGTACCATTTTTCTAGGTTCCACATACATGCATTAATATATGATATTTGTTTTTCTCTTTCTGACTTACTTCACTCTGTATGACAGTCTCTAGCTCCATCCACGTCTCAACAAATGACTCAATTTCGTTCCTTTTTATGGCTGAGTAATATTCCATTGTATATATGTACCACAACTTTATCCATTCGTCTGTTGATGGGCATTTAGGTTGCTTCCATGACCTGGCTATTGTAAATAGTGCTGCAATGAACATTCGGGTGCATGTGTCTTTTTGAATTATGGTTTTCTCTGGGTATATGCCCAGTAGTGGGATTGCTGGGTCATATGGTAATTCTATTTTTAGTTCTTTAAGGAACCTCCATATTGTTCTCCATAGTGGCTGTATCAATTTACATTCCCACCAACAGTGCAAGAGGGTTCCCTTTTCTCCACACCCTCTCCAGCATTTGTTGTTTGTAGATTTTCTGATGATGCCCATTCTAACAGGAGTGAGGTGATACCTCATTGTAGTTTTGATTTGCATTTCTCTAATAATTAGTGATGTTGAGCATCTTTTCATGTGCTTCGTGGCCGTCTGTATGTCTTCTTTGGAGAAATGTCTATTTAGGTCTTCTGCCCATTTTTGGTTTGGGGTGATTGTTTCTTTGATATTGAGCTGAATGAGCTGTTTATATATTTTGGAGATTAATCCTTTGTCCGTTGATTCATTTGCAAATATTTTCTCCCATTCTGAGGGTTGTCTTTTCGTCTTGTTTATGGTTTCCTTTGCTGTGCAAAAGCTTTGAAGTTTCATTAGGTCCCACTTGTTTATTTTTGTTTTTAATTCCATTACTCTAGGAGGTGGATCAAAAAAGATCTTGCTGTGATTTATGTCAAAGAGTGTTCTTCCTATGTTTTCCTCTAAGAGTTTTATAGTGTCCAGTCTTATATTTAGGTCTCTAATCCATTTTGAGTTTATTTTTGTGTATGGTGTTAGGGAGTATTCTAATTTCATTCTTTTACATGTAGCTGTCCAGTTTTCCCAACACCACTTATTGAAGAGACTGTCTTTTCTCCATTGTATATCTTTGCCTCCTTTGTCATAGATTAGTTGACCATAGGTGCGTGGGTTAATCTCTGGGCTTTCTATCTTGTTCCATTGATCTATGTTTCTGTTTTTGTGCCAGTACCATATTGTCTTGATTACTGTAGCTTTGTAGTATAGTCTGAAGTCAGGGAGTCTGATTCCTCCAGCTCCATTTTTTTCCCCTCAAGACTGCTTTGGCTATTCGGGGTCTTTTGTGTCTCCATACAAATTTTAAGATGATTTGTTCTAGCTCCGTAAAAAAGGCCATTGGTAATTTGATAGGGATTGCATTGAATCTGTAGATTGCTTTGGGTAGTATACTCATTTTCACAATGTTGATTCTTCCAATCCAAGAACATGGTATATCTCTCCATCTGTTGGTATCATCTTTAATTTCTTTCATCAGTGTCTTATAGTTTTCTGCATACAGGTCTTTTGTCTCCCTAGGTAGGTTTATTCCTAGGTATTTTATTCTTTTTGTTGCAATGGTAAATGGGAGTGCTTCCATAATTTCTCTTTCAGATTTTTCATCATTAGTGTATAGGAATGCAAGAGATTTCTGTGCATTAATTTTGTATCCTGCAACTTTACCATATTCATTAATTAGTTCTAGCAGTTTTCTGGTGGCAGTTTTAGGATTCTCTATGTATAGTATCATGTCATCCGCAAACAGTGACAGTTTTACTTCCTCTTTTCCAATTTGTATTCCTTTTATTTCTTTTTCTTCTCTGATTGCCGTGGCTAGGACTTCCAGAACTATGTTGAATAATAGTGGTGAGAGTGGACATCCTTGTCTCGTTCCTGATCTTAGAGGAAATGCTTTCAGTTTTTCACCATTGAGAATGATGTTTGCTGTGGGTTTGTCATATATGGCCTTTATTATGTTGAGGTAGGTTCCCTCTATGCCCACTTTCTGGAGAGTTTTTATCAGAAATGGGTGTTGAATTTTGTCAAAAGCTTTTTCTGCATCTATTGAGATGATCATATGGTTTTTATTCTTCAATTTGTTAATATGGTGTATCACATTGATTGATTTGCGTATATTGAAGAATCCTTGCATCCCCGGGATAAATCCCACTTGATCGTGGTGTATGATCCTTTTAATGTGTTGTTGGATTCTGTTTGCTAGTATTTTGTTGAGGATTTTTGCATCTATATTCATCAGTGATATTGGTCTGTAATTTTCTTTTTTTGTAGTGTCTTTGTCTGGTTTTGGTATCAGGGTGATGGTGGCCTCATAGAATGAGTTTGGGAGTGTTCCTTCCTCTGCAATTTTTTGGAAGAGTTTGAGAAGGATGGGTGTTAGCTCTTCTCTAAATGTTTGATAGAATTCACCTGTGAAGCCATCTGGTCCTGGACTTTTGTTTGTTGGAAGATTTTTAATCACAGTTTCAATTTCATTACTTGTGATTGGTCTGTTCATATTTTCTGTTTCTTCCTGATTCAGTCTTGGAAGGTTATACCTTTCTAAGAATTTGTCCATTTCCTCCAGGTTGTCCATTTTATTGGCATAAAGTTGCTTATAGTAGTCTCTTAGGATGTTTTGTATTTCTGCGGTGTCTGTTGTAACTTCTCCTTTTTCATTTCTGATTTTATTGATTTGAGTCCTCTCCCTCTTTTTCTTGATGAGTCTGGCTAATGGCTTATCAATTTTGTTTATCTTCTCAAAGAACCAGCTTTTAGTTTTATTGCTCTTTGCTATTGTTTTCTTTGTTTCTATTTCATTTATTTCTGCTCTGATCTTTATGATTTCTTTCCTTCTGCTAATTTTGGGTTTTGTTTGTTCTTCTTTCTCTAGTTTCTTTAGGTGTAAGGTTAGATTGTTTACTTGAGATTTTTCTTGTTTCTTTAGGTAGGCTTGTATAGCTATAAACTTCCCTCTTAGAACCGCTTTTGCTGCATCCCATAGGTTTTGGGTCGTCGTGTTTTCATTGTCATTTGTCTCTAGGTATTTTTTTATTTCCTCTTTGATTTCTTCAGTGATCTCTTGGTTATTTAGTAACGTATTGTTTAGCCTCCATGTGTTTGTCTTTTTTACGTTTTTTTCCCTGTAATTCATTTCTAATCTCATAGCGTTGTGGTCAGAAAAGATGCTTGGTATGATTTCAATTTTCTTAAATTTACTGAGGCTTGATTTGTGACCCAAGATGTGATCTATCCTGGAGAATGTTCCGTGCGCACTTGAGAAGAACGTGTAATCTGCTGTTTTTGGATGGAATGTCCTATATATATCAATTAAATCTATCTGGTCTATTGTGTCATTTAAAGCTTCTGTTTCCTTATTTATTTTCATTTTGGATGATCTGTCCATTGGTGTAAGTGAAGTGTTAAAGTCCCCCACTATTATTGTGTTACTGTCGATTTCCTCTTTTAGAGCTGTTAGTAGTTGCCTTATGTATTGAGGTGCTCCTATGTTGGGTGCATATATATTTATAATTGTTATATCTTCTTCTTGGATTGATCCCTGGATCATTATGTAGTGTCCTTCCTTGTCTCTTGTAACATTCTTTATTTTAAAGTCTATTTTATCTGATATGAGTATAGCTACTCCAGCTTTCTTTTGATTTCCATTTGCATGGAATATCTTTTTCCATCCCCTCACTTTCAGTCTGTATGTGTCCCTAGGTCTAAAGTGGGTCTCTTGTAGACAGCATATATATGGGTCTTGTTTTTGTATCCATTCAGCCAGTCTATGTCTTTTGGTTGGGGCGTTTAATCCATTCACGTTTAAGGTAATTATCGATATGTATGTTCCTATGACCATTTTCTTAATTGTTTTGGGTTTGTTTTTGTAGGTCCTTTTCTTCTCTTGTGTTTCCCACTTAGAGAAGTTCCTTTAGCATTTGTTGTAGAGCTGGTTTGGTGGTGCTGAATTCTCTTAGCTTTTGCTTGTCTGTAAAGCTTTTGATTTCTCCATCAAATCTAAATGTGATCCTTGCCGGGTAGAGTAATCTTGGTTGTAGGTTCTTCCCTTTCATCACATTAAGTATATCATGCCACTCCCTTCTGGCTTGCAGAGTTTCTGCTGAGAAATCAGCTGTTAACCTTATGGGAGTTCCCTTGTATGTTATTTGTCGTTTTTCCCTTGCTGCTTTCAATAATTTTTCTTTGTCTTTAATTTTTGCCACTTTGATTACTATGTGTCTCGGCGTGTTTCTCCTTGGGTTTATTCTGTATGGGACTCTCTGCGCTTCCTGGACTTGGGTGGCTATTTCCTTTCTCATGTTAGGGAAGTTTTCGACTATAATCTCTTCAAATATTTTCTCTGGTCCTTTCTCTCTCTCTTCTCCTTCTGGGACCCTTATAATGCGAATGTTGTTGCGTTTAATGTTGTCCCAGAGGTCTCTTAGGCTGTCTTCATTTCTTTTCATTCTTTTTTCTTTAGTCTGTTCCGCAGCAGTGAATTCCACCATCCTGTCTTCCAGGTCACTTATCCTTTCTTCTGCCTCAGTTATTCTGCTATTGATTCCTTCTAGTGTAGTTTTCATTTCAGTTATTGTATTGGTCATCTCTGTTTGTTTGTTCTTTAATTCTTCTAGGTCTTTGTTAATCATTTCTTGCATCTTCTCAATCTTTGCCTCCATTCTTATTCCGAGGTCCTGGATCATCTTCACTATCATTATTCTGAATTCTTTTTCTGGAAGGTTGCCTATCTCCACTTCATTTAGTTGTTTTTCTGGGTTTTTTTCTTGTTCCTTCATCTGGTACATAGCCCTCTGCCTTTTCATCTTCTCTATCTTTCTGTAACTGTGGTTTTTGGTCCACAGGCTGCAGGATTGTAGTTTTTCTTGCTTCTGTTGTCTGCCCTCTGGTGGTTGAGGCTATCTAAGAGGCTTGATGGGAGGCTCTGGTGGTGGGTAGAGCTGACTGTTGCTGTGGCGGTCAGAGCTCAGTAAAACCTTAATCCACTTGACTGTTGATGGGTGGGGCTGGGTTCCCTCCCTGTTGGTTGTTTTGCCTGAGGCAACCCAACACTGGAGCCTACCCGTGCTGTTTGGTGGGGTTAATGGCAGACTCTGGGAGGGCTCACACCAAGGAGAACTTCCCAGAACCTCGGCTGCCAGTGTCCTTATCCCCACGGTGAAACAGAGCCACCACTCGCCTCTGCAGGAGACCCCCCAACACCAGCAGGTAGGTCTGGTTCAGTCTCCCCCAGGGTCACTGCTCCTTCCCCTGGGTCCCGATGCACACATTACTTTGTATGTGCCCTCCAAGAGTGGGGTCTCTGTTTCCCCCAGTCCTGTCAAAGTCCTGCAATCAATTCCCACTAGGCTTCAAAGTCTGATTCTCTAGGAATTCCTCCTCCCGTAGCCGGACCCCCAGGTTGGGAAGCCTGACGTGGGGCTCAGAACCTTCACTCCAGTGGGTGGACTTCTGTGGTATAAGTGTTCACCAGCCTGTGAGTCACCCACCCAGCAGTTATGGGATTTGATTTTACTCTGATTGCACCCCTCCTACCGTCTCACTGTGGCTTCTCCTCTGTCCTTGGACGTGGGGTATCCTCCTTGGTGAAGTCCAGGGTCTTCCTGTCAATGATTGTCCAGCAGCAAGTTGTGATTCTGGTGCTCTCGCAAGAGGGAGTGAGAGCACGTCCTTCTACTCCGCCATCTTGGTTAATCTAATGTGTTATTTTTGAAAACATAAGTTGGGATATCACAAAATGGACTTAGCCTGCAGAGGCTTACTTTCAACCAGAGAGCTCCATTTCCATGTTCCGCTTAACAGAACCCAAAATGATCTTCCTTCCCAAACCTCTTCCTTTTCCTGCACTATCTAAGAAAAAGTAACCACACTCTACATAGTTCCCTAAGCCAGAACCCTAGCAGCCATTTTTGCTTCTCTTTTCCCCTTCCCGCTCCATATCTAGTCACTGAGCACTTCTATTCTACCTCCCAGATGACCTCAGATCCTTTCCCTCCACTCCAATCTCTGCCACTGCCTTTAGTTTGAGCCCTCACTCCTCTCTTAGATGAATATAAAGTCTCTTAATGGGTTTTGTTGCTTCCATCAGTCCTACTTATTCTCAAGCGTGACCTCACTACAAACCACCTGATAGTGACTCCTTAACTTCACAACATTCAATGGCTCTCATGTTTCTGGGAAGAAAACCAAGCTCTTTACCCCAGCATCTACTTGGGGTTAATAGATCTAGGTTTGAATTTCAGGTTTAAGTACTTTGCAGCAGTGTGACCTCAGACTGTTGGGCTTTCTAAGCCTTTGTTTTCTCACCGTGCCTGAGGTCACTGAGGGCAGGACTATTTTTCACACACGGGTGCCTGGCATGTAGGAGGGACTAATCAATGTTGAATGAAGGGAAAGTATTTTAAAATCCACATCAAAAAATTGTTCCTCCTTAAAAAAAGAAAATCCTGATACACTATGCCACTTCCAACCAAATTTGACTTCGACCTTTATTTTCTGATGATCACAATAAGGTGCCTTTGGGGATCCACACAATCAGGGATCAAATCCTGGCCACACCCCTGAGCAATCATGTGACCTTGGGAACGTGACTTAGCGTCTGTAAAATCTGTAAAATGAAGGTTTCTGAGGATTTTGTTCCCGAGGGTTAAATGAGTACCTCACTTGGAACGGGGGCGGGCGCATAGTGTTTGCCAAATGTTAACTATCGTTATCATCTTCATCAAATCAAGACCGTGGTACTTCACTTTGTGACTCTCAAGTTTGTATGAGAAAATCGTGCTTTATGCGTTGTTGTTGGCTAAAGTAGGGAAACCTGGAAACTCCTGCCGTGGAAGAGAGCAACAGGCGAGAAAAGCGAGTTGCTGAATCCCAGCGCCTCAGAGGTGGGAGGGAGGAGTTCGGTCCCTAATTTACTGATGAGGAAGTGGAGGGGTGACGTGTCCTCGAGTCTCATTCAAGACACAGCCACAGCTCTTTATTGAGAGTAGGACCAGGGCCCCGGGGGTTGCTATGGTTAAACTGTAGGCGGAAACTAACACTCTTTGGAAGGCAAGACAGGAGGAGCATTCAGTTATAAAAAATGGTCAAAAATTGGGGTGAAACTAAGTTCGTTGAGCAATACATCAAATGAGTCAACTGTGGACCCGGTGAAACCGAGTTGCTAACTGAACTGGCATTTTACGAACAGGGGCTTTCTACAGAGCCCACTGACTCAGGATGGCTTCGATTAACAAACTCCCGCGGCGCTTCCCGCAGGACCGGAAAGCTCGGAGCGCGAGAGATGAATGGAAACCACAGTCCGGGGCGCACCGCTCGGGGGGCGGGGCAGCCGCGGGCAGGGGCGGGGCATTGTGAGTCACATGCCTGCGCTCTGAGGAGGGCTCGTGGAGGGAACTCTGGTCGTGATTGGTCCGTCGTAACCAGGTAACCGAAGGACACATTCCGGTAGGCAAGGGCCGGCCGGGCTAGCTACTTTCAGTCGGGAGGTGGCAGCGGAAGGAGGAGGAGCTCCGGCTGCGCTCTCTCCCTCAGTGGCTGCGCGTCTCAGCGCTTGTCTGGTTCCCAGCCCTTTTAAATAAGCGGGTCTGGTCACCGCCCTCACAGACTAGTTGGTTCCGGGGAGGCAGCGGCGGGGGTGCGGCCGGGGCCGGACCCCTGCCCGGGGCCCAGCGGCTGGGCAGGGGTGCGGCCGGGGCCGTACCCCTGCCCGGGGCCCCGGCGGCTGGGCGGACAGGAGAGCGGCGGGCGAAGTCGCGTCTGCATGTGCGGCACAGCCCCGGCATAGCCCGGGGCTGCCAGTGCCCGCCGCGCCATTGTTGGGGGAGGGGGCGGCTTCTGTGCTCGGCAGAGTCGGGGGACGAGCGGAGGCGGCGGCGGCGAGGAGTGAAGGCGCCCCATGGGGAACTCGCTGTGTTGTTGCCTGTCCCCCAATGCCAGCCCCAAGTCGGGCCGGCGCAGGGGGTCAGCGGAGCCGGACTGCGAGTCTGAGGTCTACAAGGCGGCGGCCGGGAATGCGGTGGCAGTAGCTCCGGCGGCGGCTACCGTGGAACCCGCCGAGTTGGATTTCGCAGGTGGCGAAGGCCACCACCTGCAGCACATCAGCGACCGGGAGATGCCCGAAGGTAAGAAGCGGCGGGCGCGCCTCGCCCCTCGCGGGGTCGGCGCCGTCTGCTCTCGGGCTTACCTCTGGCCTCCGCCGCCCCCAGGGTCCCCCGGGAGGGAGACGCCGCCTAGGGCTCCTTCTTGCCCGGAGTTGGCTCTCCCAGGGCTGGGCACCGGGGACGAAGGCTGGCTCTGCTTGGCGTCCCCACCCCTTATTCTTTACCAGTCGCGTCCGGCCAGTCTCCTTCCCTCTTCCCTACCCGAATGCCCAATTCTTTCCCCCGTTCCCATTTCCCAGCCCGGCCTGAGACCCTCCAATCCGCGGCCCTTCCTGTTCGTGGTTCTATTTAACATCTCGTGGGACTTAGCAGAGACTTTCTGGTGTAGTCTCTCTTTTCTTAATGCAAACTTAAATACTCTAACTTCGGCGTATCCATCCCGTCTCCCTATCCAGATGGTACCTAAGCGAAGGAACTAGGTAAGGGCCTGATGACAGATTTCTATTCCTTAAGGTAGTTGATACTCGAGACAATTAAGACAAACATTAGAGGATTTGTCATTTAAATTCAAAATAGAGATGGACAGAGTCAGTGTGGTGTTCTTAACTAAAATTCTTTGGATTTTAATGTTTTCAGTCGCCCTGATAGAAGCTACTTTATCCCTTCTAACTATAATTTGAACACGATAGGAAAGAAAATGGTGGGAGAGGGGCTTAAAATAACTGTGAACGGTGTGAAACGTTACTGCCACGGCTGCAGAGAATAGTTGTTGGGTTTTTTTTCTTTACCAAAGGAGACCCCATGGAGTTCTGATTACTTTTAAATTCCCACTTTGACACAAGTATGTCTTCAGTTGCACAGCCTTAACCGACTTCTTTTGCACGTTGCCTGTTCTAAGGGAGGGGTGAGGTGGTTCCTGAGACTGCTGGACACAAGTTTCAAAGGAGAAAAAACAAATTCAGATTGTAATTTGTAATATAAAGGTTTGGGAGTTAACATACCACATCCATCCTGCAGAAAAATGTCTCCATGGCTCCCTCCTCCTCCGCCCCCCCCCCCAGTAGAATACTATTTAACTTTAGGAATGTTCAGGTAAAAGTTCTGTAGACTAAGTGGCTGGGGGTGGGTGTTGTCGGGGAGGAGAGGAGAGAGAGAAGAGAGGAAATGTTTGATTTTTGCCTCTAGAATTTTGGAAAGGGATGGCTCTAGGTTAAAAAAAAAAAAAATTCTGGGTAGCATAGTGGCACTTTAATAAAGACTGTTCTTTGAAGTATAAAACATTGTATCATAAAGATGTTAAAGCCCCACTGGCCCATTTGTTTCATTTAAATGCCAGAGATTATTTCATTATTTCATAGACGAAATGTCTTACAGCTCTTCTATTTAAATTTTAGTTGGGTTTATTTAATTTCTTTAAAAGTTAGAATAATGAAGCCTGTGGATTCACCCTTATGATGGACGTGGCTTTGTAAGTGGAAAGTACTCCCTTTTCAGAATCGTTAGATATTGTGAAAGAATGAACAAATTATGTGAATTAATTGTAGCTTTAAACACAAAGCATGTAAGTACTTGTGAAAACTGCTCTGCTTGTTGCTATAAGGTAAGCCTCTAAATGATTTTTAAAAACAGTTAGTAGTTGGCTAGTGTAGGATGAGAGACGAAAATTGGACCTTTATAGAATTCTTTTAAGATTTACAATGCATTTTCTTGTGTATTTCACTCGGCCCTTCCATCTACAAATAAGGCCCGTATATATTCTCCCTCTGTTGCCGATGAAGAAGCCAAGACTTAGAGATCTGAAATGACTGTGTAACACAGCTACTGAACAAAAGAGACAGACTTGGGAGGTGGTAGATATGCCAAATTCAGTTCTTGGGATGCTTAAGAAACTGTTTAGAGTGCACCTTATATTTTATTATAATTTATCCATAAGTTAGGCCTATCTCAGCATACTCCAGTTTTGATTATTGCCATTCCAGTTTATTGTACACAACTCAGAAGCAACATTTACCTCTCCATTCTCTGTCTGTACATACATTGCAATGGATATGAATAAAAGTAGAAGTCATGAAATAGCCTAAATTTATCAGTCAGGTAAACACGTTGATATAATTTAAAGAGTTTGTTCTGGTGAAATCCAATTGAAGCCGAGAATGCCCTGGACAGAGGGACATTAGGGGAAGCTGGTAAGCGGGCAGGTAAGGTACTAAGCATTTAGCATACGACTATGTATGATAAGGAAGGAGTGCTAAATCAGGAACTGGAAAAATAGAGTTCATGAGTACAGAATTTACCTTTTTATGTTTAACATGATTGTTAAAATTTCATTTCAATTTGTCTTTTTTGGGGGGGCATTCGATAAAGTGATAAGAGAAACCTCAATTTCAGCATTTGCCTATTAATTAAGTTTCCATAGAAACAAGGTCAGAACACCAAATATAAAGTACAGGCACATTGGAAGTTTGCTCTTCATGTCTTTATTTCAGACAATTTTGTATCAGTTTCCCTGGAAACTGAGAAATACCTACTCAGATATAAAACATTTTGGCTTTTCTACAGTGAAGAATTATTTGGTTACTTAGAGAAAATCGTACATAAATGATGCTCTGTCTTGTTCTTCAGAAACATTGGAGAAGAACATGATTTCTTCAAGCCATCTCAAAAAAGTAACTCCTAAGAACGTAGTATAGATTTCAGATAGACTCAAAAGAATTTTTTACTACTTTGTCTTTAACAGTATATCTAATATAACTGATGGTAGTGTCATAATAGAAAAGAAGATGCTACGGTCCTATTATCTGATTTTATTTTTATTCATCAACTTTTCATACAGCCTTTATGTTCTGACCTTAGGAGCTTTGCTAATTTTCTGGTGAAAGGTGCTCTCTCAAGTGACCCCTACCTCCCATCCCCCTGAAGAGTGGGTAGGGAAGGAATTGGCAATATGATGTGGAAAAACCTCTGAGCAACAGATCTTTCCTTTTTTTGGTGACAGTATTAATGAACATTTGATGTGAAAGATTGAGAAAACACAGAAAAGTCCTTCACTCACACTCAGAATATCCAGAATTTTTATTAATATTTTGGTGTTGATTCTTCCTGAACCTTTTGTATGCATATAAACATAACATTGTGTTTATTTTACAAAGATGGGATTGTTCTTTATGTGCCACTTTGTAACTTTTTGTTATAAAGAAAAGTAACGACATGAAGCTCCTGTAACCGTGCTGACACCTAGAGAGTGCTCCAGGGTGATGTCTTTCCATGCAACTGCGCATAGCTCTACAGCCTGCCTTTTACCAACTGTTTACTGGGCCATCGAATAACCTTGGAGCGTAATTCATTTACCCAGCCTTTATGGTTGAGCATCTTTTATAATCCCATTATAATGCTTTATTCAGGGGACACAGATAAAAACTGATGCATTGTATTGATACTTCTCTATAGCATTCTGATTGTACACTTTGTCTTACGACTTAATTAAATTCATAGGGTGAGTCATTTTGTAGTAAAGGTATTTTAACATTAAATGTTCTTTTTCCAAATTAAAGTTACCATTGATTTTTCACTGAACATTAGATTTCCTCTTTTAGGTTTTCGTGGTTCTTGGTAACCTGTCTTGTGTCTTTGATTCTGAGTAACTAAACTACTACTCTAAGAGATCTGAAATTAACTCTGGTCCTAGGTGACAGACACATCAAAAGACAGCATTAGAAGAAATCTTAGATGATGTGGGAAAATTGGGAAAACCTTAACTGGTTTTGGGTACACTGAAACATGATTATTAGGCACCATTCCAGAGGCAGGACAAACAGTGGTTAGACAAGACAAAACCCGTATCCTAACTCAGGTCCTTACTTTCTAGAGGTGCCTGGGGGCTGACGACACAAGAATAACATCAGGTAGTGAGAACACTAAGAAAGAAAATGAAGGTAATGGGCTGGGGAGGAGGACAGTTTTACAAGGGGTGGTTAAAGACAGCTTCTCTCCTTAAGCGACCCATGAGCAGTCCTAAGAGAGCCGTGTGAGGCTGTGGGAGAAGAGGCTTCTGTGCAGTTCCTAAGAAGGGAATATGCTTGATGCGTGCCAAGGACAGAAAGATGGGTGGCTGCAGCTGAGTGAATGAATGCCAGGAGGAATATGGGGGATTAAGACCTTGTATGCCTAGTGGGCCTTGACCAAAAAATATGAATTTTAGTCTAATTGTAATGGGAAACCATTGAAGGATTATATGCAGGGGAATGATGTTAATTCTTAGAAAAAGGGAAGGGGGGTAGAGAGGGCGGAGGGAGATCAGACCAGCTACTGTGTGAGAATAGACTGTAAGGGTGGAAGGAAGCAGAGAGGGAGACCAGTTAGGAGGCTGGTGCGGTAGCTCAGGTGAGAGCCAACAGTGGCTTGAACAAAAAAGCGATAATAATAAGGGTCTAAAATAGGCTGTAGTATATAGATTGCTCTTGCATTTCATTTGATTCTCACCATGTTCTGAGTTAGGTAGTGTAGGAATTCTTCTCTTAGGTATAAATTGAGTTGTCCAAGGTTTTAAAAATGAGTATTGATAGAGAGTAGGACTGTAAATTCCAAATGCATGGCATATAGGAACAGAATTTATTGTTGACATTATGTGAGCTTCTTTGGAATACTACCTTTTTTCTCAGCCTTTTTTGTTGTTGTTGTTTTAGTGTATTAAAGTAATAAAACTTAAGAGTTAAAACAGTAACACTGCGTAATGTGAAATGAAATGAAGGTAACTTGCAACCCAGAAAGGTTCTTAAAAGTCCAAGAAACTGAGTAAAGTGCTCTTTAGAAATATATAAAGCCAGGTGTACTTACCTATGTGTCACCTCTCAGTCATGATCACTGTAACACTGATTGAGGATTAAAATAAGGCAAAACTGAGAACCAGGGTAGAGGCAGGTACAGAAGCAGTTGGAAACCAGAGCTGGGAAGTTTGGAAGCCAGGATTGTCCGAAGCTAGGAAAGCAGGATCAAGGCTTGGGTGAGCAGTAGCCTGGCAGGTGCAGGAGCCTGCTGTGTACCCGCTGGTGAGGCAGCCCAGCTCAGGGCTGGCTGGCAGGAACTCCCTGACTGCGGTGGAAAGTGTGGACGCAAAGAGATGAAATCATCAGTTTACATGGTAATTGTAAAGATTGTAATGTTTGTATTATGAGCCATAAAACTAATACACTGCACAGTATAGGGATGCTAGGGCAGTTCAGTAAATGCAGTGGTTACCGTTAAGTAAACTGGTGCTCAGCAGTTGGCCCAGAAACTGCTGACATCTCCTGTTTATTTGGAATATATTGAAATCAATATGTCGATATTAATCGCTTTCTGAAATATGCTGCTTCTGTCAGATGCTTTCTTGGTCACTTCCCTCTCCCTCTAATATTTTAACAAGGACAAATCATTTATCGACAGTTTGATAGCATAGTTTTAACACTTTTAGCCTTCAGTAATGCATTTCATTTGTTCTAAGTTGCCTATGTTTTCACACTTTTAACAACTGCAATTGAGATGGATCTTAACAACTGGTAGAATCTTAGATTGGAGGAAAAACAGTACTCAGTGTCGGTGGTGTTTTACAGGTTTCCTCTGAGGAATGTTTACATGAAGACCGAGTTTAATTTTTTTTTAATCATACTTTTTCTACATCGACCTATCATGCTGTCAAATAAGTTGCAATTTAAATTGATAATACAAAAATGATGGGTCTTAAAATACAGTTTTAATCATAACCCCTAATCATGAGCTCAAGAATATTTCTCCTGGGTAAAACATTCTTAGAGGTTTCTAAAGAAATAACTTTCGGAAGAATCCATGTAATTTCCTGAATGCACAGTAATTCCCTGAAGTCTCTAAATTACTGTGTGTGCATGTGGTGGGGAGAGGGATGAGAGGGATGGTGGGTGGTAAAGCTTTGCTTAATAGTTGGCAGTCTTACCTTTGTGATAGTGAAGAGTGTGGTAGGTTTTATCAGAGTCTCCTTAGGCTCTTGGGAAGATAGTTCATGGGAAGTGCAGAAATATTGTGTGTATGTATGAGTTTACTGTCTAATGGCTCACATGTCCATTCTATAAGATAGTGATGTGGTATTTTTCATTAGCAAAAAGTGCAAGTTATATAGAAAATTGTTAGTTATATAGGCTATAAACAAAAGATTAATATTTTCTGAAAACCTCATGCAAACTGACAGCAGTAGGGCCCTGGTGTTTACAGTACATTCAAATGATAGGCCAACTCACCAAAGTGGAAATAACACTGATAACTGTGGGAAAATGGTCAAACTGTGTAATCAGAAGAAATACAAATTAGATCTACAGTGAGGTTCCTCATTCATATCAGTAGGAATTTTTTTTTTTTTTTCAAGTATCCAAAGCAAGGGTAGGAACTCAAAATGTCATGATTGGTAGCATTATACCCTAATGTGCCCCCCACCTTCTTTAGGAAGCAATTTAGCATTGTACATGGAGCCGTGAAAGTGATCTAACCTTTTGGCTTAGTCATTCCACTTCCGAAGATCTTTGCTAAGGAGATAAAACCATTATTTTAAAAAACTATGTACATAAAGATTTTCCTCATAATATTTTAAGAATAGAACTTTGTAAGCACCAATCCCCAGCAATAGGTGATTGGCTAAGTCCAGTATAGGAATAACACTTGATGGGCCAGTGTGTATTCATTAAACAATAAATATGCAACAGTGGGGTGGAGAGCGCTTGTTAGTAACAAGAAGACATAAATTGTACACTAATTAGAGCTTTTTTTAACGTATAAGAAAAGCAACTAAAAGTAACAGTTGTGAATCATTGTGTGTTAATGATTGTGAATGGTTGTGTGTAACTTTTAAACAGAGCATCGTTTTGTCTCATGCAGATTTTTGTTCATGATATTTGATAAAGAAATGAGCAAGTGACTTTTACCTTTCCCCACTTTTAGTGTGATCATCAGTACTGCTGATTAACCAGGTCTCCTTCAGTTGCAAGTTAAAAGAACATCACAGAGTTAAGCACTACTTGACCCAGGAGTTAAATGATCTCCTCAGTTCTGCTCTCCTCTGTTGATGTCTCCTGAAAAGCCTTTCCCCTCATGATAGCAAGGGGAGTGTCCAGCAGCTCAAGACTAGCTAAGGATCCTAGAGTACAGTTCTGCCTTTCTCTTTTCTTGGCAAGCCCCAGGACAGCTGTGATTGATTGGCCGTTCCTGGATCCTGTGCCTACCTTTGAACCCCCTAGGATAGAGTAGGGAGAGTGCCAGCTTTTTTCTGGTCACTTGGGCTAAGTTTACTTTTTTTTTTTTTGCATGTTGTCATTTCTTTTATCCCAGCCTTCTTGACTTTTGTATTTAGATCTGTAGTAGCACATCTTGGTTTGGCGGGGGTGTGTGTGTGTGTGTGTGTGTGTGTGTGTGTGTGTGTGTGTGTGTGTTAAAGCTTGCTTCTCTTTGATTCTGGCACTTAATTTTCCTGGACTTCCATTGAAAATTGTTAAGTTTTACCATGCCATAGACACTGATAAATAAGACAGCTACTTTGCAAACATTTCTGCTTATTTTTTAGATTCAAATGTAGTCTATTTACTTTCTTTTTGGTATAGGTAAGTAGTCATGAATTCTTTCGGAAGCTATAGGTTAGAGGCAGCTGTGAAAGTCTCTGCCTGCCATTTTGTGTACAGCTGAAATAATTTATTTTCCCATTGTCTTAATTTTTCAAATATGTAGGAGAAAAAAACTTTAAAATAATTGTATGGGTCTTTTACATAAAAATGTTGAATAGAATATTTTCTCCAAAAGCAGCTTGATAAACTTCAAATTCAGTGAAGGAATTTTCATGAAGAACAAAGCAGTTGGTTTAGCTCTGTAAATTACTAGTGCTGGCAATGACATTAAAATGGATGGCTCAGATTCCTGTTAAAACGGGAAGTCCAAAATTACTGTTCGTGCCACATTCTTTCTGGGTGGGAAAAGGGGATTCTAGGTAGATACATTTGTGAAATGCTGGGTTAGACAGAATTCACTACTAGACTAATTAGTTTTTAATATATCAATGTGTGTATTCTTTGGATTCTCTAAGAGGCAGGGATATATTTGTATTTCACTTTGACCATCAAAGCCATCTTTCAAAAACAGATCAGTTATTATGTGGTTTGGGAAATAATTGCCTTAACCATTACTCTTTATCTGAATCTTGGTCCAGTTTCTTAAAAGATTGGTTAAATGGTTTGAGATGGACTTTGCTGAGGAAGTGTCATAGGGCTTTTATGTTTGTTTGTTTGTTTGAAACAACAACCTTACTATCCTGTGTGGTAGCTTGTGCTTGTTTTGTATTTCTGCCTAAATAGAAGACGCTATCCCACCTTGGTGCAAGGTGGGCTACAGGCAGACCCACCTTTTCGTGTAGGTATGGCCAAAATTTTTTTCTAGTAGCCCTATGATCTGCTCCAGAAAGTACTCTTATTGAAGCCCCAAATTAATCATGCAGCGTGGAATGAAGAAGTGAGTTTAGCTTTGGAAATAGAGGGCAAAGTTAAAAATCACTCTCATGGAAGTGTTCCTCTAGATTAGAACATTGAACTTTTATGTAGTCCTCTTAAATCTGCCATGATGAATAGCCCCCAGATAAACCACAGCCAATGAAATGAGTTCATTTGTTGAATGGAGTTAGAATTAGCCATTTGATTGTCTGAAGAACATTTGCCAAAAGCAACTCACTTCGTTTTGGCATATTTGATATATTGAGCTGGTATCTGACAGTAGTTGGCCACAGCATAACTTGCTTCTTGAGACTGTTCCTGGAATGTGCTAGTAATATCAGCTTTAAAAGAGGGTGACTGAATTTTTAATTGATAAATAGGAGGGGAGTCACATATATGATTCATCTAAAAATGGCATAGATTATTTAGGTGCAAGTTAAAGAAGTCTAAGACATAGCCATGGTTTTACTCCACATGTATGGAGAGTTTCTACAATTTTGCTGTTTCCCAATAGAATTTTTATATTGTGCCTTTACTAAAATTGCCTTTTTGTCATTACTAAAAGCTCTTCTCAAGACTATTAATAAGTGGTTTCAATCAATGTGTAGCTATCTTTAAAATCATGTATTTTTCTACTCAACTAAATCACCACACCTTTTTCTCTTCTTCCTATACAGACTTAGCTTTGGAACCAAACCCTTCTGACCACCCAAGGGCAAGCACCATTTTTCCGAGCAAATCTCAAACAGATGGTAAGGCAATGCTTTTTTTTCCCTGAGAAAAAGAGTGAAAACTGTTTTTGTTTTGTGTATTATAGGAGGTATTTAGAAAAACTCTTACAGTGGTTTAAATGTTTCACTTTTTTATGTATTCACTTGTCTTATTTTAATATGTTGATGATACAGTTTCCTTTAGTTGTCAGTGTTTTAGGGAGGAGAACACTTAGACTATCTGTTTATACATTTTGCCACCTCTTTATCAACATAGTCAACTGGCCACATGATTTAGATGTGGTCTATTTCTCCATGCTACTTTGTCCTTTTCCCCTTGCTCCGAAGAGCACATATGTTAAAGACAAATGATAGGGTTTAGGTCACAGTTAGGTTTTCATTTGGTCAAATCAGAAAAATCAGTTGTTATATGTGGGAATTGAGCCTTGTGATTTTGGCCCTGTTTTACACAGTGTTCAACCAGACGAGCCTATCTCACATCCAGATTTATGCTACTCAGAACTTTTAAGCTATTCAAAACTTTCTCATCCTAATGTAGTGCTGTGCCAGGGTAATAAGAGCAACATGCCATATGGGGTTTTCCAGAAGATTATCCTCAGCATGTGAAACTCATATACATTTCCTGTGTCCTCCTTGTTTTAAGATGAGAATCAGAACCGTAGAATTTTTTGCACTCCTGCTTGCCTGCTTGTCTTCCTGAATGTTATGTTAAATCCTAGTTTATTTGCTAAAAAGCCATACGTGACCAAGTTTTTCAGTTGATTACGAGAGCAGGAATACAAGAAGTGAACATTCCATAATATTTAAAGTGATGCAGCACAATAAAAAACGGAGGTTTGGTTTTTTGTTGTTGTTGTTTTGCTTTTGGTTTTTTTCCGTTAGATCACTGGTTTTTATAAAAGGATATAACTCAGGAACAGCCAGATGGAAGAGATGCATAGGGCCAGGCATGGGGACAGGGCACAGAGCTTTGATGCCCTCTGCAAGGGTACTACATGCTCACCAACCTGGAAGCTCCTGGGGTTTCTAACTTGCATTTTTCTAGTGTGTGTACTTGAGCCACTCATTTCTGGTTAGGATTGCTCTATTTCTCAGTTTCTTCCAGAGCCATGAGCTGCTCACATGTAGAGGGGCTCTGGAGACAGTAAAAGAAAAGCTGTCCCATGCCTGTCTCTCTCTTCAGCCTTAAGGAATCCGTGCCTGTGATGCCTGTCTGGAGTTAAAGGAGGCAATGTGAGCAAGAGTGTGGCCTAAGACCCTCTTCAGGCTTTTATTCTTCTGGCCTTTGTTGGAGCAAAACCGTTTTGTGTGCTGTAGATATGTTCATTTAGGTCAGCACACTCATTTTAAAATTTACGTTTAACATAGGTTACTTTCCAGTTGTGTATTTTTTCAGTAAGGTATTTGAGTAGGTTACCATTAAGTGGTTCAGGATGCTTCCAGAGATCCTGGTGCGTTCGGAGACGAGTGCCTGGCCAGAAACTGGTTCTTAGAGTCGTCATCTGTAGATTGTGGTAATTAAAGTAAGCTGTGTGTAAATGAAGACTGAGAAAATACTCCTGGCTAGTAGTTCAGCTATGCAGCAGGTACATTTTTTTATTAGCTAAGTTTCTCACCTGGCCTGATTCGCTTTGTCCTTTTCTTTTGTAAATGGGGAGTCTTTCATTTGTGCCTAATACAGAATATCTATTAGGTCAAAAAAGTGAAACTAAGTTTTTAGATTTTATTTATAGGACTCATCTTGCTGGGTGATTTAAATTATATATTTTGTTGGAAATTATTTTAAAAAATAGAATGGAATTCTATCTCATTGTGTTATTGGTAATCCATCAGATAATTAGTGACTACTTTTATTTTTCTATGGCATTTGTATCAGAATTCATCAGTTAATTTTTTTTATTCTTAGTGCGGGAAAAGAGGAGGAGCAACCATTTCAACCATGTAAGTAAACAGTTGAAAAGTTAAGAAATTAATAGTTTGAATTAAAAATATGTCTGCCATGATTCCTAAAAATATGATGGATCCAATACTGTTAGCATGGACCTCTTTTTTGTAGATTTTCTAAATCTCTATTTTCCTAATTATCAAATGTATTCAGGAAAGTCTTTGACTTAGTAGTGCCCATTTTTTAAGGGTTCTGACATTTACGTTAAATTTCACTAATACGGTTGTAGTATAAAGATCTGCCTTAAATTCTTTTGCCTTATTTTTTTGATCTTATTTTTTAACCAAAGTAATAAAAGTATAACAGGTAAGTTAATTTTTAGCACTGTCCATTGACTTCTTGTCATAGCAGGTGAAAGCTGAGCTTCTTCGCTCCACCATGACGTTATTTCCCTCCCTGTGTTCCCTCAACATGTATCAGTTTTTATTAAATCAGAATCAATGTTTACATTACTACGACTCTGCAAATATTGTGCATTGCTGAGCCATATAGTTCTCTGACTGTGCCTCCTCCTTGTACACCCTTCATTCTTTTTCTTAAATATTAATGAAATTGGAGCACTTCTGCACTTCTCTAGGATAACCCAATCCCCCTTTTCCTAGCCAACGTGATCTCACACAGCCAAATGCAGTAAGTAGCTCCCTGCCCGGTCTCCCTGCTTTCACATTCTTCATTTTTTCTGTGGAATTAATTTCCTGACTATATTCACTTGCCTGTTTTCTAACAGCTATTTTTTTCCCCAAATGTTTTAACATTTGTCACATGCCTATGAAAACTATTTTCCGTCTACTAAGCCACATCTCTTCCATTTTTTTCTTGGAGACACTTTGCCCCAATCTTTTGTCTTCCTACTCCCATATAGACTAGTGTTCCCCTAGGCCTGCTCTATGCCTCTTTTCCTGGGATATCTGTGTGAAGTCATCTGGGATCTCACATAACTCTGCTCTCTTATGTTGGATCCCCTATGTGCTAGATTCTGTTTCCCTCTTGTCTTGTTATACTTCCTTGTTTTACTGGAGCACATTTTCCTGGGAAAAGGGCACATGGGCAGAAAGTTTAGAGAGATCTAGCCTCTCTGAAACTCCTTCTATTTGATAAAGTATAGAATTCTCAGTTGAAACTAATTTTTGCCGTTCTAAAGACATTTCCCTCTCATCTTCTCATTTACACTGTTGCTCTTAAACCTGTTGACATTGTATGGTACATTGTACATGACCGATTTTAGTCATTTTCCCCCATCCCTTCCTTCTCGGGAACCTTTTAGTACCTTCCCTCTCCCTGGGATTTTGAAATTTCATAATTTGGTTTGGTATAGACCTTTTTGGTGTGTTTCTTTGATATTCTGTTTTTTTCTTCCAGGTTCCTATTATTCAGATGTTGGAAGTCTTAGACTTACCAGATCGCTAACTTTTTTCCCCTCCTGCTTTGCATTTTGTCTTTTTGTCCTGCTTCCTGGAGATTTCCT
This sequence comes from Balaenoptera physalus, assembly GCF_965194825.1. Classification (NCBI taxonomy): domain Eukaryota; kingdom Metazoa; phylum Chordata; class Mammalia; order Artiodactyla; family Balaenopteridae; genus Balaenoptera; species Balaenoptera physalus. The sequence goes on from NW_028126143.1 coordinate 212,615, forward strand.
TGACTGTGCTCTAATCCTTCTATTGAATATATTGTTTTGTCTACCTTATTTTCAATTTATAGAGTTCTCTTATATCCTGTCATTCTTTTTTTCACTGATGCAATTTCAAGTTTTCATTTGCTCCTGAGTTTTTATCACTCCCATCAATTCCTTCTTCCCGTTTTGTTTTGTTTTTTTTTAAAGCGTCCTTATATTTTAGTTTATTTATTTATTTTTTGGCTGCATTGGGTCTTGGTTTCTGCACGTGGGCTTTCTCTGGTTGCGGTGAGCTGGGCCTACTCTTTGTTGGGTGCGTGGGCTTCTCATTGCAGTGGCTTCTCTTGTTGCGGAGCACAGGCTCTAGGGCGTGCGGGCTTCAGTAGTTGCGGCTCATGGGCTCTAGAGCGCAGGCTCAGTAGTTGTGGCGCATGGGCTCAGTTGCTCTGTGGTATGTGGGATCTTTCTGGGCCAGGGCTCGAACCCGTGTCCCCTGCATTGGCAGGCGGATTCTTAACCACTGCGCCACCAGGGAAGTCCCATTCCTTCTTCCTGTTTTGATCTCTTACTTGTTGGGGGCTTCCCTCAAACGTGTGATGGTCCTTGGCTGTCTGTTAAGATCTAATTGGAAGCATCACTTGGACAACTCGTTAACTGATGGGCCTCACTGCAAGGATTTGGGGACCACGCCTCTGAACTCTGAGCCTGCCTTGGGTTCTGTAAGACAAACTGGTTTTCTTGTTCCTGTCCTAGTCAGCCTCTGTAGGTACCAAGGTTGTGCTTCCTCTGTTCTGCCATGTCAGTTACCACTCCTTTATCTAGTCTTTTCACCTTTCAAACATTAAAAATCATCTGCTGTTTATCCTGTCTTATGTATAGCTTTTTTAAAAAATGCCTTTAATTCTAATGAGATGATATCTGAAAGAAGGGGGAGAGGAAATAGATTTGTGGTCAGTCTACTCAAACTTAGATTTATTCTTTGAATATAGGTTCTGAGTTTGAAGTTTAATGCAATATAATTAACGATATTAATTCAGACAATATTTTTGATTATACCTATAATTAGAATATTATACTTTTCTACTAAGGCCTTGAGTATGAATTCTATTCAAACCACTCACCCTACCATATTGTCCATTAATGTGCAACATAGATGGAGTATTACAGACTTTTCAGTGAAAGTCATTGATTCTTAATAAACGTATCCAAAACTTGTGAAAAGGGGGAAGAAAAAAGTGAACTTCAGCTTTATTCTCTCTCTTTTTTTTTTTTTTTTCATTTATATACTTTTATTTGGGAATGTTTAAATCAATACAGAGAAAACGAAATTTCAGAGACAATGAATATCATTAGTTTGGATATCATTACATTATTATAAAAGAAACACGGAAATTATTTACAGGATGAAAGATTTCAGAACTTCAGTGGCAGCTTCACGTGATGCCATTGGGGGAACGGGCAGCTTCACGTGATGCCATTTCAATAGTGACTTATTTTAGTCGACATATTTTCCAAGAATGTCACCATCTCTAAATAAGAAATAATCCTTGTCATCTAGAACTACTTTGGTGCCTCCATATTCTGGGAGAAGAACTTTATCTCCAACTTTCACACTAACTGGTTGAATCTCTCCACCCTTTCCTTTAGAGCCTGATCCAACAGCTACTACCATTGCTTGCAATACTTTTCCTTGCGATTTTTCTGGAAGCATAATGCCTCCTTTGGTTACAACTTCGGGTGCACTTCTTTCAACTAATACTCGGTCAAAGAGGGGAAGAAACTTTCTAAATGCCTGTCCTGCCATGACTCGGGTTGCCGCACTTCGTACTCTCGCTCTCTCCAGCTTTATTCTTTTAATGGGTTAAAATCAGAGGCAGTAGGCACAATGGGAAGAGTCATTGGGTGGGGGCAGGATTTCAACAGGTACTTGACCTTTAATGATAAGCTTTGAGGGTTGTTACTTACTAGCCTCCTAGGTATGATTATTTTCTAGTCTTCACCATTAAACCTGCAGTCTACTAAGCAACCTTTCCCCTTATAAAGATTGTAAAAGTCCATGTATTTTGTCCTTAGTGCTGAATGAAGATAAATACTCTTCTTCAGTGACCAATTGAAATAATACCTATGAACATTAAACTGTCAGTAGTGTTTTTTGCTACTTGTTTTTTTTTTTTTTTTGTATTTGCATTTTATACCCTTATGTGTGTCAGTGCAGTTTATTGAGGTTGTGAGCCAGCAATGGTAAAGCTTTAATCATAAGGGACAGTTATCTTAAATTTTCAAGCAAGATGAGAGGAAAGTAATCTGCTGGCAGCTAACATATCTAGGCTTTGCTCAGAGGCTTCAATTCTGCCATCCTTTAGTGAACACTAGATGCTGGAAAGTTTGAATAGTTTCAGGAGTAGGCCTGTGGAAGTGTTTCTTTTGTAGGATCGAGCCAGTAGACTGTAAGTTGCTGATACAACTTAAATGAGCCCCCATAGGATTATAGAGCACATCTAATTAAAAATTTTAAATGTTTTAGCAGTAATATTTCCAAAGACAAATCAATATACATTCATAATAGAAAAAAAAGTTTTTAATAGAGGAAAACAGGATAAATAGCACCCAAAGCTCTACCAACTAGTCTATATTTTGGTACATTTCCTTACTATTTTTATTCCCCTCATATATATAGATTTTTGGTCAGAATTGACTTTTATTACGTGTAGTGTATGTCATATTATACCCTAATAGTAGTGACCTTAAAAGATAACCTGCTTCGTTTAGAATCAAAGTATTTGAATGAGTGAATTTTCATTTTTCATGCTGTATCTGTTTTTTGAGATTCTAAAATTACACATTAACCAAATAGCTTAAGGACCATATCAGAGTTTTAGTTTAAAACATTTCTAGCTTGAAGGAGAAATTAGTCTTCCAAATAGTGATACTGTTTCAAATATGTTACATCTAGAACTTTTTGTTAATAAGGAATAAGTGGCTTTGCATAAAGCATCTGAAACAAGCAAAATGGTGTTTTATATATGCCATTTGGATATTTCTGATTATTGGATACTGGCAATTTTTATTTAAATGCTCTGTATTTTAAAAAGCATCAACTAGATTTTCTCCCTGCCTCACCTTTCATGTATTTGTGGAGGACATTGATGGGAGAGTGTGACAGCATGGTGAAAACTATTTTATATGAATAGGAGGAAGGAAGGCTCATCTGAATTAGTAAACAAACAAAAACCAAAACCAAAACCCAGCTTTAAAATTGTTCGTATTCTGTGGTATTAAAGAATGCTACTCTTCCTTCCAGTGGCTTTCAGTGATTGGGATTTGGTTATTGGCCTTACTTTAAGGAAGAGAGTTGTCCTAACATAGTTTAGGCCATTTTAGTATTTGACTATTGCCGTGTTCATGGGCTCTTCACAAATAAATGGATACTTCTAAAGTGTTTTAAAGATAGTTCATTCTCTAGAGGGTCTCAAAAAGTTCTTTGTCACCTATCCAACACCACTGTAGATAAATTCTCACGAATTTGTACCTTTAGTAAGATTTACCTCCAGTTGTAACTGATCTTAAATAATTTCTCAAACACTTGTCGAATCCTAATTTGTCCCAGATTCTGTGCTCAGTAGCTGGAGGTAGGAGAAGAATCTTCCTAACCTGGAGAAGCTTGTTTACTTAAGAGGGTGGTACTATGCAAGCAGCTGAGACCATGGAACAGTTGGTAAATTAGATGTGTGAGTGTGCAGAAAGTGAGAAGTTTTGTGGTGTGCCTGCTGGCAAAGGGATCCTAGAGGCAGATGGGGTCAAGCTTGCTGGGACAGGAGGAAGAAAAAGGCATTGCAGGCAGAGAGCAGCATGGGTGAGGCAGGAGTGTCAAATAACACGTAGAACAGAATTAGTACAATTTTGAAATGAATGGCAAGTATTCTCTGAGGTTCTCACTTGAGTAATGTAATGGCAGTCTTACTTAAACATGAAGTGAGAAGTTAAATTCTCAGAGTTGTTTTATCCGTTTTTTTTGGATGCGAGAGAATCTTTAAGCAGTACCTTTTTGTCCTCCAGATAAGGAAATTGAGGCCCAGAGAGACTTATGGCCCCCAGCTTTTTAGTGATAGAGCAGCCCTGGCATGCCCAGCCTCTGATTGGAAAACGTTTGTTTCGTCACACTGTCTCCTGAACATTTATTATTGGTGTTCATTTACTGCAGTGAAATGCTCCTACATCGGTATTATATAAAGCATTACGTTTTATTGTAGTAAATGAATAGAAATAGGAAATCTCAGCTGCATTTCATTGCTTAAGGAAAAAACCCTGAAATCTTATTCTAAACTTTTTACATTATTATAAAGGTAATTTATAATAGGTGCTTGCCAGGTTTGATTATAGGTACTATATCAAGGCAGCATTTTAGAACCCATTTCTCAAAGCTCGTCTGTGGAAGTCAGAGTATAGAGGTTTCCCATAGAGCTGCACATGATATCACACTCAGGCAGTTCATGGAGTGTAAGAAAAATCTTAATGCTTTATCGTTTGACATTTTAACCGAGGAAAAACACACACTTGATAGGTTTAACTTACTGTGACATTTTCTTCTATTTCCCTTCCCCTTCAGGTATCTCCAGGGCAGCTTACTAAAAAGTATAGCTCATGCTCAACAATATTTCTAGATGACAGCACGGTCAGCCAGCCTAATCTTAGAACCACAGTAAAATGGTGAGTACAAGTAGGTTGCCAAGGGCTGAGTGACAGACCCCCTTATCGCTAAAAGCATCCTAGCCATACATAAGTTCATTCATTTGAATTGTCCTTTTCAGTGATCAGGTTAAAAAACTGGTGTCAACTATAGATTGATTTCAAGGACCTAAATATGAATTTTCAGTTTCCATTTTAATCTTAGAGCGCATGATAGAAGGGAAAGCCAGTTAGCAAATAAGAAATCCCAGAAAAAGTATAAATCTTTATTTGACGCGTTTCTGTTGCTAAGCCATTGTTGAACACAGTGAGAAAGAGAGGTGCTTTTGATTGGCTGTTTCTAGAGACAATTATTACTGTATGAGTTGTAGTCCTCAAACAACGTGCACTACTTTGGAAGCTGCTCTTAGAAGAAGGAACAGCTTGTCCCCTGCTGGCACCAAAGCGAATCTGCATTTAAATTTAATTGGAGTTTGTCAGATTTATCCCACTGTGCTTTTTTTTTTTTCCTGCACTCTTTCTGTATGAAATTTTACTTCTCCTTCCTGTCCCCCAAAGAGGGGGAGAATATATCAAACCAGTCTTAAGAAATACACACTCAAGCTTAATTTCTTTGTAGATGAAATTTGTTCAACTGAGGTTTTAACTTAATAGACACATTTAAGTTTTGTTTATATATATATATCTCCAACACACTGTATCACTCACAGCAGAGAACAATAAAAGAGGTGAGGTTTCGGAAACATGGCTGTGGTCAGGCTTATACTTAAGGAGACACGAACAGTGTCATGATGATGGAAACTATTCTTTAATTTCTGGGAGCACCTCATAGTCCACAATTGGAGATGCACTTTCAAAACACCCTAATGATGAACCTTTCAAGCTTATTTAAGAGAAAAAAACCAAACGGGATGCAGAGCTTCTTGCCTCCTCCCTCGCGGTTGTCCACGAAACATTAACATCTCCTTAGGATATGAATGTTGATTTTCCAGAACACAGTTTGGGAAATGCTATTTGAAAATATTAATGTCCTTATCCTTAATTTTATTTGTTGTCTTAATTTTATAAGCTAATTGTATTTTTAATTGGTTTTTAATGTGCCAGCTTTTTTTTTAGCTATTTAAATTATCAGTAACTTCTACTTTAATTAAAGACAGCAAGTTCACAGTCATAATAATGTAACTTTCCTCTCTTGCTTACAATAATAGTTGCAGTCAAGTCATGTTTCAGCAAAAACTGAGCCCCATCTCTAAAGTCCTGAGTTTGGGCACTTATCACATAATCACTCAATGTTTTTCTTCAGCCAAGACACTGAATCTGTGGGTACAAAAACCACTCTACTTTGGCTAGAGTCGCAGCTTCTTTTGAATTCAAAAGAGTCTGATGTCCAGTATATAATTCAAAAGTACTTTGAAAGTAAACCTTGCTCAGGGACTTCCCTGGTGGTGTAGTGGTTTAAGAATCTGCCTGCCAACGCAGGTGACACAGGTTCGAGCCCTGGTCTGGGAAGATCCCACATGCCGCAGAGCAATTAAACCCGTGCGCCACAACTACTGAGCCTGTGCCGTAGAGCCCGCGAGCCACAACTACTGAGCCCGTGTGCAACTACTGAAGCCCACGCACCTAGAGCCCGTGCCGTGCAACAAGAGAAGCCACCACAGTGAGAAGGCCGCGCACCACGACAAAGAGCAGCCCCCGCTCTTGGCAACTAGAGAAAGCCCGCGCGCAGTAACAAAGACCCCATGCATCCCAAATTAAGTAAAATTAAATAAAATTAAAAAAAAAAAAAAAGATTTACCTTGCTCAGACAAGAAGGTTTCATCCTTTTTTTTCCCGACCTAGTCTAATTTTTGGAAGTACAGTAAATTTTAATTTGCTCTCATGAAGTTTTAGAAATGATCATTCATCACATTCATTATTGGTGAAATAAAGGTTTACTGAGAAAATTAATAGGGCCAATTGGCTTTTAGGAATGATTTTGAAAATGTTTATCATGGGGTTAGTTTTCAGTGGGGTAGCTGTTCTCAGTGGGGTAGGTGAGCCTTATTAGAATCACTTATGCAACTTTTCAAGATATATGTTTCTGGATGCACAAAGTCCACCCGCCTGCCCCCGCCTCCAAGACACAGTGTCTGTGTGTCTGTCTGTCTGTCTGTCTCTCTCTCACCCACGCACACACACCTGTTGACAAGATGGGGAATGATGTGAAGCATGATTATATGGACAAAAGCATCCCGAGTGATTCTCCGATCTTAACCCTAACTCATTCATCCCTAAACTTTGCTGCACGCTGCAGTCATCTGGGGATCTTTAAAAACAGTCCTGATGCCCAAGTCATACCCAGTGCCGGTTAAATCAGAACATCTTGAAGCAGAAGCCAGGCAGTTTTTAAAGCTTCTCAGATGATCCCAGTGTGCAGCTGAGCTTGGGAGCCACTATTTGGTTAGAGGGCAGGAGAAAGAGAACTGCTTCTGATAATTAGTGGGACCTTAGGTAAGTCAGTTTTAAGCCTTGGTTCCCTTATCTGTAAAATGGGTGGTTTAATTAAATGTCATCTACGGTTCAGTGGTCCTTTCCATCATAAAACTTCTAATGCTGTGATTTTAAAATCAATTTGAAGATGAAACTTGGAAGCACTATAGAAGTATCCATCTTTGATGCTAACGGTGTTACAGGCCTTTATACAAGTGCTAAGATTCTATAGACCTATTCTAAAATTCAGATTTGCCTTCCCTCAATTATTTTGAGTTTCATTTTAGACACTGAGAACAAAGGGGAGCATATAACTTAACCAGAGAACCCCTTTGTTGCCTAATATACAACATCTGTGAATAACTTAGGAATATAGTAACTTAAAAAAGACTACCTAAGGACTTGTATCTATCTGTTCGTTAATACTTTATTTAAAATAATTTGGAAATACCTGTCATTAATAGGATACTGTGTAGTATTATGCTGTCTTATTAGCACTGCTTATTTCAGGATAGCTAGACCTATCATCAGTTTTGTGGCTATAAAATTTTGCTATTAAATTTTCTAATAATTATGTAAAAGTGATTTGAAATCATTTTGGTATAGAGCACTTTTATTATTTACTTTTAGGGAAATAATGGAAAACGGATGGGTAGGTGGATAGCGAACTAAATCAACTGAAATGCAGGGGCTAACAAAACAACCACACACACACACACACACCCCCCCACACAAACTACTATATGGCTTAAATTTAAGCATGTGTATAGATAGATATAACTTGTACAGGACAGAAGGTTTTGTGGGTAGAAGGACAAATGACAGGGGACATATGTAATAATTTATATATTATAATAATCAACCAAAACATGCCTTCTAACAGCATATCTAGCATTTTGGGTCTCCTAATTTTGCTAAAAGCTGAAGAACCTAAAACAAGGGGGAAAGCACCCATGTGGTACTGTTCTGAATTCGAGGATTTCGGGGCCACTGGGCCTCTGGAAGGTCTTCCCTCCTTGCTAACCCCTTTTTAAAAATGTCTTCAGGCCTGATATGATAAAAATCAGTGATGACAATGTATTTTTTTTCCTCCACAGTATGACCTTAGCAATATATTACCACATCAAGAACAGGTGAGCTCTTTTGAAACCTATCTTGTTATTCCAGCTAATTAATTTACAAGGTATCAAGTTTAGTGTTAGGTAATAACTATAGATGTTACTGGCATAAGCTTTTATTATTAGAGTGCTTTTATTACAATATAGAAGTGAATCATTTATTTTTCTCTTAGGACCCTTAATTCTTAGGTTACTGAGCATCCCAAAGAGTATTTGTTTATATGGGTTATATTGATAATTTACTGTATTAGAAATTGAAATTGAGAATTTAAAAAATTAAATTCATTGTATATTAAAACAGGGTGTGCCTTAGCACTACTGAAATTTTGAGCTAGATAATGCTTTGTTGTGGGGTGTCGTCCTGTGTGTTATAGGATATATAGCAGCACCCTTGGCCTCTACTCACTAGATGCCAGTAGCACCTTCTTCCCTCCACATTACGACAACCAAAACTGTCTCCAGCCATGGCCAGAAGTCCCCTGGGGGACGAAATCACCCCTGATTGGTAACCCCAGTGTTCAACATAAATCATTTTTTTTAATGAAAAATAACTATTTTCCACAACAAAAAATATTGAGAGAAAAGTATCTCCTCAATAGAAGACAGCTGATTCTCATATCTATTCTGTCTTCAGTCATTTGTTTTGAAGAAACAATATGAAGAAGATCCAGCCGCTTGCAGATATATAGTTGGAAAAAGGTGTATTTTTAAAGCCTTCAGATAATTTGGTATATTCTTTGATACTGTACCAAAAGTCTGCATGTGCTAGTTTCTTAAATTAGTTAAAATGGAATTCTAAATCATATCAATGAACTTGTAATAAATACTATGTTAAATTAATACCCATTGATCTGTCATGCATACTGAGTAGATCTTTTTACCTGTACCTGACTTTATAATATTATACATTGGTCATTTGGAAAGTATTGGTTCACATTTCTTTAGACAGTGTCAAAAACTCACTTTTGTTAGTATCACCACCAGTCTTACCAGAAAAGTCTTTTAAGTGTTGAGAAGTTGTCAAGTTCACAATCGAAGGTAGAAGTTTTCCAAAACTCCTGATATTTTTAGCTTGATGGCTTGAATTTTATCATTGGCAACAAATAACTTTAGAGTTATTTTCCTTGAAGTGACAGGCTCACTTTGTTCATTTTTGAAAGAATGACTGTGTCAGTTGTACATTCAAATAACGATGGTGTTCGATGAAAAAAGTGTTTCAAATAAAGATGGTGTTCTATGAAAAAAATGACTTACCGCCAAGTCACAAGTGCTTTTCCTTAACACAGCCATATTTCAGTATGTAAAAGTGCTTAATGCATACTTTCCACTTATTCAGAATATTAAAAAGAAGGACCAAGGTTTAAGAACACTATTAATTTTTACTCTTTTATCAAGGATGTTCTTCAAGCAGATTTTTTAACTGCAAGTGGCAGTGAATAATTGAATGACTTCTAATTCAGTTTGGTACCACTGCCTTGATTCATGCTCAGAAACCAGCAGTTTTACCCACTTTTGCTTTTATACATCCATAGCAAATGTCACACAATGTGAAGGGCAGGTAGTGTCTTAGTATTCTTATAAAAGCAGTTTTGACCTCTTGGGCCTCCTGAAGGAGGGGATAGGGGAGAATCCCAGAGGCCTGCAGACCACATTTAGAGAACCGCTGTTCAAATGAGCGCAGTGTATTAGTGTGGTGAAATTTTAAATTAAAAAGCCTGGTTTCTTTTAAAATAAAAAGACAATTACATTTTTAACTCAAACTATTTAAAAGAGACAAGAAGAAATACACAATAAGGATATAAAGAACTAAAGAGAAAAAAACGGGAAAAAACCATGAATCTCATATTCACATTGATTGAAGTGAGAAGAATTTATTGCCCACCACCACTGCTTCATAAAATGTTCTTGCATATTCCAGTGTGAGGTTAGAGGGGTGAAAATATATTGGTTTACTAGCATTGCCTGTTAGGGAGGGTCAGTGCTTATAGAGGCAACTCTGGCTGGTTGTTGTAGAAAAGGTTTCACAGAACTTGATGTGCTGAGTAAAAATAGGTCAGGAAACCTTTCTAAGGGTGGAATCCAGGAGAAGAATTTATAAAACTGTTTGCTTCGTTGAAGGTTAAGCTTCCTCTACCCCTCTCTCTACTCCTAGCCGATATTTTACTAAGATAGTAAGTCCTGAATTAATTTTTTAAATGCACATTCTTATTTTATAGAGTTGCAGATAGATCCTTGGATATTTTTGATGAGAGATTACATCCACTCACAGTAAGTGTCAGTTTTATTGAAGTGGTATTTTTCTCTTATACAGTTGTGTTTATTTCATGCTGATTTGCTTTGAAATTAATTACTAGAAGAAAATTACTTCCTCCAGCTCGAAGTCAAATTCATCTTCCTTTAAGTCTTCTTCCCCACGCCATGTTGTGTCTAGTCATTTTCCCGAAGGCGTGCTGTATAAGGGGTTGATGGATATGAACCGAGTTGCACTTTGTGTGAATAGTGAGCAGGTAAGTAAACATACCCAAGTAACAGAAAATGTATCTTTTTAAAGGATGATGTTCCATAGCATCAAACAATATAAATATTTGTAAATAAACCTAATATGATAAGGCCTCTAAGAAGAAAATTAGAAAACTGTTTACATTTTAAACGAATTAAAATGACAAAGTTTTAAAATTCACTTCTCCGGGTGCTCTGTGGCCACACGTGGCTGGCGACTGCTGTACAGGACAGCACATTCTTAGAGCCTTATGGTTACAGGACACTGGAAATGTGTTTTCAAAGTTGACTACAGAAAAGTATGACATATGGTGATCAGCAAGACTTTTGAGCCTAAAAGTATTGGGTTGGCCAAAAAGTTTGTTTGGTTAGTGAATATATTGTTCAATAAAATGCTTGGTGAAAATGAAAACTGTGTCTTTTATTTTTACTTAAAACCAAATGAACTTTTTGGCCAACCCAATAGTTTACATTTGGTTAGAATTCTGTGGGGAGGAACGTGGAAATACATAAATTTTCTGCGGTTGTGCCTGTATTTTTCTTTAATGAATGGTGGTGAGTACTGGATCACTGTGGTATTTTAGGATCCCATTGTTTAGATTTAAAAGACTACAAGACATGTCACCCAATCAGAATTATTTTAAGGGGCACGTGGGCCCAAGTGTGAAGACTGCTATCTTAAGGGTACTTTTAAGTATTTTTCTTCCGTGGATACTTAAATTGCATTTTTTCTCCCTTCAGCGAGAAAAGATTCCAGAGGAATACTTCGAGCATGATCCTGAACACAAATTCATTTACGGATTTGTTCATACTCTTTCTAGTGCCGCACAGCTAACTGCTGAAGGTGCAGTAGTAACTTTGGTAAGATATTTTTTCTTTCATAAAGCATCTGTAGAAATTTCTGTCTTGTACACATGGTATGGTCCTGTTTTTCCCAAATGAAAGTAGGTTCCTGAAACGATCATTAGAACTTTATTAAGAGAAACCTATCAAAAGAAAGTAAAGTATACACATTTGAGCTTTAATCATCATTATGATTTAAAACGTTGCCATTGCTTTTCTCATCACAAAACAATTGCTATTAAAGGCAGCAGGAGAGATTTCTGGTTTCTCCTTCCACACCTGAGGGGACACACGCACGCACAGTGCACACACGCACACACAGACGACGCGTGTGGTGGTGGTGGGGCGGGGCAATCACTGAGCGCTCTGGTCCACAGGCAGAAACAGGTTCCGGGCAGTTTGAAGCTGAGTCCCAGACTGCACTGCCTAGGCAGTTCTGATGTGTGTCCTGACTGAGAACTACTGCCCTCAGTTCTCTGTTCCTTGGATAATGGATAATGGTGTTAACCATCCCTGCTGTCCTCTTACTGCCTGCATGTGAAGTTGCCCAGGACTAGGGTGCCAGTAGGACTTCAGAAGGCTTTACTCTAGTTAGCCTGCTAAGCTACAGCTGTGTAAGGACCTTTTTGTCATCCATTCCTAATTCCTATGGTAAGATTTTATCATTTGAATAATAAATCATATTCAAGTGAGAGGTAGTTGGGATTGTTTTACTCCTCCCTATAGCAAACCTGTAGGGGGGAAAGTCAGCTGCGTGGTCTGCAGGGAAGGAATACTTAGGCCACTCACTGCCTGCTCCTATCAAGGCAGAATTTAGGACAGGAGGCTTGTCCTTTTGAAAAGAGACCCCTCAGTGGGTACTGGATCAGACACAGGCCTTTTCTTGGCGCTACAGGCCACTTGGAGTGCTTAGCACATGCTTGAGAGAGGCAGGAATGGTGCTTGCATATGGAGAGCTAGGAAATGCAGGAAGGAGAGTATTTGGGTTGGAAGAGGGGCATTTCTTTGTAGCCAAGTTAAGCTTGATGTACCTGCGAGACAGCAGAATGGCAGTGTCTAGTAATCATTTGAATATATGGGATTGGAGCATGAATCTGAGCTAGAGGGAGGGAATTAAGTGTAGCTGTTCAAATGCAGAGAAAGTATGTAAAATAAAAAGTGGGTAGAAGATAGATCCTACTAGAGACTGTCAGCACTTAAGGGACAGATCCCCAGAGGAGTGGCTACAGTGGTAGGAAACCCAGCAGAGAACCCTAAGAGACACCAGGAGAGGTTCAAGAAGGAGAGTATGGTCCAAACGCTAAATGCTACCAAGAAGTTGCTCATGTCATAAATACCATGTCACTGAATACCTACTCTGTGTCACTTTTCTACATGTGGGGGGTGGAGGAGAGAACAAGTTGGATAAATAAAGTTCTCGCCTTTATGGAGCAAGTGTGGAAGACGTAAATTTTTTTTTTTTTTTTTTTTTTATCGGAGTACAGTTGATTTACAGTGTTGTGTTAGTTTCAGGTGTATAGCAAAGTATAAGTGTTTTTTTTTTAATGAGTGTTTTTTAAAAGATGACTATTTCAAGTGGTGGTAAAAACCATGAAGAGAAAGCAAGGTAAAGGGATAAAGTGATTAGAGGGGCTTACTAGAAAGCTCAGGAAGAGCCTCTTTAAAGAGGTAATGTTTGAACCCAGGACCTGGCTGAACTGAGGAAGATCAGGTACGCTGGCATTACGGGCAGAGGGGACAAGTGCAAGGCTCTGAGACAGGAACTTGTTCTGTGTGTTCAAGGAAAAGCAAGGTGGCCATTGTGATCCGAGCGGGGAATGAGGGAAAGAGCATAGGTGATGAGGTCACGGAAGGACAAGGCCGTACCGCACAGGGCCTCGTAACTTGCAGGCCACGGGAAGAAGGTATTTGTTTGATGGGAAGCCTCTGGCAGATCTGGAGCAGGCGCATAAAGTACTCTTAATTTAAGAGGCTCTCCTGGCTGCTTTGGGGAGAACAGACTGTAGTCTGTTGGGAGGCAGAGAAGTTAGGCAGTGGCAGCGATACAAGTCAGAAGTGACAGACAGAAAAGCGGTCAGGGTACCAGTGAAGGTAGAGATAACAAGAAGTCCTAACAGATTGGAGCAGGATACACTCAAGTGCAGGTTTTTGGTCTCAGCGACTGGGCGTGTGGCAGTGCTCTTTCATTTATGAGGGAAGGCCTGGGGAGTGGAGCTCTGGGACGAAGAGCTCTGGGTTGTTTGTGTGAAGGCACCGGTGACCACGGCAAGAGTAGTCTCTGTAGAGTGGTAGCAGCAGGAGGCTGACTGAAGTGGGTTAAGGAGAGGATGGGAGATGAGGAGCTGGCCTCAGGCCTGAGGACGCCGTCTAGGGGCAGTGGGGGACAGGCTGGGGACATGGAAGCATTCACACTGGAGGAAGCCTCTGACAGGGAGAAGTTGTTCAAAAGGAGACTAACTGTGGGCACAGTGCTCTGCAGAAGTGAGGTGGGATCAACTTCATTCATAGGAGAGTTAGCTTCAGTGAAAAGAAAGAAATCTCGCTTCCTCCGAGACAGGAGGGCAAGTGGGATAAATGAATATCAGCACGTGTACCAAGTTTGCCAGTACAAAGGTGAGAGGAAGTTGAGAGATTGCCAGTGTCGTTTCAGTGCCTCTGATGAGTCCCATAAAGTAGAGAGTTGAACCTTGCGGGGAGAGTCGTTCTTAGGGTACTAGAGAGTGCTGAGTTCTTTGGGGAATGGGAGCCGAATTTCACTAAGAACATATAATCTCAATACCCGTCTTTGAAAACACAGTAGAGTTTGGAGGGCATGGGCGAATCTGAGCTGTCAATCTGATAACCCTTCAGAGAGTAAACAGACTCTTTCAAACTGGACATTTTTCTTTTTGTCAAATGGCATATACACTCTTCTACAGAGGTAACAACAAATCACAGCTTACCTCTCTAATCTTTGCTCAGCTGTTAACTCCATCCAGTTCTTTGTAGGGTAGACATTTGATACATGTAAAAGAAACCATGAAATCATCTCACAAACCGGCAGGTTTAGAGGAGCCCCAGGGATACAGACACAGGCAGGTCTTCCCACCTTAAAACCAAAAGAATTGACTAAGCTGCAGATTATGTAAGACAGAAATGAATAATGAAATGATAATGGAGATGTGAAAAATTGGGGCTATGAAAAGGACTACCCTTTGTATGCATGTGTGTTCCTTCAAAAGGCACTAAAATATGGGAATACTTGACAGTTGTAAAGCCCCTTTGTACTGCCTGTCCTGCTGTGCCACGCAGCAGCCACTGGGAGGCTCTCTTGACCACCAGTTTTTATCTTCAAGTTCATGCCACAAAAGGACTGGTGACTGACTCTGAAGAGAAGGTAAAGATGTGCTCAGTCTTACCAGAATTTTACACACTCAAGCGTTATGTAAAATCGCCATGCAACCACCACCAGTCTTGTAGTTAACATTGCACGTGATAGGCACTCAAGCATTTACTGAACAGTTGAAGTCGACACTGGGCTGTATGTGCTGCCCTTGACAAGTGGGAAGGTAATAATACAATGCGTGTCTTTAGAATGCCCTTTGCTGAGATGTCCTTTCATTCCTGTGACCAAAATTGGGTTGGAAATTCACACGGGCAGAGTAGAAATATCAGACTCACAGAAATATCTGACTTACAACTGTGACCTGGCCTCTGGCCTTGGCTTGGCTGAGCAAAGTCTTTGTAGAACCTAGGAATAAAAGGGGTGTCAAAAAGAGATGAAATCTGTCATTCCTAACAATTCTTATCACAGCACTTAAACTGAACGAAAATCAAAGATCAGTGCTCTACTTTTGCAGGTTTACTTAGAAAGGCTTTTAACTTATGCTGAGATCGACATTTGCCCCACTAACTGGAAAAGAATTGTTTTGGGAGCCATTCTTCTTGCCTCCGAGTTTTGGGACGATCGGGCTGTATGGAATGTGGACGACTGCCAGATCCTCAAGGACGTTACAGTTGAGGACATGTGAGTTTGTAAGGTTACCGTGAACTTTCTAACCATTTTCCAATACCTCATTTGCTCTCATAAAGTTTACATTTTTAAGAAATGTTACATTTTAAGAAAGGTTACCTTGTGCAGAGAGCTGAAATAGACATAAAATTACAGCCTTCTTTCTATCTAGCTGTAGTATAACAATTTGTATTTCCCCTCATTCATTGGTAGGTCTTGATGTGTTATTGTTGTAATATTCTGCTTGAGAAATTGAAATTATTTTTCTGGTGGTTTTTGCCAAACATTTTACAAGCTCACTACCAGAGCAACATGGTACAGTAAGTAACTTGACAGCTTTCTTAAAGCTGTCTACCAGGTCCAGTCCATTTTTAAGGGGCACATGCCTGGTCTTTGAAGCAAGTGGCCACTGTTAAGGTCTTAGGGCCTCTAGACTACTGACAGGTTATAATTTCAACCTGAGTCACACATTGTGTATTTGCTTTTGCTGGTCTTTTTCTCCTTTTTATCTGAGGTTCTGTTGTTACAGAAACTATGATGTACAGGTAGCCACATATAAAGGTTTCAGATCCCTGTGTTCCTGTCTCCTCCCCTAAAGTCTGCTGAGCTAGGAAACACCTACCTCTCAGGTCGTCCGGGAAGCATCCCTGGGGCCTCACCCAGGGCACTCAGCAAACACAGCGGCACTTTGTGGGGCCTTGAGTTAACTAGGCAGGTTCTCCTCACAGATGGCACGCTCACATTGGCATGAAACGCCAGGCTTCCAATCTGGCTCTGGTGAAGGGCCCCAAGGGTGGGAAGCAGGATGAGCCAGAGAGGTAATTCCAGCAGACTCTCGAAGTGCCCGCTTGACAGTGAACCTGTCTTTGTGGGTGGCATTCAGGAAAATGTGAAAGGACACCTCTTGATTATATTGGACAGCAGCGGCCGATCAAGATGGCAGGCAGGGGCAAGAGTTTGTTTTTGTTACCTTTGCCCCTTACCCTAGATAATTCACAATTACCAAAGTGCATATTTACAGCTGAAGCGAGGAAAGCTGTGACTAAGAGAAGGGACCAGTGACTGTCAGTAGCTGTCAAAGTGGCTTTTGGTGAAAATGCCCACTTTGGTGATCATGTAAACCAGGTGGTCGTGGTGATATTGCTGGTAGCAATCTTAGCAAACAGTGGAACAGCAGATAATGAATTTGAAATGAATAGAAGTACTTTTGGAAGTTGCAGAAACTAAAGTGACGTTGACCAACACTATCATCAGTCTTTGAACTGGTCCCTTGAAGGAAGGAAAATTTGTAATCGTGAACACCATCCCTGCCATGATGGCAGCTGAAATTTTCTCAGAATCTGCAGCTGAGCTGACTGGGGCTCTGGTTCCAGGTACAACATCCGAGAACATGCAGGGAAACGTGTGGGTGTTCATAGACATTGAGCCCAGGAGCATTGGCGGCACTGTCCAGCTATGAAGAAACTAATTCTAAACAACGCTTTTCTGTGTAGAACGGAGAATCACCAGGAGTTATGTTTATAATAGGCTGCTTTTGTTTATGATCTTTGGGAGTTGGAAAGCATTACAACAAAGTGTTTAATACACATTTGTTTCATCCCTCTGCTGTTGACTACTATTTGTAATGGTCTCATTTTGAGTCTGAATTGAAAAATTGCTGTCTATCAGCTTTTCCTTAAAACTTTCTAACATCTCTGTGTCTTGTTAAATATATATTTCCCTTCAAAAGAGTAAGTTAAACTGAGCAGCTGCTGTTCAGACAGTTTGCTGCGCCTGTAAGTGGTAGGCTCTTCAGCCACCTAGCCATTTACAAACAGCAAAAAACACAGAAGATGCATATTCTGTAGGCATAATGCTTTTCTTCAGTGATTAAAGCTCTATTAATAGACATGTTAATCCTATGAAGTACTGTATTTCCACACAATTAAAATGTATTAGTGGAGAAAATATAAAAGGGATAGTGAAGTGCATTTATTCCTGTAGTAAATTAAGTCCTGATTAGCTGATTATCAAAACATTATCTGATTTACATTTCTATAGACTTCTGGCCGTATGAACAGGAAATTAATTTTGGAAGTAGGTTCAGTTAGGTTTAAAGTTCAACAAATGAGAAACCTCATTTCTGCTCATACTCTGCTCTCCATACAGGAGAACATGGAGCATTTGTTGATTTATCCAATGGATAAAATATTAACACTTGAAAACCAAGAAACCAAATGTATTGTAAAATAAGCCACTTGCATGTTTGTTTGGGTATTTATCATTTTTATCTAATCAACTCTCTAAAGTGATTGCTGTGAAAAGTGGTAAGATTTACTCTAACTTTATATTTATTTACTTAAACATTTGGCAAGCAAATGGCTGGATATGGTCATATAGCAGAAGCCTGCTCCCAGCACTCTACTTTCCCACTTCATTGAATTCGCCCTCTGTGGGCGTGTGCAGTCTGTCCTGGCAAGGGGCGGTAGGTCTGAACATTCTGGGCTGCTCTCCTAACACCGGGGGCAACAACTGCTCTATCAGAGGTCGTATCGTAAAGTGGGTTTAGTCTAGCTGAGACATAATCTTACTGCCTTCCTAAGCTTAAAAAGTGCATCCTGTCCTGTCATGGTGACGACAACTCACCCTAGTAAGGTTTTAAGGTGAACAGAAACTTGTATTATGCCCTTTGACACAGCCCCATGCACGGGGTGGGGGTGGGGATGGGGGGATTCCCTTTCCCATCGAATGTAGCTTATTTATTTATTTACTTGAGATGAATCCTTGTTGCCTCAAGAGTTTTCCCCCCTCAGAGATAATAGCAGTGGCTCTCGATGGATCCATTTGTTGCCGTGGTGATGTGCCCACTCCTTTTGTTGGCTCGTCTCTACTTCAGTAAGCCCCTTCCTGTCATCAGCCCGGTGAAAATGTCTGCAAGTTCTTCAGAGCTAATAAACAGCATACATCATTCCTTTCAACTGATCACTAGAGCGGGGCCTCGTGAGTGAGTGTGGAGCATGAATCGTACAGCTGCACTAATGGAACTCTGAAGAATGAGCCCCTGAGTCAGCAGCATGAGTGCATAAGAGGGCCATGACCTCTTCCCCCTTGTCCCAGACTCAAAGTGCTGGGACGCAGAAAGGACCACAAATAGCTGTACCTTGTTTGCACATTAGGGTATTAATCCAGCTGGGTAGCCATTATTGGTTTCAAAACAGTATTTAGAGCCATCCTAGTAGCTCAGAATGGTATTTTTGAAGATAGCCCAGTTGACTAAAATTGTCCTGTGTTGGTTTTGTCTTCTCCTCCTCCCCCAGGAATGAGATGGAAAGGCACTTCGTGGAGCTACTTCAGTTTAATATTAATGTTCCTTTCAGTGTGTATGCCAAATACTACTTTGACCTTCGCTCCTTAGCAGATGACAACAACCTGAATGTTCTATTCACTCCTCTTAGCAAAGAAAGAGCACAGAACTTAGAGGTAAGGCTGTGAAATCACTAACTGGGGTTTTCTGTCAGCCACCGAAGCCACACCTGTAGCTAAATTATATTAAGCAGTGATTAGGAAAATGGAAAGCTGTTAACAGTTTGAAGAGCTTATTGACCCGTTGGCATCATATTTCCTGTGTCTTTTATGGTTTATACAGGGATCCCACATTATAAAAAAAAAAATTGTCTCTTCTGTAACCATAATTCAGAATACTTTCAATCATATTTAATCTGTTCTTAATGGTTTTCCATTTGAACCTCTACACTTACATATAACCATACATGAATAATTT
The DNA here is from genome assembly GCF_965194825.1 of Balaenoptera physalus. NCBI lineage: Eukaryota > Metazoa > Chordata > Mammalia > Artiodactyla > Balaenopteridae > Balaenoptera > Balaenoptera physalus. Next base: position 231,960 of record NW_028126143.1, read on the forward strand.
CTTAAAATTGTATCCCTAATCAGATGTACCTACAGAATCTACTTACCACTCTTAACTGTCTGTTTTTTTTTTAATAATTGATGTTTTGGACTATTTCTACTGTCTTGATATTTTTAATAAATAAATAAATGTATTTATTTATTTATGGCTGCATTGGGTCTTCGCTGCTGCACGCGGGCTTTCTCTAGCTGCGGCGGGCGGGGGCTGCTCTTCATTGCGGTGCGCAGGCTTCTCATTGCAGTGGCTGCCCTTGTTGCAGAGCACGGGCTCTAGAGCGCAGGGTCAGTAGTTGTGGCGCACGGGCTTAGTTGCTCCTCGGCATGTGGGATCTTCCCGGACCAGGGCCCAAATCCGTGTCCCCTGCATTGGCAGGCGGATTCTTAACCACTGCGCCACCAGGGAATTCCCTCTTAACTGTTTTTTACTCAGCTTGCAGTTCGTGTGTGTGTGTGTGTGTGTATGTGTGTGTGTGTGTGTGTGTGTGTGTATCACAGTTCAGTCCCATGAGTTTATTAGACAAAGCATCCGTGGCTAACCTGAGAGACCTATACTTGGAAGGTATAATGTGGATTCAGATACTGGATGTAGAAAGTACATGAGTTTTTAATATAAATGGTAACGTACATGGAACAACGTAATACTTATGGCTTATGATTTTTGGTGGGTATACAGCAAAATTCACAACTGAAATGAACACATTTAAAATTGATACTTTCTGTGGTACCTTGGTGGTACTTTAGAATAAGATGTTTTTCTACCATAATTTATGTGCAAGTGAAATAGCACCTTTCAGCGCTTGTCATTAGACCTCTCCTACCTTCAGCACATACCTACCTGATTAAAATTTTCTTAGAGTATGTAATAACTAATGAAAACTGAAGAGAAGTTGAATAGCTGAGTAAACACTGATTTTGCCCAAGTGTATGTCCATTACGTTTAAGGATCACGTGTGTAGGTAACAGATGATATTGCTATTAGGAGCCTATCATTAGGAAGCCAATTTTTAAGTAACTCTAAGTTATTAGGGCAAGTTACCCCTTGCCCCAGCAATCTAATCATAGCCCTTAAAGGTTATTACCTTAGGGAACTGTCAGTTAGTGTAGATATCAGCTATCCAAAGTAGCAGTAACTATGAACTTATCTAAACGAATGGAGATGTGTGGCTTATCAATGATGCTTTTTTTGTTTTTTTAAGGTCCGAACATTTTTTTCCCCCCTAATTATACCTATGTTCTACCTGATTGACTTTCCTAGGCCATTTCCAGATTGTGTGACGACAAATACAAAGACGTGTGTAGAGCTGCTATGAGAAGGTCTTTCAGCGCTGATCATTTCATTGGTATTCGGCGCTCCAATGCCATCCTCTCTTAAGGGAGAAGTGAGGGGTTGTAACATCATAAACCCCTCGAAACAAAGACTGGAGAAATATCACCTCTCCTGCTCAGAAACCAGCAAAGTTAGTATTTTCACCTTAAAGAAAGACATTGAATTCAAGAGACTCATGGACAAGCGAAGATTATGCTCATAGGAAAGAACGGGACCTCGTCAATGTAACACGCTCTTCTGTCCTTTTTATTGTAAACAGAGTTACAAAAACCACTCCAAAGCTAAAAGCTCCCAATCCACGCACAGATATCTGCTCCCAATCCACGCACAGATATCTGATAGCTGTGAGCTATGTGAGGTTTTTTAATTAATAGTTTAAATTTTTAGACTTTAAAGACACTAGCTATATAACTTCTATGTTTTTCTTACCTCACTGTCCCATACTGCTGCATATTCCTTTAGAATCAGTGCAGTATTACCATCAAAAAATGGGACTCCAAAAAAAAAAAAAAGTAAAAAAACAAAAAAAGAAAAAAAAACAAAAAAACAAAAAAAAAACAAAAAAGAAAAAAAAACAAAAAAGAAAAAAAACACAAAAAAAAAAACAAAAAAAAAACATGGGACTCCTAACAACTCATAAAGCCAAACTTCGGAACAGACTGTTGTAGCATCGTTAGGTTTTGCAGGGTTCTTCCTCCCTACTATATCATTGAAGCTGCTAGTCATTATTGGCAATCAATTTAAACCAAAAAGCTGCTGAATAACACATGTCATCCAAATTCTTTGCAGGCAGTACTTATTAGCATATTAGCATGTTTGCGATCATAAACAGAGAAAGTAGGTTATTTCCTTCTATTGGGTCCGTGCTGCATTTCTTGTTAACTATAATGGTGCTTCTGATTTTGTGATGATTTTCCTCTTTGTTATGTACTTGTGTTAAAGGATATTTTCATAATTCCAGCCAACATGGTGGTCCAGTAATTAACAAGCCGGTGATGAAATAGAAGGTGTCCCAAAAGTCTTAGAACAATTTTAAGCTTTAATATAGTGTGCTTGGATACTCCAGAACAGTGTCGCAGAAGTATAAATGCTAGACTGGCAAAACATCACTTGAAACTTTAATCGAATTTCTTCTAAACTCATTTACTTTTGTACATTTTAAACATTAAGCTTTTATTTTTTTATTTTTTATTTTTTTAAATGAATTAATTTATTTAATGGCGTGTTGGGTCGTTTCTGTGTGAGGGCTTTCTCTAGTTGTGGCAAGCGGGGGCCACTCTTCATCGCGGTGCGCGGGCCTCTCACTGTCGCAGGCTCTCTTGTTGGGGACACAGGTTCGAGCCCTGGCTTGGGAAGGCCCGTGAGCCACAATTACTGAGCCTGCGCGTCTGGAGCCTGTGCTCCGCAACAAGAGAGGCCGCGATAATGAGAGGCCCGCGCACCGCGATGAAGAGTGGCCCCCACTTGCCACAACTAGAGAAAGCCCTCGCACAGAAACGAAGACCCAACACAGCCATAAATAAATAAATACATAAATTTTAAAAAATAAAAAATAAAACAATAAACGCTTAACGTTTAAAATTTACAAAACTAAATGAGTTTAGAAGAAATTCGATTAAACTTTCAAATGATGTTTCGTAAGTTTGTGGCATTTATACTTCTACAAGTATCAAAGCTTAAAATTGCACTAAGACTTGAGGGGATACCTCCCCTCCTCTTTTTAAAATAGTCCTTTGCAAGGCTGGGCTGCTTACCTGCTTGATCACCTAAGTTTCTTTTTTCTAGATTTGGTGAAGGAATTATGAACAACAGTGTTAATTCACATGTAATAAATTGAAAAGAACTGGACCCTAGTAGTAGTGACAGGAGAGTAAGTGATACGAAACAGCTTTTCTATCCTGTGTGTTAACCTGGCTGTAGGTGTCTCACTTCAAGTTCTATGTAAGAGGAAACATATAAACCTTAGGAACCCTTACCTCAGGCTTTAAAAGGCAGGGAGGTCCAGTAATCAGTCTTTTTGGAGATTGGTAACGATGTCACCTAAACTTGAAATATTAAAAAAAAAAAAAAAAAAAAGTGTTCTCAACTATGTGAAATCTTTCTCCTCCTACCTTCTCAAATGTAATCCTAGGAATTTTGCCTGTAAACAAAGCATTTCTGGGCCAGAAGTACTTTCTCTCTTTATAGCAAGGCTTCACATTATACTGAGTGCTGCAGGTTCCATCATTTTTAAGGGACAGAGACATAAATGATAAATTATGGTATATAAAATACTACAATCTACCACCTCAAAAAATATTGTTTATGGAGTTTGGAGCTTGGAAATTCAAGTACTGATTGCAGTTTTATTTTGAAAAGAATGCTACAACTTATGTGGTTTTTCTTCCTCATGTTTATATTAAAAGAAAAGCTAATAAACTCTGTTTTAATTAAAATATATGGCTACTGTGTTTGTAACACTTCTCACTGTTCACATAACATTACAACTCTGCCTAACTCAAATGTTTTCAGTCAGCTCTGATAGTCGGGCCTTAAAGCATTTTCCAACTAACCATTCATAAGTTGTTTTGACCCCTGCCTTTAGTTAAGATGTAGACATTTATTTCTTCAGCTTACGCTCTTTTCAACCTGAAGATAATCTAGTACACTTAAAATCACTGGCTACAGTGCTCAGTGGCATAATGCATTAGATGGCATTTTTGAATTGTTTGTTATGGTGCCAAGATGGAAATGCACATTGAAAGATAAAAGTAGGTAAATCCACAGAGAAAGGAATTACAGGAATACTGTAGAATCAGAACTTGTTGTTTGAGGGTTTCAAGCAATTGAACAGGAAAGAAAATGGAAGAACAGGAAGCAGTAGAATTGTGGTTGCTGTTAAGAGGGTGACTTTTAAACAAGCCACGTAATTTGACTTTAACATGCTATTTCACTTAACATTCAGTTGGAAATATACCAGATCTCTAAAGTTTCTTTTAGACCCTAGCCACTGCACTTGAGCAATATTCCATCAGTCCTGATAGTATTGCCGTAGTATTTCCTCCACCTTAGTTACCTTCCTAAGGTCACATCTTTAACTTTGTTCTTGTTAAGTTGCTGATGAGGAGAAATGATCTGATTTAGTACAGAAGGGAAAAAAAATCGATCACAAGTCACTGTTTATATCAATAGTTTGCACCGCGTAGTAATATGCCAGTTACTAAGCAGAAATGCTGACATATCTCGAGTGGTCGAAGGTTTGAAAAAAAAAAAATTGGGGGTAGGAACATTGGGCATGACTGTAGCTTCAAGAACAAGTTGGTAGAATAAGGGGAATCGCTAAAAATTGCTTTTCCCCTTCAGCTTTAATTCTAGAGGCAATACAGCCATTTTAATAAATGGGAAATTGAGGCAACTTAAGGTAAAAATTTAAACATCACAAAGTAGGTTCTCCAACAAATATGGGGCATGGAAACTAGTTATTAATAGGGTGGCAACTATGGCATGTTTTTCCAGATTTTTATACCGAGGAAGGGTTTGTTCCCTAAAGTAGTAAGACTATAAAAGAATATCTGACTACCTGAACTCAAATTTTATTTTTTCGCTTTTTAAGAAAAATTATTTTTCTCTATTGGAATACTGACATCTGTGCAATTTTAACTCTGGTATACCGTGAACTGAACTTTATTCTTTACAAGGAAAAGACAAAAGTTTGAAATGTATGTTTGAACCAAATTAAATTGCCATTTTTGTATGTTAAATTCATGTGGTTGACCCTAAGACAACTTCTTAGGGCCCAGTGTTTCTGGTTAAGAGAAATTTTTTCCACCCTGTATCAGATTCCATCATGACCCTATGCTTTCACATTTACTCCTAATGTACCCTGTATGCCCATTCTTGAAATTCAACAGCACTAAATCCTAGTTTTACAACAGGTCAAATTTCATTTCTTAGTTTTCCCATTCTATAAAATATACCATTCCTTGATTTTTGAAAAATGCTGAAGCCAGTATTTACTGGAAAACAATTCACTCTGTATTCAGGTTATGCAATGTTTTTGGAAATGTTTACCTATAGCGTGTAGGTTAGCTAAAATCTTTCATCACCCAAGACTTCTCTCTAACCACATGTAAAATGACTACGACTGTTCCCTCACCCAGAAGCCGCATTCTTGAGTATAGAGCTATTTGGTAAAGCACTTGACAGCTGGTAGGGGCTCTCCCAGGGGTAAGTGCTAATTTCTATGCAGAATCTGTAGATTACACCCAGCATCTATCAAGTTAAGGATTAGATCACCTAAAATCTTAACTGTTAGCCACTCACCAGCCTGGCCAGCCTGACACCGTGCCAGCAAGAATACAAAAGATCTAGGAGCCCTTCAGAGACACCTGGTCCCTTGTACACAGGTGCAATCTGTTTGGCTTCTGAGGCAATTTCCACTAGTCCGTTTTAAATGGGTTTGGCAGATGAGATAACATGTACTTCATGTGAAAGAAATGTTATGAATACCAGTTTATGGTTTAGGATCGCTAACATGCAGAAAGAACCAGGAAAGTGAAGTAGTATAGAAATTAAGAGAAATCCAGAGTCAAATGAAAAGAGGTGAATGTTCTTTAAAGAAAAAAAAAAAAAAAAAAAAGGAACAGGTTAGGTGATTACTTAACTGCTGTGAGGGCAGCTAAATAATTTGAATGTGATTAGAGAAAGTCAGTGACAGCCTCAGAACCTAAGGTCCTCAAGAATATGTCGATCTCTACTTCAAGACCTCAAATTACTCTGCTAGCTTTTTCTTACAACATCTATTCCTTCATCTTACCGTTCTCAATTCTACTGACCTTTACTTCTAGCTCCCCAGATGGTGGCCCTTTATCTCCTCACTGTGGGAACCGACTCTTCCAAACGCAGGGCATCAGTGTTTTGTCCACCTCCCACTGCCCTCTCTCAACAAGGTCATCTCAGCTTCACCCTTTGACTCTCTGCTCGTGTCCAATGTGGCAGTGCTTGATGTTGGTTACTACTATGAGCCATTTCTAAAACACTATCACCAGGTTCCAGGAAATACAGGATTTCTATGGCTCACGGGCTAACTGGCCCCTTGTAATCCCCTTTAATCAACTACTTGAGCCCTCCTGTGTTCCCACAAAGTAGTTGTTCCCAATTTGCTGCACTCACTCCCCTGATCTGCCCACATCCCTAGATGTATCTCCTCAGGCTAGGCAGCAACCCCACCTTCCAAACTCCAAAACTCATTTCATCTGGCATTAGGAATAGATGCCTCACTTCTTAAGGTAACCCCTCTCATCTAAGGGAGAGGATTCCATCCCAACTCTTCAAATCAAATTTCTATATCCAACACCCCCACCACCAGGATGGTGGTGAGGATGGGGCAATTTGACCTTCCTCAGCCCTTGACATGTCCTAGTGTTTCTCAAGATGTGGTCTCCAGACCACCTGCCTCTCATGGGCTGAAAGTCCCTGTAAGAAATGAAGCTTCTCTAAATGCAACGCGGAATCCTAGAACAGATAAAGAACATCAGTGGAAAATCTGGTGAAATCCAAATGAAGTCTGGAGTTAACAGTAGTGCGTTAATGTTGACTTCTTAGTTTAACAAATGTGCTATGATAATATGTTAATATTAGGGCAAAACGGATATATCTTTGCAACTTGTCTGTAAACCTAAAATCATTCTAAAAGTTTACTAAAACAGAACAAAAAGACCTAATTCTTGGATCCCAAATTCATCTCAATTCCTGGAGCTGAAGCCTGGGAATCTACATTTCTAATAGGAAGCCCAAATGATTCTTATGCAGACACAAATTTGAAAACTAGTCTTTCAATTCCCTTTCCATTCCATGCCTGAATGGCTGCTTCCTCCTTGTTTTACTTACCTTAACCTGATTTCATCTTTTAGATCCTCTCAACCCTAAAATATAAGTACTATCATTATCCCCCTTTCACAGATGAGAAAGTATAAGATGCAGTACACAAACGAAGTACTAAGAGCTTAAGTAATTTGTTCAGGATCAACAGCCCATGAATGATGGAGCTGGGAGTTGAATCCCTAATCAGTCTAGCTCCCAAATCTATGCACAGAACCATTCTACTTCCTCTCATTCTGTTGCACGTAAGAGCTCTGTAACTAAATCACTAAAAGAAGCATTATTACCTATTTCTCCAACTTCCTAAGTCCAACAGTGCCCCCCTTTTCCACTGGGGGGAATGAACAATGAGAAAGCATTGGGAAGATGTGCCAACTAGAGACCTGGACGGGTAAGGCACAGTGGCTCTTGCACCAGGATCCAGCTCAACTGCTGTATTCTCTGTTCTCCCAAATGCCCTAACATGTACCAATCTAATAATGCTCATAGTACTCACTTTGATGCTAAATTAATTATCTCAGGTTTACTAAGCATCTGTCCAGATTGTCAGGGAAGTGCCAACTCTAAATCAATTGACAGTTGGCCCTCCGTATCCACAGGTTCTGCATCAGTGGATTCAACCAACCATGGACTGAAAATACTTAGGGAAAAAAATTTCAGAAAGTTACAGAAAGCAAAACTTGAATTTGCTGCACACCACCAACCATTTGCATTATATTTACAACTACTTACTTAGGATTTGTATTTGGTGTTATAAGTAATCTAGACATGACTTAAAGTATAAAGGAGGGTGCGGGGGAAGATGGGAGGATTGTGCGTAGGTTATATGTAAATACTGCACCGTTTTCTATAAGGGACTTGAGCATCCATGGATTTTGGTATGGGGTGGCACGGGGGGGAGGGAGACTACTGGAACCAATGACCCACAAATACAGAGGGAGAACCATATATCCTCTTATCTTAGCTGGGTTCCCTGACTTGTATTTAGACCTTAATACAAAGTTGTGGATCTAACTGCTGAATGATGAAGTTTTGGGAGTTTCTGACTGCAAACCAGACACACACAACAACAGCAGCACTTCTATCCAAATTGCTTCAGTACAGAGTATAGATGGAGGGTTGATAAAATAGAACACAATCTCAGGTAATGTCTCTGTTCTTATGTGTATTTTCCTTCATTTCTTCAAGTGAATCATGAAACAATCACAGGATCAGCAGGAGAAACCTATGAAGTATATTCATTCAGGTAAAACATGTTTTCATTAGTTCTCCTTCTGGTGATTGGAATTTCTTTGATTTTATTATCAATAAAAACGTTGCCACTTATATTCAAAGTACATCCGAGAAATCTGATCATGAAGTTAGAATGCACATACCTCCTTCAGATACTCTTAGAAAACAGTGTCTCTCCATGAAAGCATGAGAAAACTACTTGTACAGCATCTTATTTGCTTTACCATTGCTTTAATGCACTTTAAAATTTAGCTACATTAATTGGGAACAAAGAAACAAAAATAGACATTTCTTTGTTTTTCATAAATAACTACTCTCCATATTTGATAAAAATCTCAAAGCATTATTTTAACTTCCCACAAGTATAATACATACAATTTTTTTTTTCTGAAATAATAAGGTCAGCAAATTAAGTATCTTGGCACTAATATAACCACATACAACTGCTATTCTACTGACTTCCAGGAACAAAACAAAAACAGAAAACTTCTTATCAAGATGCTCTGGGTTTCCTTTTGCTAGTGTTAGGGATCCGGAATTATAATCATCTGCCAGTAATAATTTTATAGATTCTAGTTGATTGTCTACAAATAAAATATCGCTGGCTCTGCTTTGTGAGTTCTGGATTTGACATGACACTAACAATACCGCATGGGACAGGCACTATACACACATGGAAATCAGGAAAAGTACTGAATGCCCTGGACTCGAACTACTGACTCAGTATGTGCCTCACTTGGCTCAGTAATAAATTCACCTGCACCAAACCCGTATCAAAAGTCACTAAATCTCTCATATATATAATATATATTATTTATATACACACCCACAACACATACACACTATACATACAGTTTGTAACAACATGAAGTAATATTGTCTTCAAATGATGTACCACAGACTGAAATAAATCCTGTAATTGTCATCAAGCTGCTAGAAGCTTTTGAGAGTTCTGAGCCAGGTTACTTAGTTACTTTCATCCTGCCTACCCTTCATTCACCCTGCTTTAATGTCTTGGTAGCTTTTTCTTTCAAAACCACCCTCCTCGACCCAGGCGTATTTCTTTCCCAGGATCCCTTGATCGGACTTTGGAGGCAAGAGAGGGCATGCAGGGGGAGCAGGAAATCCTCAGCCACTGTACCTCACACCTGCCTAGATTTGTGATGTTCTCTGTCCTGTTGGCCACATTCGGTGTTAGAAAGCAGTTATTCAAGGCTTTGTCCCTCCTACCCCCCTTGGTCTTTCTGTAGAGCACAAAAGTGAAAGAAGCCTCTTTAGCAGGGGTAGCAGTTCATTAAAATATACAACTACATTTCCTAGCTCTGGGGTTCCCATTCTGTACTTGAGACTGCAGGTCGCGGATGCTGTTATTAAGGTGCGGTGTGGGCTCCATGAGGTTTTCTCCTGGCAGCCGGTGTCGGGATTAGTGCAGCCCTAGCCCAGGAGGAAACGGCCTAATGAATACCAACTTGGAAACAGTGGTGTCAGCACGTTATTTAAGCTTGTACATTGCTCACAATTACACACAATACACACACAGGCTTATCACTGGAAATGACTACGAGAAAACATGACAAAGGTTTGCAAGGATAAACCAATAAGGCACCAAGAATACTTATTTTCAGCCAATTTAGACAACTTCAAAGTGTGAGGTTAATAATATAAATTAAAATGACTTCCTAAGTCTTATCAACTGATTTACTGAGAGGTCACATATTAGTTCCTTCTAAATCTTTACCCCCTAATCTGTGATGGGAGACGTTGCTTACAATTGAACCATGAAAGGGACAGCCCAAAAGCTGTACATGTGAAACTAAACTGGGCCTTAAATCCTCACTAAAATCACAGAGCTGGCTGTGAAGAAGCTGCTAAATCACCCCACAACCTTCCAGTTTATAATTGTTTTCATGAGTGTGGATTGTTTGCCTAATAAAAATAAAAATCAGAAGAAAACAGCATATGAGATGGAAATAGGGGGCGACCATAAATAGATGGGCTTCTCTGCCCTGGGTAGCGGGAGGGGTGGCTGAGGTAAGACTTGAGGGAAGCAGGTGGGCTTCATCTTTGAGGGAAGGGAGGGGGAGAGCAGCGGTGAGAACAGAGGCTGAAAACAGAGGCAGCTCTGAGAGTTGGCCTGGACCTAGACCTCCAAATGCATTACCTGTATTGCCTTTCCTTGGCTTAGTATCCTTTGTCTTAACTGTCTTTTTTTTTTTTTTTTAAAGTAAATTGGTTGTTCTTTTTAGGTTTGGTATGTTGCCAAAATGAAAAATAGTTGTTTTAACAGGAAGAATTAAATCACTTCAACCACATCATCCCACAACTTTTAGATACATTCTGCATCATCTTTACACTCCTCCACAAAAAAAAAAAAAAAAAGGAAGAGGAAAAACCCAAATTAGTCACAATGACCTAAGGCAGCAGAATAATCTTTGTACTTTCTGGGAAGAAATGTTAACTGAGGGAAGAGGTCAAGGTGATCAGAAAAGTTCCTCATTTGAAAAACAAGAGAGGAACTGGCCCTCAGGCAGGGGATCTATTTCAAGGTTCTAAGAAGCTTCTGAACAAGTAGAGGAATTAGATGTGCAAAAAGTTCTGTAGCTCTGTGTACAAGGTTTTGTCGAATATACTGAAATTTTGATTCAGAGGATGAGTGTGTAAGAGCAGTGCATTTTTATAAACGTGAATAGCTTCTGAAAGTCCATGAAAACTATAACACCAGGCTTCTTTCCACCAGCAAAGTGCTTAAATACACTATGGAAACTATACACTTGTTTACTTAATATCCATAATGTAAAAACTGACCTGGGCTTAAATCTGACTTTTCCAACTTTGGTATAAATGAAGCGCAAATCCCTACACTTGCTGTTTTTCTAGGGAGACATCCTCAAATTTTAATTGTTTTTGCCATTTTAGCTTCTTAAATTTAGTCCCCACTCAGTCCTGGTCACTGGTATTCTGCTGGCCAATGCACTGTCACCCCCTTCCCCAGTAATGGCCTCACACTCTTCTTGAATGAATGGTTAAATAGATTAGGAAAGCAAACAGAATTTTTAACAGTAAAGTATGTATGCGTGGTGTGTGTACGTGTGTATTCATCAATACATAGACTTTAATATATAAATGAGGGAATGGTTCAACAGATTAGAAAAGCAAACAGAATTCTCTAACAGTAAAGTGTGTGCTCATCACTATATAGGCTTTCTCAGAAGAGGAGGAAGAGAAAAATATATTGAGGTGAGGCGGGGGGGAAACAGCTTTCCTTTTGCTATACTGATCCATGTTTTAAAAGCTTATGCAAGGGTGTTATGGGTCTCATTTGTTTTCAGAGGCCGCAGAGGGCAGTGTCTCGATGCTTTTGGAATATCTGGCTGTAATCTAGTCCAAAGTCCAGGGACACTTATTTTCCCCCATCGCTGCCAGTGTGTATTCACAGGACTGCATGGTGCGCGCCCGCCGCCGCGTCCCGCCCGCCGCTCTTCTCCTCCCCTGCAGGGGGATCCGCGCTCCAGCGGACTCCTGGGGGCGGTGGCGGTTCTCCCGGGACGCGCCGGGCTCCGCTCCTCCCCCGCGCTCTAGCACCCTTTGGCCCACCTCCGGCGGGTATTGAACTGCGCGCGGCGGCGGCGGCGGCGGCGCTGGCCGCAGTGGAGTCACGGCCTCGGGCTGACTGGCCTCTCCCGCCCAGCCTGGGTCACCTGCTTCTAATGCCCGCCGGGAGGCTCCGCCCCGGCCCCGCCCCTTACAAAGAGGGTTTGAATTGTTTCCCGCTCCCCCCACCCCTTCCTTCTACTGGAAGAAGGCGGCAAAAAGGCAGGAGGGCCTGAGTTCTTGAGGGACTCAGGACTGCACTTTAGGGCTGAGTCGTTCTTGTGTCCTGGATCCCACTTACACAGACTGGGAGACAAAATTGCAGAATAGCCCTCTTCCTCCTGCTTATCAACAAGACTTTGTGAGAAATAATGAGGAATACGTGTATTAATCCCAGCCTCAAAGTTAAAAGAAATAAATATAAATCTCTTCACAAACATTAAAACCGTTAATAAATATGTTTAAAATGTACTTTACCTCTTTCCTTCCCTGGGATTCTACAGGTGCTTATATTTTTTTGGTTTTTTGGGAACTACTTGGCACTCAGTGTCGGCAAACATCCCAGGGTTGAAAGTAGTGGGAGTTGAAAAGCTATGGAATAGCAATCAAAAAGAAAGGGAAACCCTCAGTGGAAAGTATGCACAGATTGTGAACATGCCAAGAGAGGCTGCCTCATTCTGTGGCCTGTATGCAACATGTGTATTATTGGGGATGGACAAGTGTTGGCTAATAATAAAAATTATTTGAAGTTGGAGAATGTTAATCACTCATGCTGGAATTGAACCAGAATACATGTGTTATTTCACTTGGTTCTGACTCAAAGGATGTTATCTCCTAGTCTGTAAACCTCTCCCTTCTTAATCAACAGGGAGATGTTATTTTTGCTTGGAGATCTCTAATAATAGTAGTAATAATAGCGGGAAAACTTGGCCAAAAGAAACGTATTTTGCATTGTATAGCTTTTTGTATCATTTGAATTTTTGCTTTTCTGCACATAGTATTTCACTTTAAAGGCAGTTTAAAATATGCTGTTTAACATGTATTAGGCAGGGTGCTACATAATTCATTTCAGTTAGCTCATTTGATCCTCACAACAATCAGATGGAACTGGCATCATAATGGCTTCCTTGAAGTTGCATGTTTAGTCCATGGAAAGGACAGAAATCACAGTTTTCTTCTGAGTCATAGTTATTGTTTAACAAACTGGAAAACACTGAATTATTTTTAAAGATGCAATTTTTAAGCAACTAGAACATTGCCAGGCATTCTTAGCTATTAATTCACTCATCTATCCTTCCATCTAGCCAGCCATCCATCCATCCATCCAAAAACACCAAATTTCTGACTTGAAGACACTACTGTTATATTAAACGTGTTGCTACAAAGTGGAATTCATGAGGTTCAACTTAAATTATTGTCCAAGGTGTACTTATTAATTGATGAAAATACGGAGGATCATGCCAAACATTCCATCCAGTAAGACTGTGACATTTTGAAAGTTTTGAAGTATTGGTTTTGGATTTTGTAATCAGAGAATAGTTATTGCATTTCTAATCTTACTATACTTGTATTGATTATACATATTGAGACACTTGAGAGTTCAATGCTATAGGAATGACTGGACAGGTAGCCTCTGTATACTCTTCAGTATCTTGATAATCAAGCCTGGAACAGTGTGCTGCCCATAGATGCCTTTGGTAAATATTTGTGAAATAAATGGATGAATAAATGGCAACTGAGATTAACTTTTTAAACTTTAGCAAGTGGCACTGAATCCTTGGATAAAGCTTACCTTATGAGCTATATATATCTCTGAGGTTGACCCTACCCTGTTAAATGCAGCATGAGTCCAAACCTTGGCTCTTCCTTTACTAGCTGCCACTTTGGACAAGTCACACGACAGCTCCAGGTCCTCTTTCCTCATCTGTAAAGTGGAGTTACCCCTCATAGAGTTGTAGTGAGGGGTAAATGAATTTATATGGTGAAGAGCTTAAAACCATGTCTAGCACCTCATAACTCTATTTAAGTCTGTTATTAGTTTCTACTGGGTTCATGCTATTTTTCTGTTTTCCCACTCTATTTTCTTTTGTGTATCACTTTAATAATGGGGAAGAAGTTACATTTTTTAGATGTACAGGCATACCTCAGAGATATTGTGGGTTTGCTTCCAGACCACTGCAATAAAGGAAATATCACAATAAAGTGAGTCACATGGATTTTTTGGTTTTCCAGTAATGTCTATAAAACTTATGTTTACACTATTCTTCAGTCTATTAAGTGTGCAAGAGCATTCTGTCTTTAAAAAAAGTACATATTTTAATTTAAAAATACTTTATTTCTCAAAAATGCTAACCATCATCTGACAACTCAGGGTTGTCACAAACCTTCAATTTGTGAAAAAGCAAAGTCTGCAAAGCGCAATCAAATGAGGTATGCCTGTACTTTATGTCTGAGCACACTCCCAGCTGTCACCAGCTATCTCTAGCATTTAGATATTAGCTAGATTTTATGCCAAAGCAGGGATCATTTCACTTGCCCTGGATCAAAGTGCGTACACCTGACATCAGCAACCAGCCCGCAAGTGTGCGAGTGTGCACAGGGCTGGCACAGGACAGACACCCACAAGCCAACTTGAAATCCCTCACAGGTATTTCCAGACTAGCTTTTTCCATGTCCTAGAGCATTTCTGATAACTCCTCTTCTCGTCAGATCAGACACCTCTACATGAGAAACCCAGACACTAATCAGAGGATTAACATGATGAGTCATTTATCCAGGTTCATAATAAGAATGCCTTGTTCACATTATAAGTGGAATCATTCAACTGTAATCTTTAGTCCTCTCCCCTCCTCCACTGTGGTGGCGATTATAGAAAAGTAAGAGCTTCTTTCTTCTTTCCCAGAGGCGATGGAAGCGCTAATCTTTCCCACCCTCAGCAATGGCTCTCAGCTGCACATTACAATCACCTGGGGAGCCTTAAGATCTACTGATGCTTGGGCCCTACTGAATCAGAATCTCTGGCTGACGGACCCAGACATTGTTTCTTGGTTTCGTTTTATTTGTTTCTTTTTGTTGCCGTTTTGTTTTTAGCTCTCCAGGTGATCCTGATTTTCAGCTAGGGTCGAGAGCCACTGACATAGATGGTTTTGTTATTTCCTCAGCACAGCCCCAAACTTGGGCCTAGCTGGATCTTCTGCAGAAAAGGGTTAATCACATCATGATGTAAAATGGAACACCTCGGAAGAAAGTATAGAGAAGTACGTTCTAGTCTAACTGCATGTGAGTCTGTTTGGGCTGAAGGAAAGTACATGTATATGAAGTAAAAAATATGTAACAGAATTGTGGTACAGTGATGGCACAGTCAACAACAATGGTGGCCGTAACAGTAACTGATGGGTATTGGGCATTTCCAATGTGCATGCACTGTGCTAAGCATTTTACATATATAATCTCTTTTACTCCCAAGAATCCTGTGAGGTTGATATTATCAACCCCATTTTATAGATTAAGAATCTGAGGTTCAGAAAGTAACTTGCTACACAACGGCACACACCTTCCAACTTGGGTTTTCCTCGCTCCAAAGGCTATGCTGCCATTGATTGCAGGCCTCGTTGTAGGCCCAGCAGTAGAGGGTCCTGAAAACCACCAGATGGTAACTCTTGAGATAAGCAACTTCCCTTGTTCCTTATCATCCTTTTCCTGGGGATCAGGTCAAATTTTCAATTCTGGTGTGGCCTCTTGTGTGGGGGACTAAAGTACGGAAAAGCTGAGGGCTCTGGATTCATCTAGAATCCAGTATAAGTCTAGAGCCACTTGTTCTTTGGGCTTTGCCGACCAGGCATGAGGTGGGGCACCCTTTAGACTAGATTTCAGGACCTGTCTGGTATCTTGACAGAGGGAGCTTCAGTTCGGTAAATATTGATGCTGCACATGCTGTGAGCCAAACACTGGTGCCAGGGGTGCAAAGATAAAGAGGCATGGGCTTACCAGGCAGGACGTGGTGGGAGCACAGAGGAAGCACCTGGCCCAACCTGGTGGCTCAGGGAAGACCCAGGCTGTGCCTGGAAGGCTGAATATGAATTAGGTGATCTATGAGTCAGGGTTTAGTACAGGAAGAAACCACTCTAGGTGTTTCAAACAGAGAAATATTTAATACTGAGAATCAAACAGAGGCTTACAAAATTGATGAGCTGGAGGGGCAGAAGTCAGGGGGGTACCCCTGGGCTATTGAGTTCATGGGCCTACCACAGTAGCTATGTTCCAGAAGTTGGGATGGTGCTGCAGCAAGGGCGCTTCACACCCATGAAACTGGTGACTAGACACTGAAACAGGACATGGAGTCCAACAGCATTAAATGCCTCTTAACATTATTGCTCAAACCTTGCTGGCCAACAGCAACAGCAACAGAATGATGCCTTCTCCTTGCATCTGCCTCCAAATCTTACACAAGTGCACCTGATTGACTGAACTTATTTCAGATCAAGACCCTAGCTGCAAGGGAGTCTGAAAAAAGTAGTTTGGCAGTTTGCCATCTCTTCAAGCAAATTACTAGAAGGATAGAATGGACGCTGGAGAGGCAATCACTAGTATCCACTATAGGTAAGGAAACTGAGAAGGACTTCCTAGACAGAGGAATCAGCACAAGTAACGGGCACAAGGCCATGAAAGAGCACGATTCAAGTGGTGAACAGCTGGGCATGGCTATGCTATCAGAAGCATGTGAATCAAGGTTTTTACCTGAAAGTGCACTCACGTCTAATCAACATATTTTTGATTAATTAGATTCGTATGTACACTGTACACATGACACTCTTTCCTATTGATACAGCGCTTGATGTATTCAACTGACTACTAGTGCAGAGGAGAAAGGAAAGGAGCAAAAAGCATGAAAAAGAATAAATAAAATTGTTAGGTAATAGTCATCCACAAAGAAAACAGAACATTAACCTTCCCCAAGCCTAATGTTGCAAACACTGTTGATTATGTGCCGAGGAGTCATCTCCCCTTTTTCCTTCCTAACAAAACCCCCGTTATTTGTTTTGTTTTGTTTTGTGGGGGAATCCACCCTTTTCTGCATAGCCCTGTGCTTCAGGAGAGGCAGGAGCTTCAGGTCAAGCCCCAAGGAGTAACACGTGATTAGTCTAACTGCTCGTGTTTCTCCCCTTCTTCTTATCAGCGTTTAGGTTACATACATGCATGGGACACAGTTCTAGCCAATAAGGCGTGGTGTGGGGGCCAGTGTGAGGTAAGTCTGTCAGGGGCTTATGGGAAAGCTCTTACTCCAAAGGAGAAGCAGTCCTCTCCCCTGCTGGGTATTGTTTTGTCTGCCTGTGATGCCTACCACTGTGGGCACCATCTTGCAACCACAAAGGAGCTAAGTTGACCCAGTGAAGAAGGATGGCATTGAGGCTGCCTGAACTGTTGGCCTCCAGACTTGTTGTTATGTGATACGATACGCTGCTTATTTTTTAATACATTTGAGTCCCTGTTTTCTTTCACTTGCAACCAAGAACATTGTAACTACTACTTGCAGTCTGTACACTTAGGATGAGATCTGCCCACTTAAACTTGGCTAATGAAGTCTCTGGAGGAGATTTAAGGAGAAAAATTTATGCCCTTTTTTTTCCACCAGAAAAATTGTTGTTTATCCTTCAAGAGCATTCAAGACCCACTCAAATGTCATTTCTGTCAAGCTGAGTGCTTTGTTATTGCCTGTACTCCCACAGCCCTCCCACTACTTCTCTATTACAGCACTTTACTCATGTACTCTTTCAGCAAATATTTATTGAGTGCCTATTTGGGGCTTGGTAGTGTTTTAGGCACAGGGGTTACAGTAGGAAACTAAATGCATGGAGATTCCAATCTAGTAGAAGACAGACAATGAATGAAAAAATTTTAATGTGATGACTCTTATCAAAGGGAAAAAAAAAGAATTCTTGTAAAAGAGGGGGAAATAACTACCTTGAAATTTATTTTATTGTACTGTGATTCTCTGTTCATATGTCAGTTTTTTCCACTAGATTGTGTGTTCTTGTAACCTCACATCACCCACCACTTCCCTGGGGGATTGCATTTTCCAAAGATGGCTGCGAAAACCTCTCCCATCCCACAGGTTTTTCTGCAATGTGATCTTGCCATTCCCCATAGAGGAGGGATGTAGGCGGTCCTAAGTCTCCTCCTCTTGAATCTCAGTGGGCTTGTGACGGTTTTGACCCATGGACTGTGTTGGAAGTGATGCTCTAAAACTTCCATGGATAGGTCATAAAAGGCCGTGTAGTTTCTACCTGGGTCTCTTGGGACACTTGTTTTTTGGAAGTGCTTTTTCTTGGGACACTCCCTCTTGACACCTACATATAGATGCTCCACTTGACAGTCCCAGCTGAGTGAGCCTTCAAGTCATCCCAGGTTAGGTAAAGAAGCTTCCAGATGATTCCAGCCCCCAACCTCAAGTCATTCCTAGTTGTTCAAGTCTTCCCAACTGAGGCCCCAGATATCATGAATCAGAGACAAGCCATCCCTGCTGTGCCCTCTCCAAATTCCTGATCCACCGTATCCATGTGCATAATAAAATGCCTGTTGGTTCACACCACTACTTTGGAGTGGTTTGTTACACAGCAGCAATGACTGGAACCCCCCAGATCTGCCTTTCTGTGAAATTTTAATCCAGTAGACAACTTTTTTTCTTTTCACCTGACCCAGTTGGTGATCAACTTATGCACTGAAGCTTGAGAACTTTCATCCATCTTACTTTCATCCCATTGAGTGTCGCTGTTGATGATATGCATGTGAAATGTCTAATCTTTTAAAACACAAATCTTCACCATTGATCTTAATATCCTGCTGCAGTGAGTTCCCCAGTTCAATTGTGTGTAGTGGGGAAAAAGTGCCTCCTTTTATCCATTTTAAACATGCTTCCTTTTCATCTCATCTTGTCCTCTTGCTCTTCCCCAAGTAAAGTGATTTCCATTTTGTGGGTACCTAGACACAGAGAACTGAGTTGAGACAATAATCTTTCTTTGGTTACCCAGAAGGCCTCGGGCGTGCTGCGACGGGGAGCAGTGGATTTTAGCTGGTGACTTAAAGGTGGTGGAACACTGTATTCTAATTAGTCACAAGTTTAGTTCCAAGCTTTCAAAAAATAGTCTAGATTCTGCAAGACACAGTAGGTGTCCTCTTGTGGTGCTGGGAAGTAGAGCACAGTAGAGAGGGAAGAGCATTGGCCAGTACATAGGCAATCCGGATTCAAGTCTCGTCTTGTGAGCCAGCTGTGTGCCCTTGGGCATAACACTTAGCCTCTCTGGACCTCATTCTCCTCAACTATAGAGTGAAGAGATTCAACCAGAGGGTTCTGGAGCACCCTTTTGCCTCTAACTTTGTATGAATTCTATGTATTTGCCAGTCATTTTGAAACATCTACTACATAAATCCACGGGAAGGAAAAGTTTGTATTCCAAACAGTTTGCCATTTTAGCTTCAAAGTGGAGTTGGAGAGAGCCACCACTCCCCCCTAACAAATTTTCTAGTTTTTAGAAAACTAATGTTATCGTTTTCCAAAAACACAATCCAAATTAGGCTTCAATTACCAAAAATATATCCTGCTGTGACTGTTAAGTGACAGGTCTTGCAACCTGAGTCCTTTTAGTTTGGGGGTGCACCCCAGGGCTCCCATCAGCCTTGCTTTCATGAGCCTATCAATTCTCACGGTGCCATTGCTCGATGTTTGCATGGGGAC
Organism: Balaenoptera physalus; assembly: GCF_965194825.1. Classification (NCBI taxonomy): domain Eukaryota; kingdom Metazoa; phylum Chordata; class Mammalia; order Artiodactyla; family Balaenopteridae; genus Balaenoptera; species Balaenoptera physalus. Next base: position 251,701 of record NW_028126143.1, read on the forward strand.
AACTCCATTCTAAGTGATGAGAGTGAATGGATGGGGTGAACTGCTGCTGCATATGGCCACCTTGGGGAGGAAAAAGAATATTGTCCCAGTGAGCAGTCCAGTAGGAACTATTCAAGGGAATCTCTAGAAATCTGAAATCTCTTCCCAATTCTTTCTCCCCCTACAGAAGAAAAAAGGCAGTTACCATGTGGGACTTGGGGAAAGCATTCAGTCTCACTCAACCTGGACTCATTTCACTAATTTTCTGGTCTGCTTAATATTTCTTCAACAGTTGTGATTCTTAGAACTTCGTGGGCTCTAACCCACTTCTTAAGCTCTGCATCCTGTTTTGTCTTACTGAATTTTCTCTTTCCAATCCCAGGTGGGTGGGGGAAATGCTTCTCATCTCTGATTTTAAAATTCATTCCAGAATCTCCACTATTGAAGTGCTACCATGCATTGAGAGGACAGATTGCTTTCACTGTTGGCTTAACAAACTCTATCAATAGCAACAAGTAGCATGACGAGGTTCTACTCAACAGAAACTTACTTGTAAGGTTAAGAAAACCCCTGCGGTCCTTAGACAAAACTTCAGCTAACAAGTAGGAGAATAACAGCAGTAAAAGTAATAAAAAATATATCTAGTGTTTAGAAGAGCTTTTTGAAAATATTCTAAAGAAGAACCCTCCCACACTTCCCTTAATAAGATATCTCATATGTGATCACACATATCCACTTCCTTATCATCAGTATCATATGCGAGGATGTTTTGACGTTTTTGTGAAGGCTTTCAAGGAAGGCTTGAAAACAACACAGCAGCATCTATAATGCATAATACTGTCAGTTGTATCAATGGGAAAACTGAAGATCATGTAGGATGAATCACTTGGTTATTATTTGCTTGTTTAAGTTATTTGGGTAAAACAAGTCAGAAGTGTCGCTTGTTTCTTAGAGCGGTGCTACCCCTGCGAGGCTGCCTTCATGTGCTCAGTGACTCCTTGATTGTAGCTAAAAGGGGGACCCAGGGTTCCCACACACCACATTCTGTTCCCCCTTCTGTCATTCCTGCTCACACTCTAGTGGGGGGATGAGTTTGAAGGCTTGTTGTCTTCAAAACCCTTCTGTCTATGTGGGCTATGCTGCATCATTGCTTGTTGCCCAAAGGCGCTCTGCAAAGATAATTTACTGCCTAAGAAAGTGGTATATACAGAACTGGTCAAGCCATGGGTTGCACTTTTTACAAAATTAATAAACAATTTTTTAAAGCAGTTTTAGGTTTACAGAAAATTGAGCAGATAGGGCTTCCCTGGTGGTGCAGTGGTTAACAATCCTCCTGCCAATGCAGGGGACACGGGTTTGATCCCTGGTCTGGGAAGATCCCACATGCCACAGAGCAACTAAGCCCATGTGCCACAACTACTGAGCTTGCGCTCTAGAGCCCGTGAGCCACAACTACTGAGCCCGCGTGCCACAACTACTGAAGCCTGTGCGCCTAGAGCCTGTGCTCCACAACAAGAGAAGCCACCACAATGAGAAGCCTGTGCACCATAACAAAGAGTGGCCCCGCTCACCACAACTAGAGAAAGCCCGCGTGCAGCAACGAAGACCCAACACAGCCAAAAATAAAGAAATAAAGAAATAAAGTAAAATAAAATTTAAAAAAAGAAAATTGAGCAGATAGTACAGAGAGTTTCCATATATCCTCTCCTTTTCCCACTCACAGTTTCTCCTTAGTGCGGTTCTTAGTTTTCTCTTAGTTCTCTTGCCTTAGTGCAGTTACAATTTAGTACAATTGATGAACCAATATTCATATACCATTACTAACTAAAGTCCATAGTTTGCATTAGGATTCGCTCTTTGTGTTATACAGTTCCGTAGGTTTTGACAAATAATGTCATGTGTCCATCAATACGGTATCCTACAGAATAGTTTCACTGCCTTAAATATCTCCTGTGTTTCACCTAATCATCACTTCCTCACCCCGCCTTGACCCTTGACCCCTGACTATCACATCTCTTTACTTTCTTTCCCAGAATGTCATATCGTTGGAGTCATTCAGTATGCAGCCTTTTCAGATTGGCTTCTTTTATTTAGCAATATGCACTTAAGGTTCCTTCGTGTCTTTTCATGGCTTGATAACTCATTTCTTTTTTTTTTTTTTAATATCCTCTTTTTTTTAGAAGAAGAAATTACAAATAACAAAACATTAGCAAAATGAGTAGAAAGTACAGCGACTTCTCATATACTCCCCCTGCCCTCACACATGCACAGCCTTCCCCATCATCAACATCCCACACCAGAGTGGTACATTTGTTACAATAAATGGACCTACATTGACACATCGTTATCACCAACGACCGTGGATTGTATTAGGGTCTGCTGTTGGTACTGTATTCTATGGGTTGTTTTTGTTTTGTAATTAATTAATTAATTTATTTATGGCTGTGTTGGGTCTTCGTTTCTGTGCGAGGGCTTTCTCTAGTTGCGGCAAGCGGGGGCCACTCTTCATCGCGGTGCGCGGGCCTCTCACTATCGCGGCCTCTCTTGTTGCGGAGCACAGGCTCCAGACGCGCAGGCTCAGTAATTGTGGCTCACGGGCCCAGTTGCTCCGCGGCATGTGGGATCTTCCCAGACCAGGGCTCAAACCCGTGTCCCCTGCATTAGCAGGCAGATTCTCAACCACTGCGCCACCAGGGAAGCCCTGGGTTTCTTTTTTGCTTCTTCTGTTTTTTTTTTTTGTTTTTTTTTTTTACAAAACAGCAGCAGGAAAGAAAAATGCAGGAGGCAGATGAGCCAGGCACCGGGGTTCAGATCAGAAGGGAGCAGGGAGACCAAGCTGTTACTGCAGGCTGGCCCCGGAACTCTGTCCCAGCATCCTGGGAGCACGGCAACAAGCCCTAGAAGGAGCAGAGAGTGGGTGAGGAGACGGCTGTCCCAGCTCGGTGGCGGCACCGCTCCTTGGGCGGCCACCCTGGCGGTCAGCCAGGTTGGGAGCACTTGAGGCTCCTGTGTTTGGAGGCCTGGTCTCCAAAGCACGGACCCACAGGGGCCAGGCAGAGGAAGGAGGTAGGAAGGGCCGGCACAGAAGGGCTATGAGTTCTATCTGGGTCCCCCGGGACCACGGGGCCCAGGTGGGCAGGGGCAGTCAGGACGCTTCCCTGCTTGTCAGACAATCAGCTTCTTCAGGAAGGCCTCCAGCTGGTCCTCATCCTTGATGCCCACAAACTTGTCCACCACATCCCCATTCTTGATGGCCAGCACGGTGGGCACAGCTGATACCTCATACTCTATGGCGAGGTCTGTGTGGTCATCAATATCCGCCTTGGCCATCACCACCTTTCCATGCTGCTTGGCCACCACCTTCTCTAACCTTGGCCCCAGGATCTTGCAGGGACCACATCACTGTGCATGGAAATCCACAACCACTGGTGTCTCACTGTTGACAACTCAGTCTTGAAAGTCTGGTCCATCCTGGATGTTAAAGGTCATTGTACAGACTCTGGTGGTGTATATTGACTGGGCTTGGCTGGGTGTTACTGTTAGGTTATTAGGACTGCGCTGTGGGGTCTGCAGGGCCCTGGAGGCAAGGGGCGCCCACTGACTCTGAGAGGGCTTCCTGCAGATTATGGAGGCCAGGAACCTCCCCAGGAGAAGTCGCTAAGCCATCTCCCTGCAGCGAGAGCAGAGGGGTGCACAACGCGGCCCTCCCCACCGGTCAAGGGCACTTCTGTTCCCTATTCATTTCTTTACTCACTGCCTGCCATCCAGCTTGCACACATCCCCAGTCACCCAGTTGCCGCAGCCAATGGTATTTGTAGCTTTCCTGCCCCACGGACAACACTGGACAATTGTGAATGGAGCATCTACTGGCCAGGTACTGTGCTAGGTGCTCTGCTCCAGAAATGAGAAGCAGATGTGATCCCTACCCTCATGGGACTCACGTGATCAGTCATTCCTAATTAATACTCAGGTCCCTTGATTGCCACTGCTCCCTTTGGCAGGTTTACTTAAATGCCACTTAAATCTCCCTATTTTTGAAGACCTCTTCTTTCCTTCCCTTCCTTCTCTTCCTTCCTTCTTGCTTTCCTTCTTCCCCTCCTTCCTTCCTTCTTTCCTTCCTTCCTTTCTTCCTTTCCTTATTATACATGTCTTCTCAAGGCAATCACTTCTATACCTACAGCTTCAATTACTTTGTGTATACTCTAATGACAACACAATTTTAAATGTTGTTTTCATTTACCAGTTTTTTTTTTTGTTTGTTTTTCTTTTTTGGTTTATTCCTAGGTATTTTATTCTTTTTGTTGCAATGGTAAATGGCAGTGTTTCCATAATTTCTCTTTCAGATTTTTCATCATTAGTGTATAGGAATGCAAGAGATTTCTGTGCATTCATTTTGTATCCTGCAGCGTTACCATATTCATTAATTAGCTCTAGCAGTTTTCTGGTGGCAGTTTTAGGATTCTCTATGTATAGCATCATGTCTTCCGCAAACAGTGACAGTTTTACTTCTTCTTTTCCAATTTGTATTCCTTTTATTTCTTTTTCTTCTCTGATTGCCGTGGCTAGGACTTCCAGAACTATGTTGAATAATAGTGGTGAGAGTGGACATCCTTGTCTCATTCCTGATCTTAGAGGAAATGCTTTCAGTTTTTCACCATTGAGAATGATGTTTGCTGTGGGTTTGTCATATATGGCCTTTATTATGTTGAGGTAGGTTCCCTCTATGCCCACTTTCTGGAGAGTTTTTATCATAAATGGGTGTTGAATTTTGTCAAAATAAACACTCTTCATCGCGGTGCGTGGGCCTCTCACTATCGCGGCCTCTCTTGTTGTGGAGCACAGGCTGCAGACGCGCAGGCTCAGCAATTGTGGCTCACGGGCCTAGTCGCTCCGCGGCATGTGGGATCTTCCCAGACCAGGGCTCGAACCCGTGTCCCCTGCATTGGCAGGCAGATTCTCAACCACTGCGCCACCAGGGAAGCACGTATTACTTATCTGGATGAGTAAGTTTTTGGCATCCCCTTAAAGTCATCTCACTCTAGGGTCCCGGCCCATGAGCCATGGGAGGGGGTCCATGGTGGTGGCATGGATGAGTCTAGGTAGGCAGAAGGGCCATAGAGAGTCATGGGATGCAGCTTGCACTTCCTCCCTTGGCAGGAAGGTCCCAGGGAGAGATTGCAGGGGGTCCATGAACATGGATGGGGAAAACCTCTGCAGTTAACCCAAATTGAGCATTTCTGACAACTATGACTATAGAGGAGATGACAGTAGCATTAACTGTATCTTTGATTTGTTACCAATTTGTCACCAAGAGAAGTCTGATGTATTTTCAGAGCAGGTTAGAGTTGAAGCAGATTTTATTTGTACCCACCACTACTTTGAAATGACAGAAGTTATTAGTACCACCTCTAGAGCTTATGATTGGAAGTACTGAGAAAGAAGCACATGTATTATGACATTGGAATTTCTTTTTTTAATTTAACTATATTTTTACAGAATCGAGTTTCCTTGTAATCTTATGTATATTATTTTATGTATTTATGCAGTGGTAATCAATATAGTCAGTAACTTGCCAAAGAAGGTCTGGGGCGTAGAAGTGCTTACAAACCCCCTCCTCTCAATCCTTTAACCTCCTGGGCCAAGTCTTTTACTCTGAGCATTGGAGATAAAAATCCCTGCCCTCCAGTATTACTGGGAGGATCAAATTCGACACTGTGCACGAACATCCCCATGCCCAATGTGAGGTGTTTTCAGTATTCAAAGGATGTGAAGTGAATGTGACATTCCAAATAGAAAAGAAACAGCAATAACTCACATGCATTTGCTGCTCGTGCTGCCATAACAAAGCACCGAAGATTGGGTGGTTTAAATAACAGAAATTTATTAGGACTTCCCTGGCGGTCCAGCGGTTAAGACTCTGCACTCCCAATGCAGGTGGCACGGGGTCGATCCCTGATCGGGGAGCTAAGATCCTGCACTCAGCGTAGCCAAAAAGAATGAGAAACAAACAGAAACTTATTTTCTCACAGTCTTGGAGGCTGGAAGTTCAAGTCAAGGTGTCGGCAGGGTGGGTTTCTCCCGAGTCCTCCCTCCTTGCTGTGTCTTCACACGGTCTTCCCTCTGTGCATGTCTGTGTCCCAGTCTCCTCTTCTTATAAGGACACCAGTCAGATTGGATAAGGAAGGGTCACCCTAATGACTGCATTTGATTTATTTACTACTTTAAAGGCTGTCTTTCCAAAAATAGTCACATGCTAAGGTACTGGGGGTTAGGACTTCAACATATGAATTTGAGGCGGGAGACACAATTCATCCTATCTTGAAAAAAAGACTGGATGCCTACCCAGGTCAAGGGGAGCAGAAGGGGCGACCACCCACCTCATCTCACATCCACGGCAGGCAGGTGATGGAAATCTCTGTCCTCACTCCTGTTTACTTCTCCAAGTGCGTTCACCACGTGCTACCACCTGATACAACCATCTCCCTTTGTAGTTTCGGTTCCAGTCTCCCTGAGGAAAAGTAGGAGCAAGCCCCAAAGCAAACCTCGGCCAGAGGGTTGTAAGTGAAGTTGGCGAGCACACCCCTCTTCTTTGTTTCATACGAGAAGCTTGTGGCAGATGCTTCCTCACAGCTGAGACATGCTCTGCAAACATCACCGAGAGGCCACTGCGGCATGGAGCACACGACTCCTGGACTCGCAGGCCTTTCTGAGTAGGCCAGTCATGCAAACAAATATTGGCCTATGTGTTAGGAGCCGTTAGATGGGCCTCGATGAAATTACATATTGGATTCCATGAAAACTGGGCAGTAATTCTCACGAGAAGTTTAACACCTCTTCCTACTGTCTTTTTTTTTTTTTTTTAAATAATAGACTTTTTTTTAAAGAGCAGTTTTAGATGTACAGAACGGTTTAGCATATAGTACAGAGAGTTCCCAATTTTCCTCCTCCCACACACCATTTCCAGTGTTAACATCTTTTGTGTAACAGTAGTACATTTGTTACAATGAATGAATCAATATTGATAAAATCCACAGCTGACATTGGAGTTCACTTCCGTTTCTGTACAGGTCTACCTGTTTGGACAAATGCAAAATGTCATGTATCTGCCACTACAGTATCATGCAGAATCCATTGACTGCCCTGAAAATCCCTTGTGTTCCCCATATGCGTCCCTTCTTTCCCATCCCCAGAACCCCTGGCAACCACTGATCTTTTCAGTTTTGCCTTTTCTAGAATGCCGTAGAGTTGGACTCATACAGTATGTAGACTTTTCAGATTGGCCTCTTTCACTTAGTGATAGGCATTTAAAGTTCCTCCTTGTCTTCCCATGCCTTGATAGCTCATTTCTTTTTATTGCAGAATGATATTCTATTGTGTGGATGTGCCACAGTTTGTTTATCCATTCACCTACTGAGGACCATCTTGGTTGCTTTCGGTGTTTGGTGAGTAAAACTGTTGAACATTCCTGTGCGGGTTTTTGTGCAGACATAAGTTTTCAACTTAGTTGGGTAAACACCTAGGAGCATGGTTGCTGGATCGTATGTTTTGCTTTGTAAGAGACTGCCAAACTGTCTTCCAAAGTGGTCTTACGTTTCGCATTCCCACCAGCAACGCGGAAGAGTTCCTGTTGCTCAGCACCCTGTTAGCATTTGATTTTTTGCCGAGCTGCGTGGCTTGTGGGATCTTAGTCCCAAGACCAGGGACAGAACACAGCCCTGGCAATGAAAGCGCCAAGTCCTAACCCCTGAATTGCCAGGGAATTCCCCATATTTTGTCTTAATGTGCGTTTTCATTGTGATATGTGATATTCTGCATCTTTTCATATGCTTGTTTGCCATCTGTATATCTCTTTGGTGAGTTTTTTTTTCCCAGATCTTTTGCCCATTTTTATTCTGTATTGTTTTCTTATTGTTGAGTTTTGAGAGTTCTTTGCATATTTTGGATATAATCCTTTATCAGATATGGATTTTGCAAATATATCTCCCAGTCTGTGGTTTGTCTTTTCATTAACAGTGTCTTTTGCAGAGCAGAAGTTTTTAATTTCAGTAAGTCCAATTCAGCAGTTTTTTTTTGTTCACGGATCATGTTTTTGGTGTTGTATCTAAAAACTCACTGCTAAACCCAAGGTCGTCTAGATTTTCTCCTACATTATCTTCTAGGAGTTTTATGTTTTTGCTTTTGACTTTTAGGCCCATGATCAATTTTAAGTTAGTTTCCGTGAAAAGCCTTGAGGTCTGGGCTAGATTAATTTTTTTGTTTGTTTTGTCTATGGATGTCTGTTGTTCCAGCACCATTTGTTAAAAAGGATATTCTTTCTCCATTGAAATACCTTTGCTCTTTTGTCAAAAATTAGTTGACTATATTTGTGTGGGTTCCTGCTGCCTTTTTATTAAACATTTGGCTACTGTTTAGGGGGAATACTGATAGCATTTGTTGCGAGCGGATTCTTGTATTCCAGCCCCCTGCAGTCAGCAACCAAAAATACTTGTTTGGAATATAGATATTGTGCAGTGGATACCTGTGTAGATCGTTGCTGCTCACGGCCTCCAAATTAACCTTTATACTTTTGTCAGAACGCACTAGCTCCTTTCCTGCTCTACTTTAATGTGCTTTTTCTCCTCTTTTCTTACACCATTCGAAAAATCTGCAAAACAGATGAAATAAAATAGTCTAATTTAACACGTTCCTACCACCCGTCTAGCATTCAGAAGGTGGAATTTCTCGGTGTTATTAGGATAAATGTAGGGGGTCGCGTTTCCTGTCTGAGGTCTTACAGAGTCCCTGGGGGCTCCTAGGAGTCTGTGGTAAAAGTGCTCGACTCCTTACTTGCAAGAAGATCGTTGGGATTATTGGGACACGATCAAACAGGCAAGATGGATTCCAAGCTCCCTCGCATTGTTAGCTACGGAAGACCAGCTGTAAAAAAAGTGGTCACACCGGGTCCTAGTTTGGAAGCGAGGATTTCCACCACTTTCTCATACTTTAAATGATTGGCGTCTGCCAAGTAATCAAAACATACCAAGGAACCTTTTCATGGTGTTCAGTTCGGAATTTCCAAGCGGCTAAGGACAAGCACGGCTGGCAAGCCAGAGGGCCAGTTTGGCTGCGCGGCTACTCGAGAGTGTGCGGTAGCCGGGGGCCGTGTCCCAGTAAAGGCGAGAGCTGTAATGCTGTCAACTTGTTATTTACTTTCCAAATCTGAATGACTGAGCAAGGCGAAAGGAGAATCAATCAACCACAATGTGACCCTACAGGCGGAAAAAACGCAGCGCTCCCATCAGCAGGCGGTGGGGGAAGGGAAGCACGTGTAACCCGGGCAGGGTTGCATCAGGAGCTCGCTCGGGTTTTCTGTTGCCCCCCTGGTTTTTCGATTGCCTGTTAATACCTCAGCATCAGTCCTCACAAGCCCAGGGAGCCCGGGAGCAACGACGGGCAAGCTCAAGGGAAGGTCCCACCACGTCCTTTTGGGGGGCCTTGAATGGCAACTGATACAAAATAAGGCAAAATCTATTCTGCTGATTCACAATTATGGAGACTGTGTAAGTGTATCTTTTATTGATGTGCTCTAATAATAATGTGCAGCAACCGTCGTTTTACATCACTGACGTTTCACAGCAATATTTGGCAGCATAATTTTTAGTCTGCCTTTTTGATGGAGGACCAGCCCCTTAAACACTCACTTCGGGCCCCCTCTCTGCACAACCAGTACAGCAAATGGCCCGGTGTCCCAGCAAGGAGCAAGTGAGGTGCCAGTGTAAAACGCTGAGTGTGTACTGGGCTCTTGGGGCGAAGCTCCTTATACGCCAAAGGGAGGGGCAAACTTATTCTAAAATATTCGGCAAAGCAGACACCCAAGGTGCCGGCGGGTGGGTGCAGATGTTTGTTTAAGTGAACTCAGGCCTCGAGTGGGGGGCAGTTGTCGCCAAGCAGGAGGGGAGGCAGGAGCGCTGGGGCCTCGGGTTCACCAGAGCTGGGCCGAGCGAGCTGCGGCAACCTTAGCACTTGGCTGGGGCCCGAGGCCCGACGCCTCCGGGCGGGGGCGGGGGTGAGAAGGCCCGAGCGCCCGGCTTCTTCCCCCTGCCCCCGCCGGGAGCCTCCACCCCGCTGGGCCCGAGTTTCTTTCTCCCCACGCACTGCCGGCTCTTCACTGGAGGCATTTTGCAAAGGTCGAGGCTCCCCCCTGGGCCCCCACTTTTCCGGGGAGGGGAGGAGACCATTGGGGTGCCCTGCCGGCCGCCGATTTTGAGGGAGCGGCGTCCTCAGGCAGGTTGCAGGGGTTCTGCTAGGGCAGCTGGGCGGCTGCTTCTTGGAGGTGGGGGAGGGTAACAGAGCCGTGGCCCGGTTCCCCCCTCCCCTGGAAACCGCGGTGCTGGTGACCGGGCTCCTGTCCCCTCCTGGCTGGGTCCGGGCCTGGGACGGGGTGGGCACAGGCCTGCGTCTCCTTCCGCCCGCATGGAGGCCACGAGGAAGGGACGGGGTTCGGATACACTAGGGAGACCCGGGTTCCCTTCAGCCACCCCGGGCGCGGCGGGGAGAGCAGAGTCAGGGGTGAGGGACGGGGGAGGGTTGCAGGTTCCCCCGCCGTGGGGACGGGGCGGCTCAGGACGCGAGTCTTCCCTGGAGCCCTGGGGGAGGGGCTGTGTTGGGGGCGGACTCTCCCCCTCTTGGTTGTGGGGGAGGGCAGGCCTGGTGGCCTCACCCTCCGTGGGGGAGGGACCGGCTTGGGACGCGCCCCTCCCCCCCGGGCGTGTGGGTGGGGGGTGTGTCGGGGGGGGGAGGACCCGGGCTCCCGTTCCCCGGCGGTGGGGGAGGGTGCGGGCTGGGGGCCGTGGGGGGAGGGGCCGGCCCGGCGGCGGAGGCGGCCTCCCTGGCAGTCCTCCCGGCCGGGGTCGGCGCGCTGGCGGCCGCTCCCCCCGGAGGTCACTGCCCGTGCGGGTCCCTCCTGCCGTCCCGCCCTCTGCCGCCGCCACCGCTCTCGCCCCAGCCCCCCCCACCCCCCCGCACTCTCTGCGCTCGGGAGCGAGGTGGCGCCAGCGCCGCCGCCCCGCCGCCGCCGCCGCCGCCGCCGCCGCCGCCGCCGCCCCGCCGCCGCCGCCGCGCCGCCGCCGCCGCCCCGCCGCCGCCGCCCCGCCGCCGCCGCCCCGCCGCCGCCGCCCCGCCGCCGCCGCCGCCGCCGCCGCCGCCGCCGCCGCCGCCGCCGCCGCCGCCCCCCCCTCGGCCGCCATTCGGCCGCCATTCGGCCGCCATTCGGCCGCCATTCGGCCGCCATTCGGCCGCCATTCGGCCGCCATTCGGCCGCCATTCGGCCGCCATTCGGCCGCCATTCGGCCGCCATTCGGCCGCCATTCGGCCGCCATTCGGCATCCGAAACTTTCCAGCGCTCGCGGCTCTCGGGGACTCGGCTGCGGCGGGGCGGGGGCGGCCCGGGGGCGGCGCGCGGCTGCTCCGGGTGCCGGGCCCTCCTCGGCCGCGGCACGGCCCGGGCTCGGCGACGGCCGGCCGGAGGGAGGTTCGGGGCGGCGGCGCCGCCGCAAGTTGCGCTGCTCGCGGCGAGGTGAGTGCGCGGGGCTCGGCCGGCCGGCTGGCCGGGCGCGGGGTGGGGCGGGGGGGAACGCCAACTTGTCCCGCATGGGGGCCGGCGGTTCCCTCCCTCCGGGGTCAGGCCGGCGGCCTGGGGCGCCCGCACGCTCCGTCCGCCTCCGGGGCTTTGGAGGGGCAGGTCCCCAAGTGTCTCTCGGGCTTGGGCTGGGGTGCGGCGCGCTCCCTGCAGGCTGCACAATACCCCGTTTTGGCTGCTCCCCAAAGTGCCGGCGCGTTGGGGGCGGGCGGAGGCTGGGGGGCTCCTTTGTTTCGGGGCGGGGGAGGCGGCCGGCAAGTTTGGGGAAGCGCTCGATTTGTCCCCCGGTGCCCCTTTGTCTGCCCAACCCGGGGTTGGCTGGACGGACGTGCGCTGCCGCGGGATCCCCCGTGGGGGGAGGGGAGCCCCATTCATCCCCGGGCGCGGGCCGGCCAGCCCCGGGCCGGCTGGAAGCGCGGCGGCGCGGGCCCTGGGCGGCTCAGTTCTTGAGCCGCAGAAACCGTCAAGGAAGTCGGGAGCTCCCCAGCCCGGGCGAGGAGTGCGGGCTGGGGGCGACTTCGGCGGACGGGGGGCGTCCCTGGTCGGGCCGGGTCTGCGGAGAGCGGCCTGGGGAGGCTGCAGACCTGTTGCTCCCGGGCTGGGGGGAGGGGTGCCCCCAGATTCGCGTCCTGGGCGCTGCTCCCCAGGGGGACCTTGCCCACGGGGGCCGGTGTTCGGAACGGGGTGGGGCGCGCCTTCGGGGGTCGCCGGAGGTCGCCGGGTCCTTGACAGTTGGGGGCTGCCAGAGGCCCGCGGGCGCTGGGTTAGGGCCTGCCCTTCACGTGCGCTGTCCGTGCGCGGTGAGGCCCGCGCGGGGGCTCGTTCTTAGCACGGCCTCGCATTCTCCGAGCCCCTCGCTTTGGAAATTCCACAAAGTTAGAGTCGGAGGTGGGGTGTTTTTTTTTTTTTTCCTTCTTTCTTTTCTGTCGCTGATGTTGTAGAGCAGAACCCCAAAAGAAACAGAAACCCATGCCCTATTCCTTGTGCCACGGTTTCTGCTTTGCTTTGTCACATGTGGTTTGACCTGACTGCTGGATGTTTTTCTCTCCAGGCGCGCCGCCTGGGTCCCTGGGTTAACCTGAAAGGGGAGGGGCGGGACTCCAGCCTGGGAGGGGGAGGGGAGCGCCACTCTTCCGTCCTGAACGGTGGCCTCGGTGTAGGAAATTGCCCAGGACGATTTTATGAAAAGTTTACAACTAGTCATTCCTAGGAAAGACGCGATGGGTGGGAGGGGGGCGCGAATGTTGAGTATGGAACAGTTGAGACGTGAAGATGACTCTTTTATGTTTAGGGATGTTAATATCTCAAACGTACGGCAGATTTTCGTGGAAAACCCCCCAGCTGGATGATGAATCCAGGGATGAAAGTTGAAGTGCATCACTTGACCCACTTATTAAGATAGCCCCTTAAGGATATTCTAGACCTGAAGGGAACACACACCTGTGGGACGAAAATGGAGACTTCAGGTGTTGATTTGGTGTTGTGCACAGCAGGGTGTGTGTCATTGGATCTTCTGAGGTTGGCTCTTCTTGTGCTTCTGTCCAGGGCTTAAGTCACTCTGGGAATTGTCAACACCCCTCATTTAAATTTCACACCTTGACCCTTAAATCTCCCAAAGCTCACCCCTCCTGAAAGTTTGGGTGTTTAAATGAAGTGTGTGGTATCCTAGTTGGTCTCGAATCTCACCTTTAACCATGGGAGTGTCAGTTTTCTCATCTGTGTGATGGCATCATGAGTCTACCTGGGTGAGCTGTTAGGAGGGTTTCAGCGCTAGCCAGCAGAAAGGGGAATAGAGCCCGAGTCCAGCTCCATCAGGACACCTAACGCTTTGCTAGAAAAGCAGCCTTTGTCCCCGTTTGGCCTGAACTAGTGAAAGGGCCCACCCTGTTGTTCTGCTCTACCGTTGACCTTCAAGTCCTGTAACTTTTCTGAGTGTCGTTTTCTGTATGTAAAAATAAAAACGGGAACTGAAATCGTGGTGCTCATTGGGTAGTGCAAGGACAGAAAGAGGGAATGTACGTGTAATTTTTTTGAAAACTACAACGCTGCCTGTAAGTTTTAGTTGTTATGGTATTGTGCAGGTAGAGTAGTTTTCCTAATGTTACTCTAATGCCATGCAGTGAGGATTTTACAGGCACTTAATGCCCTGTGTGCAGCAATTATTTTCATTCTACTTCAGAGGACACTGACTTGTTAATATATGGTGGAGGGAGGATTGTTTGATTCCGAAAGCCCAGCTCTTAAGCTTGGTGTTATTTTGCCTTCCTGTGTATACATAGTGTGAATCTTCCCACTTGGAGACAAGCTCGTTAAATTACACACACACACACACACACACCATTTCTCTTTCTCTCTCTCTCTCTCTCTCTTTCTCTCCCTCTCCCACACAGAAGAACCTACATTGAAATCTGTTTGTACACCTAGATGAATCTCAGCAGAAATCATGAAATGTCCACCACAGTGGAAAGATTGTTTTCATCTGTAGCTTAATTATCTGGTGTGGCAGCCACTAGCCAACATGTGCATATTTAGATTCAAATAAACTAAGATTCAGTACCAATTCTGTTGTTACTAAAATAAACAATTCTGTTCTTTCAGTGCTCTACCCATAATTCACATACCCAATAGATGTGTGTAACTAGTGGCCGCCATATTGGGACAGCGCAGAACTTGCAGAATGTTCTATTGGAAGGCGATTCTCTATAGTTACTGCAAGTAAGGATTGATAAAGAAGGCAGTAAAGAGAGTTAGTTTACTTTTTGTGGGAGGAGGGGAGAGGCTGTAAGAGTTTGAAATAATTTACTGGTAGACTTTTAAAAAAAAAAAGGTAGGCCCATTTCAGCTAGCAGGTGACCTAGGAAAGTGATTTCAGTGAGGTTGACAGCTGTGGTTTTTTAGATTGAGGTGGTTTGGATCACTTTTGAATTAGAAAACCAGAACTCCAAGCTGGAGTCTCTCACTGAGTATTTAACCTTGGACACGGCATTTAGTGTCTTTGTGCCTCAGTTTCCCCATGTGAAAAATGGCATAGCCAGTCCCCATGTTGCCTGCCTTTGAGTGTGTCGTGGCGAACATCTCTTGGGATGGTGGGGAGCCCAAGGTGTCACCGTCAGTGAAGCCCCTCGTAGGTGATTTAGAGGCCTTAGGTGATGTAGAGGCCTTATCTGATATGTTTAAAGCGGTGTTCGCCATGGGCTACCTACCCCTCCCCCCAAGTTTATGTCTTAAGTTTTAAGGTTTAATTTCTTGAGGGTCAAATCTTCTCTTATTAAAAGACTGATCAGGAATCCTTCCAACAAAGTGAGGCTTAACAATAGTCAAAGTATTTTTTAAAAGCGGCTGAGTGCTGGCCGTTTCCTGTATACTGGTCCCTGAGTCAGGATGTTATTTTTATTACTTAGTTGGTGTGTTCTTTGCATAGTCTTTTGTATTTTTTTATAGCAACGTATTAGAAATTTTATTTGTGGTTGGGGGGAAAAACCCAGTTTTGCATCTGTGAGAGAGGTGACTTCCCAGATCCCCCTCTGCCATTTGTCCTCACTCTTGCTTTCTCTCAGGACTGCTGTGACCTGTCAAGCTTTTGAGACACCTGGGATATCCATGATTCTCTTCCAGAGGCGGGCAATGGGTTCCTGCAGAGGGAAGCCAGGCCCACAAGAGCCATCTCATGTAGGTCCTGAGTGTCAGGAATTCAGACCCTTCATCAGTTACCTATTGGGAGGGAGGACCCCACACCCCAACCCTGAGGCTGCCCCCTCCTTGAGCTTTCCGCCAGGTGTCTGGGTCTTGGGCTCTGCACACGTGGTTATTGCCAGGCCTGACCCGGGCCAGAGGACAAGCACGATCACTCTGCCCTGTGAGGCGAGACTGTCCCAGGTGTGGTGTCCCCGGATACCTTGCATTTGCCTCCTTTTTCTCCCTTAAAAAAGAAGAGTACGTGACTTCCAATAAGTTGTTAATCTTTCACCACCCAAGACGTTTAAAAAATAGTTTCAATCAGGAAGCAAGACTAAAGTCATTTTGTAAACTTTTTTGTTTCTTAAGTTGGAAAGATAAACTTTTTTTTTTTTTTCCATACCTATTTTTAGCGTGAAGGAAGTAACTGGCCTCGTGAGTGGAGACTGGATGTGAGTTTCTCCCTCGGGTCTTGCCCTCCTTGGCCCTCCCTCCTGTCCATCCTTTCCATGGGGCTCGACCAACTGGATGGCCCCGGCCACGTGAGTAGAGCGAGACCCAGCAACCAAAATAAACGCTGGATGTGGGAAGGGACAAACAGTCAACATGTTTGTAGAGGGAAAGAGAGCCTGCTGTGAGAAAATGAGTTTAAAACCTCAGGGGAAAAACGCAGTCATTAAGGAATGTGCTCCCCGGGAACTTGACCATGGAGGTGGCCGCCTCCTGCAAAGCACTTCTGTGCATTATTGCCGTCGTCAAATATTTATTGAGAATCCACTGCCTGATTGAAGATTGCAGATGTGAACTGGAAGCCATTGAAAAGTTAAATTGGAGCAAATTTAAACTTGGAAACAGAGGAGAGAGTATTTTCTTCTGATGGAGGAAGTTGGGTACCGTTTCCATGGCTTTGGTTTGTTCTTGGTAGTTGGGAAGGAAGAGGTGGAGATGGAGCGTGTGACTCGCAGGTTCGAGAGAAAGGGACGTCGTAGGGACGAAGGTAGCGGAGATGGTGGCTTACTGGAACCGTGTTTTCAGCGTTGAGCTCTAGAAGCTTGTGGTCAGCCCATGGTTCTCAGGGCAGTTTTGTCCCCTACCGTCAAGCAGCTTTTGGCAATATCTGGAGACGTGTGGTTGTCACAAGTTGGGGGAGGGGGACGGTGATGCTCCTGGCATCCGGGGGGGCGGGGGGGGGTCCGTGGATGCTGCGTAACATCCCACAGTGCACGGGACAGACCCACCCCAGAGAGCGACCCGGTGCTTAATGGCCGTGATGCCAGGGTGGAGACACCAGCCCTGAGTTCTGCTGTCAGCCGTGCAGTCCTGTCTTGAGCAAGGTCCACGGGCAGCTGGATGTCAAGATAGGTATCCGGCGCTGTGGTTCTCACGGCTCCGGCTCCCGTAGGCCGTTTTGGGATACATTAGGAAGTAAATGAGAAGGGAAAGGAGGAGGTGGGAAGTGGATGGCGGGAGCGGCGCAAGGCCAGGAGGTGTTGGGGGCGGGGGGGCGGCTGCGAGTCGCCTGAGCCCTGTCTCAACTCGAGTATTTTAGAGCCCCGATGCCAGCGCGCCTGCAGGGCTCCTTCCTGCTGGTTTTGCGGATGTCATTGCAGATTTAGCGGGTCTCACCTTTGGTCGGCTTCTTGGGACTTGGGTATTTATCAGGGGAACACCTGCTACCTGTCTGCTGTTTTCGGACCCTCTCTGTGCCCAGCGAGATGTCGGTTAACCTGGACTTGGGGTAACCTCCACCGCCGTGCTTGGGAGGGCGGGCGGACACATCAGTGTGGGAGGCGTTTGCGGCCTGCAGGACTCTGGATGCTGTTTCAGGCCCTGTCCTCTCCTGTGAGTAGTTGATTCGTGAACGGCTGGGGGCAGCTGGGTGCGGACCTGCAGTGGGGCCCTCTCCCACGAATGGGCACTGCTGGCGCCTGGAGTCTGGTCCTCCTGAGCCAGCCCGTGGCCCCGTGGCCTGTGACCCCCCCCGCCCAAGAGGAGCGCCAAGCCCAGCCTGGTTGGGGGCCCTGTGCGCTCCTGGTGGTCATGGGGTCGGGGACACTTGGTTTGCAGCCAGCTCACCATGCACTGACCGCCTCTGGGCACATGTTACCTTCTCTGGCCTTAGTTTTCTTCTTGAGAGAGAAAGAAAATAAAATCTGTTTCTCAGGCTTGTATTAACAGAAGGAGGATTATTATCATGCTTGGAGCCCAGTGTCCTTAGGTTTTCCTCTACTCTGAAGTTGGGAATTGGTGTGGAAATATCCAATAATGACAGTAATAATATATCTTTTTTAGTTACGGTGGTCTCCATCAATTGCTTGCTTGCTTTTCTTAAGTTAAATTTCAGGGCTGGCATACGCACACAAACACACACACGTGCTGTATTCAGACACATATGTATTCTCTGTATATTTCCTAAATTTACTATGTGATAAATGATGAATTTCAGCATGCTTAAATTTCTGTAACCACCACCATCATCAGGATACCAAACAACTAAATTCCGTCACCCCAAAGGTGTCCGTGGTGCTTTCCCTCCATACTCCCCGCTCTCTCAGCCCCTAACTCGGGGCACCTGCCGATCAGCTCTGCTCTCCTGGTCTTGGTAATCACATTTTAACTCAGGATGAAATGCCTAATAGTGAATCTCTCCACTCTTCGAGCACCTTCCTTGACTCATGAATTTTATACTGTGGCACACTTGGGCCCATGTGTTTTTCTCAGAATGATTTTGCACTGTGGATATTATCAAAAGCAAGGAAAAGCCAAAACTTAGAGCTTCTTAATACTTGTAAGAAATCATAGTGAAAATATATCGGCTATCTTGTTGGAGCTGCCTATAGGATTTGCACATTTCCTCTGCCAGTTGATCCTTGCTGCCAAATCAGTTGAGATGGGACATTTTTGGATGCACTTTCAGAGACTGTTTCTGGAGCAGTACTATGTAAAATGCATCAGTAGGTTAGACTCATGTCTTTAGTTTCAAAAACAGGACACACATTAAGAGGCGTGGTTTTCCCAGTGGGTTGATAACGTGACCAAAAAGTACACTAAAAATATCCAGTTGTGTTTGCATTAGTTTGTTGTAGAAATAAATTCCTACGTCTGTGTTTCTATGTGGTTGTTCACCTGAATTTTACCTTGGGTCGTAATTTCACTATTTGTGATCAAATAAGGAATATCATGTTTTCTAGAGAATCCTTTGCCTGGCGTTTTGGTCACTTGTGTCCTGCCTTGGGTTGCCTGCCTGCTTGTGTGAAGTTGTTGAACCTGTGTGTGTCCTCACGTGTAGAGTGAAAGGCTTGATGAGCTGATCTTGAGGCCTCTCCTACCCCGTGTTTGCGGATTGTAATGTGGAAAAGGCACACGTTAAATGTTGCGTAGGCTCTTTTTTTTTTTTTTTTTTTTTAACACTTTTGTAGGTTAAGGATTATGGTGGTTTTATATTAACTAGCAATTTGAGTAAACTATGTTCCATGCTTTAACTAACATTTTACCCATGATTGAAGTAAACAATATTCAACTTAACATTGCTAAGTTAGTTGCATGTTTTACTGTAAAAAAAGACCCCAGCAATTCAGAAGACACTTTGGGCTGTGGGGTGCCTCTGAATAACTCTTACGAGTGTTGTAGTTTCCCAGTTTCAGGAGACCCTGTAAAATAAGCACAAACAATGCTCACGGCAAAATTCATAGTGTTTATTCTTGAAGAGAGTGTCTCTGCCTTGAATTCCTGTCATTTTTTCCTATCGTGGTGGATGGAGCTTGAATACTGTAAAGAAAACATGAGAGTTTTCTCTGCTTACTTCCCTTGAGCCTGGAACCCAGAATATGACCCGAGATAGCCAGCCCGGAGCACTTTCCTTTCTGGAACACTTAACACCAACCCCCAGGGAGAATACAGAGGCAGGAGGAGGTGAGGACTCTCCTGCCCCTCCCCCCCCCCCCCCCCCCCCACCGCCCCACCGGCGTGATGATCACCTTCTCTCTCTCCAAGATGTTGAAGACTTTCCTCATGTCTACCGCAACCTGGACACCCAGCCTCATCCATGTTGGAGCAAGGCTAGAGGGACACTGTCCGCTTCTTGGGAGAGCTTGGCTCATACTATTATAGACTTGCCCGTTGTCATTGGGCTTTAGAGTCTGTGTGAACATCCGGTATCGAATTTGCAAACACTTCTGCTTGTTTAAACTTTCCAATAGATGGAAATTTGGGCAAAAGAAGCTTACTGTATGTGATGCCATTTTATTTCTTAAATCAGTAATAACAAATACTTTAATATGGTAAGACCACGTAAGTCATGATTGGGAACTGGAGAAAATTCTGTGTAACTGGGCAGTGCTTTTTGTTTCTAGTGCGTTGGGGTGATTTTTAGCCTTAGCTGGGTCAGCTCTACCCGTCGAGGTACCCTTCTTATCTTGACATCCGTTTGAAGATGAGAAATGAGAAAGTGGAGTTGGAGGGATGTTACCCCGTTCATATGATGCAGACATCTGTAGCACCGGTATGCAGACATAATTCTCAGCACCTATAAAGTTCCAGGTGGTTGCCGAGTTTTAGGCTGTATTTAGAAAAGCAGTTGAGCAGAGAACTGATGTCTCTACCATTTGATTCATTTGGGAGACAGAATAAACTTGGGTCCTTGCCTTAGGTTCTTTTCCCAGCAGAATCTTATCAGGCATTCTAATCCCTTGAAACTTGAATGCCAACTCTGTGTTGGTAAAGACTCAAGTATTCACAGTGATCAACGTAAAAACAAGGGTTGCCAGTCCCTGACAGTCACAGGTCAGTCTTGGGAGACGCGCTTTGGTTTAACTCCTAATTTGATTATGAAAAAATATCACATTAGGTTTGTATTTCTAAGATGCACGATGATTCTGTGCCAGTTTCAACAATTTCCAGAGATCTGTAGCGTAATTCTTCAAAAAGCCTTGCCAGGAGAAACAGCGTTGGAGGGGCACCCAGCTCAGAAGTTGGTGAAAATAAGAAGTAATGATCTCATGTGTCCAGTGCATGACAGAAACTGTTGTAGACCAGATGAGAACAAGGGGAGAGGCCTGTGGAAATTAGACTTGCCTGATAAATTTCATGGGCCTCCTAGTACATTTCCTTGACACCAATAGTCTCCATGTTTAGTTGGGGTAGAGGGTGACAGAAATGCCTTGTCTCAGGTTTTAATTCACAAAGTGGGCTCCCAAGTGGACTGCATATCCTCTGGCAGTGACAATGGGATTTACTGGAGTGCAGGAAGAAACTTAAGTTCTCTGTTTATGTATTTTTATTTAATAGTTACAAAATGTCTATTTGTGGTCTATAAAAAATGCATATAATGTTTGTTGTGTGTTATCTCTAGTTAATAGGTTACATGAGTTGGAGTTAATGCTTAAAAGGTTTTCACTGAGAGGGATATGCAATGAAAAAGCATCTAGAGATCACTGATGGGGTCCCCAGAGGTGACGAGGGGCTGATATTGAAGTCCCTGAATAAAGTGGGACACAGATGTATTCCCCTGCCACGATGTGTGTGTGTGTGTGTGTGTGTGTATACACACACATGTGTTGTGACTGAGATCTGCCAGCTTAAAGATTGGACATCCCTCCAGAGGCATAGCTATTAATGATGTGATTTGGGGAAGAAAGAACAACGTTGACAGGGTACTGGGCACGTTTTGGATCTACAGGATTGTGCGTGTTTTTAAAGCTGAAAAAATATTTGTGTTTCAGAACCAGATGACAATATCCCAGTTGCAGGTGCACGAGGAAACTTTGGAACAATGCTGTGCTTTTTAAGCATTTCATGACGCCGCAGTGTTTTCATAATCACTTAATTCTGTTTATAAATCAGCTGCTTTCATTGACGGATGCCCTCAGGGCTCCCCAAAACCAGACTTTTTGTCGAATACGTGATTCAAACTTTAAAAGATGTGAGAGAGCGCTGGAACTGGGTTGTGATAAAAGTCTCTGGGTGCCTTCAGTCTGGCTGTTTATTTGTTGTTGTTTTTTTCCAGAAATACATTTCATCCATCATGGTTGTCATTAAATCTTTTATTTTTTTACTTTTTGCATTTCACATTAGAGGCTTTTTAAAAGAGAAAACTGTCATTTTGGTTGATGCTGTATTACTGGTGTTACAGAGAGTAAATAAATACAAAAGTTACATTCACAACCCAGACCACATTGTGGGCTGTGGAGGTGAGACATAGGACTCACCTCCAAACTTCAGGTCTTTGGCTGAGGTCGTTTGCTGAGAATGGCTGAAGCTTTGGTTTTCATGACACTAAATGTCGACCGCAAGTAGTTCCAGGTTTCCACAGCAGCGTTTTTGTTTGTTTAATTTGAAATGATTGATACGTTAGCTTCGGTTTTGGTGTTTGTGCCTATTTTTCCCTTTGTGGATACTGAGTTTGCAGCGTAGCTTTGTATGTAAAGGGAAGCAGAGACCTGCACTGTGCATGCAGACGCCTGCAGCTAGCGATGGTCTTGTTCTCCATACCGTCCGGGCACCAGGAGCACACCTGATTTCACTCTCGTCAGGATCCACGTGGACATTCATTTGTCCTTTGGTAGAATAATATATTTATCTCCTACTTAAAAAAAAAAAAGATTGCTTCTCTTTACAGTAATAATTCAGAAGGCACCTACTGTGAAGAGGGGAGAAGCAGGAAGTAGAAATTTTTTTTTTTGTCTGTACCACGTGGCCTGCGGGATCTTAGTTCCCCCACCAGGGATCGAACCCAGGCCCTCGGCAGTGAAAGCACGGAGTTCCAACCACTGGACGGCCAGGGAATTCCCAGGAAGTAGAATTTTTTGACATCTCCATTATGCACCTTTGTCTCTGCTCTCCAGAGATCAGGACATTTAAGCTCCTGTAACAAATTTAGTTTTAATGAAAGTCTTGGGGAATGTCCTTTATCTGCCCCGTGCCTGCCCATCTAAGAGGAGGGAGAAATTACACAAAGTATTTTGCTTTTAGCCGGTTTCCTTGAGCCTTGTCCAAGTCCTGACTTCTTATTGCCAGCAGGTCAGCTAGACACTGGTCAATCGCTTCAGCTCTGGACAGGAATCTTTTTCTGTCTTTGTTGTTGATAATTTTCTAATAATTATTTAGAGCTCTTAGGATTTGCTCTCTTAACTTTCATGTGTAACATACAGCAGTGTTGATTATATTCACCATGCTGTACATTACATATTCCTAGTACTTATTTATCTTTATAACTGGGAGTTTGTACCGTTTCACTGCCTTCGTCCACTTCCACCTCCTCCCAGCCCCCTCCTCTGGTAAGCACAAATCTGATCTCTTTTTCTGTGACTTTGATTGTCTGTTTGATTGTTTTTGAAGTTTAATTGACCTACAACGCTGTGTCATTTCCAGGTGCACAACATAGTGATTCACTATGTCTGTACATTTCAAAATAATCACCACGGTAAGTCTAGCTACCATCTGTCACCATACAGAGATAGGACATTATTACTGACTGTGTTCCGCACGCGGTACGTTTCATGCCCGTGACCCACTTACTGTGTAAGGGAAGTTGGTCCCTCTTCATTTCCCTTTCCTGTTCACTCATCCCTCACCCGTCTTGGGAGGGGTGATCGCACACTCAGCGTTGGCCCGCAGTGCAGAATTTCAGGCTGGTTGAAGGATGGGCCCCCGAGGAGTGCGATGAGCTCAGAATCCGCGTAGGCGCGGGGAGCTGGAGTGCAGTCTGCGGTTCTGCACGGCTGCCCCACGAAGTAGCCGGAGTCCCGCTGGTTTCCAGGGCTGAGACACGCCACCCTCGGTCGTGGGTGCTGCATTTCCTCGGCTGTTGACAGGGAAGAAGAGCAAGAAGGGCTTAGGAGGCTGTGGGTGAAAACTGGTAGGAAACCTCCGTTCCAGATGCTTTTCCTCTCCAAAACGTGGATGAACAGGTTAATGTCTAGAAACACACCACATGGAGGCGTAAACACAACCCAGGACAGAATAGAAAACCTCGTAAACGTGAGGGAAAGCATTTATGAATTCCTCGACTTAAAAGGGTAATTTTGAAAAGCGAACATGAGAAGGATCCTGTTTATCGTTGTCTTTCAAATGAACACATGTCGATAAGAAGCCAGATGTTATTTTAATGGAATGAGGTGGTCTTTTCTCTCATCTTGGCTCCTCTTCTTTTGTTAAACAAGTAGCTTCTGGGTCTGCTTGACCTTGTGGGGTCACCAAGTTCAGAAAACTTTTTTATTAATGATTTTTTTCTGTACTCAAGTTTGCCTGCTTCTTAATAAATTGGCAGAAATTAAGAGTTTCCTTAAATTTTGCCAGCAGGATTTAGAAGCAGTTAAAGCATATTCAGTCATTACATTTGAAATTGTTGTCTGGGTAAATTATAGTTTAAAATTCAATGTATACTAAATCTTACACTTTAATGAACAGACCACATCACATATTTTTATGTTCTTAAATTATCCATGGCTTTAAAGTGGTAAAACAGTGCTCTTTTTTTAAAGTATTGCATGTTTCCTTTTTTCCCCACTACCCCTTCAAAAGTATTTACATTTTTCTTTCAGAATAAAGTGAGAAAATCCTGCTGGTCTCTCAATTTTAAGGAGTAGTACTTGTCTTTCCATCACAAATATGCGTGTTTCTGGCTTGACTTCAACCCATGAAATCTTAACATGTAACAGGAGGAAGACATTTCTGGATTTGTTCCAAAATACATCTGTTTTTTCAATGGCACATTTTACCCTTTCACCTTAATTCATACCTTCTCATCGTATTTGTAGATGTATTCAATTAGAAACAGCTCCCCTTCTCAAACAATGGAATGTTTCACATTAAAGATTAAACACAGTCACTGTAAGAGCATTTTCCCTGGGCTGTTTGTAAAGCGGTCCCATAGGCAATCAGCAGGTAACCCTGGAGCCGGGACGGGCGTGTTGATGTGAGCACGTTGCCGGCTGGGCTGGTGAACTGGATGAGGAGCAGGAGAGGCCCAGGGGGTACCCCAGATCCCCCTGAGGGGTGAGGCCTCACTGATCCGCTACCCTCCTCCCCGCCCTGGCTCTGCTGGGCTCAGAGCAGTGTCACCTGCTGCCCCCACACATCTCCCCTGGGCCGTCCCGTAGGATCGTAGGATCGGCGCGCCTAAAAGATTATTTACCTCTGTTTCCGCCTCTCCCACCCCCTGCCAGAACTGCCCCAGCGCTGGCCACTGTTCTTAATTTGGGAATAATAATAGTGTGGATTTAACAACGGCATCGTGAGATTCAAGGTAAAAAAGCCTTTGGGCCCGGCGGGCTTCCTGATCTTCATCTTTCTGCTCCACCTGTGTGCCCACCTCTGCCCCAGCCCCCAGGAGCTTTACAGATTTTTCTGGTGCCCAATTCCTACCTCATAGAGACAGGTTGAATTGGCCTGGGTGCGGCCCAGTTTTAAAAACGATAGTGTGCATTGCATGCTTGGGATGTATGAGGAGTTCTGTTGGGTACTGCGTATTCACTCTCTCAGGAAATCCTAATGATGGCCTTCATGTCATATTATCCCATTATACAGGTGAGAAAAGAGAGGCGTAGAGAAAAAAGCGGAGTTCCACCCAAACACACGA
The DNA here is from genome assembly GCF_965194825.1 of Balaenoptera physalus. Classification (NCBI taxonomy): domain Eukaryota; kingdom Metazoa; phylum Chordata; class Mammalia; order Artiodactyla; family Balaenopteridae; genus Balaenoptera; species Balaenoptera physalus. The sequence continues at coordinate 276,549 of NW_028126143.1, forward strand.
GGGCCCGGGGCAAGACCAACCTTGAAAGCTCTTCCCTTCTGCTTTTTCTGTCCATACCTCAGAGCGAGAGCAGGGCCTGGCACAGAGCATGGCATAGCGTGTATTAATTAGTCTGCGAGGGCTGCCGTAACAAAGTGCCACAGACAGGGTGGGGCAGGCTTCAAAACGTTTATTCCTCCCTGTGCTGGAGGCTGGAATGTGAGATCCAGGTGTGGGCAGGGCTAGTTCCTCCTGAGGCCTCTCTCCTGGGCGTGTAGACGGCCGTCTCCTCCCTGTGTCCTCACGTGGTTGTCCCTCTGTGTGTGTCTGTGTCCTCATCTCCTCTTCTTACAAGGACACCAGTCCTCTTGGAGTAGGACCCACCCTAGTGACCTCATTTAACTTAATCATCCCTTTAAAGACCTGTCTTCAAATACAGCCAGATTCTGAGGTCCTGGGAGGTTGGGGCTTCAGCATCTGAGCTTTGGGGAGACACGGTTCAGCTCTAATAGCGTGAACACTTGACACAGGTGTGTCGGATATGGGAGAGCGTGTTTCCTTTCTGCGTCCTTTGGGATGGTTTTCTCTACCTTCTTATTTTGTAACCATGCATTCCCTTCCCCCTCCCCTCTGGTTTTTCAGAGAAACCTTATGGTCCTTAACGGTGTCTAAATGAAATTTTGTAAATGTCAGTGCTACACTTCAGAGAAATGTTCTGATGTTAGGGAGATAAATTGGGAAGACAGTTTTTGCGAAGCTTTGGTTTCCTTCTCAGTGAAAATCTTCAATGAAAAGACATACTTCCCTTTTTCCCGGTGTTGAGAAAATGCAGTTTTCAAGTTCTAAGCACAAAGAAAACCGTCAGATTGCTCTGGACTCCTCTGTGGACATTCCTGATGCGTGTTAGGCGGCACTAAGGCCAGCGCAATTTCCAAGGCAAAAAAGGGACTGCCTCGAACACGGTAGACCCAGAGTAAGGACAGAGTGATGCTTGGTGGTATTTTGAAAACATGAGGGATGCTGAATTACCAGGCCAGAAGGGTCGAGTTGCCAGAAATTCCGACCTGGTCACTGGCTCTGCTTGTGGCTGTCGTACTTGGTGCTCCTGGGAGAGGAGGGCAGCACCCAGCAGACCCCCTCTGGCTGTGGTTGAGTTCAGCCCAGATCCGTGCTTCGTGTATCACTGGCTTAGAGGTCAGCAGACCCATCATTAAGGGGTGTCATTAATGCTGAGCGCTTAGTATTCATGAACGGCGTGCTTTGTATTCTCTTTGTGTGGGTATAAATAGATAGACTAGTCTCTGTATAAAGTTCTGTAGCCAGGCGTACCTCTGTACATTCCTACTGTGAAAAGACTATTTAGAGCGAGCTGTTTGAATGGAATCATGGGTGTGGGAGGATTACAGTGATGTACATTTAACAGACCAGCAGTAGAGTATGGGAGACAAAGATTGGTGAAATTGAGGTGGGGGGCATGAATGTTTAAGGTCATATGATTTGTTCCCTAAACGTTTATGAATAATTCACTCTTTACACTAGAATGGCTTGAAATTGATCAGCCTGAATTAGCCAGCGAGCGCCTTGGCACCCATATTATACCAGTCAGATACCCAGCTGTGCCGTGATCTTTCATGAAGTCTGACAGCTTGAAGTGCACAGCAACAGGCATTCTTATCCCATGATGAGTTCAGTCCACGCCCTCTATGTTTTAAAGTACCTTACAAGCAGGTATTATGATAGTTATTAAGTGGCTGTTACATAAAAGCTATCAGATTTTAAGTGTATTGGACAATTCTTGTTTGGCCAAGCATTGGAATTGAGCACTTTTATCATGTGGTGGTGGTGTCGTACTGCCAATACCCTGGAAACTTAAATAAGTTCCGTTTGGTACACACAGGTAATAATTGCGAAATAATTTCCACGGAACCCGCGTATAAACGTTGACCCAGCAGCCTCTTTAGCGTAGGTGTAAAATCAAAGCACAGCTCATTCTAAAAAGGCGAGGGCGCTTCTTCTAAATGGGGCGCTTCCTGACCTCTGTGGTGCATTTAACCTCAGCGGGAAGGGAGTGGAGCTACAGACGGAGAAGTGACGTGGAGGTCACAGACTGCTAATTGAATTTTCACGATAAAGACACTTTCCAGCTATTGGATTGAGGCGATGACTTTAATTTCTCTTCTGCTTGAAGGATGAGAGCCATCTCCCTTTAACAGAAACTGAACTGCAGAATCTGTTCCCAAACATCTTTCTCTTATTTTGATTATTCCTGGAGTGGTTTTGAGGCTCTGCGTTGCTGCTGTTCCTTTTTCAGTCTTGAAGTAATTACTCAAAGGTCAGTCCTAATTCCTTCCAGAGTTACCGAAGGCTTTTGATGTAATCATTTGGAGCGCGGTTCTGTGTGGCCGGTATTTATTGAGCGCTCACTTGGAGCGAAGCACAGCGTGGTGGCCAGGTGGGGCGTCTCAGGGATCTTGGTCCTTACCGTTGAGGCGTGTACTGTCTTGCGTGATCTGTGTATGTTGGTTTCAGAAATGTCGTCGCATTCTTGTTTGGCTGTATTAAAGAGTTTGCTGTTAGAGGCAGTTTTGCTTCCTATTGTACCTCACTCTCCAGCACTGTGTTGACATATAGTAGGTGCTTACTAAGTACCTGTGGAGTGAGTGGGAGAATGACCTTGACCTGCCTGCAGTCTGCACTGTGTCGTGAAAGGCTTCGGCTGTGTTGAGGAGCATTAACCCCTGATGCTTGTTAATTGATGCTGGTCTTGACATTGATGACTACCCAGACACCTGAGAGCTTTGAATTTGCTCAGGGGTGATTTGTCTTAGTCCCTTCGTGCTGCTAGAACAAAATAGTGTAAGCTGGCTGGCTTATAAACCGCAGAAATTTATTTCTCACAGTTCTGGAGGCTGGAAGTCCAGCATCATAGTGCAGGCAGATTTGGTGGCTGGTGAGAACCTGCTTCCTGGTTCACAGATGGTCATTGCCTTGCTGTGTCCCCACCGGTGGAAGGGCTGAGGGAGCTCTCTGGGGTCTCATGTATAAGGGCACTACTGCTGTTCTTGAGGACTCCGCTCTCACGACCTAATCACCTCCCAAAGGCCCCACCTCCAGATATTGTCACACTGGGGAGTAGGTTTCCACGTCTGAATTTTGGGGGACACAAACGTTCAGTCCATAGCAGTGATCATATAAAAATAGGTGACTTTGGTGATGGCCTATGGGGTATGCCCTCTCCTGAGAGGCACTCCCAGTAGACAGAGGAATGGAACCGGTTCTCTGATTCACAGGTCAGACAAGGAATTGTGCAGCCCTGCTGTGGTGGTGCTTAGTGGTGATCAAGGTGAGAACAGCTCAAATTCTGCTTCTGATGCCCCCGTGGAGATGAGAGTTCTCATTCTTTCTTTGTGTGGGCAGGTGCATTTTACTTTAATCTTTTTAATTGAGGTACAGTTGAGTTACAATATTGTATAAGTTGAGAGTTGTCATTCTTTAAGAAAACCTTCGTTGAGCAACTGTAGCATATCAGGAATAACTTGTTCTCGGTGTCTTGGGGAGATGGCACGATAGGTTAGGGAAGCTTGGGTTAGTGGCAGGCCAGGAAGGTCACTGTAACCGGAGACAGTGATCTTTGTAAACGTGGTGGCGTTTGCACGGGGCTCTGCACGTGTGATGGATCTGGGCAAGGATCACTAGACAGTGTGGTCGCAGCCCGGTGGCAGGACAAGGAGGGTGGCACGGAGTGGGCCATTTGGGTGGTGCTCAAAGGTGTTTGAAGGGGAGAGGGAGCTGGGACTTTCAGAGGGTGGGTTGGGGTATTGAAGGCCCACCCTTCCTACTCTATGGAAAGAGAGGAGACCACCAAGTGTTGTCTTTTTGGACAGAGAAGGGACACATCAAAAACTGTACCTAAGAAAAAATGATCTGAGAGTACCATGTAGATCGAGCTGGCACCCTGTGTCCCACGGGCCAGATCCCTGTACACCTCCACCCTGCCCCCAAGCTAAGAGCGCTTTTTGCATTTTAAAGAGTAGTGAAAGAAGGGTAAAGAGCAATATACAGCACAGACGGCCTGTGATCTGCAAAGCCTGCGAAGTTTATTACCTGGCCTTTCTCCGAAGTAGTTTGCCTAGCCCTGTTGGATTGGAAAGGAGAGGACAACCTGGCTTTCCCTATACTAAGAGCAAGTTGAGCTTGTCTGTAGACTAAGGGTAGGGGGTCCTTTGGAATTATGGATACGGAGAGGTAAGAGATGAGGATGGAGAGGGGCCCAGAACAGGCAGGAGAGGATGGAATCAAGAAGTGTTGGCGGGATTAACTTTGGGAAGGTAAAGGCTAATTCTTCCTTTGAGACAGTGGGAGGGAAGATGAGCTCTTGGGTGGGGAGGAGAGAAGTGGAGACTCTGCAGAAGTCTAGGTGCAGCGTGACCTGCCTGCACTGGGTTAGGGAGCTGGCCCTTGAGCAACGTAGAGCATTCTGGAATGTGTGCTGGAAAGAACAAAGTCCGGAGGCAGTTAGCATTTGGCTTATGTGGGTGAAAGGTCACATGTCGCGTTACATTGTGATTTCTCTTTAAACTGTGTGCTCCTCCGCCATCCTAGGAAGCGTTAGCTGCCAAGAATGTCTTGATAATTTTTATTTATCAGCACTCGGACCAAGTGCCTGGCACCAAGATGAATGGTGTTCAGCAATGCTTGCTGAATGAATGAATGAATGAATGCACGCTGGATAGCACAGTGGGCTGGTTCAATATGGGAATGTAGCTTTTCCGAGGTACCGGTCAGGCCAGTTCCTTAGTCCAGGGAAACGTGGTCAGCAGCCACTAACCCATGTTAGCCACTCACTTTCTGCAGGGGCGGAAACCTTCAGTGATCTGTGCTGGCACGTGGTAGCCGTTCAGGTGAGGCCGGTGAGCACCTGAGATGGGGCTCGTGGGACAGAAGAATTGAACTTTAAATTTCGTTTACCTTTTTTATTGTGATAAAACAAATACAACAAAATTTACCGTTTTATCCATTTTAAAATGTAGACTTCTGTGGCTTTAACTACGTTCACATGGTTGTACAGCCGTCCATCTCCAGAACTTTTCCATCTGCCCAAATGGAAACTCTCTCCCCATTAAACAGTGATTCCCCTTCCTCCCCTCCCCCAGCCCCTGATAACCTCTATTCTGCTGTCTGTCTCTATGGATTTGACTACTCTGGGTGACTCATGAGTGGAATCATGCAGAATTCATCCTTTTGTGATGGGCTTGTTTCACTTGGCATCATGTCCTTGAGGCTCATTCCGTGTTGGAGCATTTGTCAGACTTCCCTTTTAAAGCCTGAGTCAGGGACTTCCCTGGTGGAGCAATGGTTAAGAATCCGCCTGCCAATGCAGGGGACACGGGTTTGGGACACGGGTTCGAGCCCTCGTTCGGGAAGATCCCACATGCCGCGGAGCAATGCTCCACAACAGGAGAAGCCACTGCGAAGAGAAGCCCGCGCACCGCAAGAAAGAGTAGCCCCCGCTCGCCGCAACTAGAGAAAGCCCACGCGCAGCAACGAAGACCCAGCGCAGCCAAAGAAAGAGAGAGACAGAGAGAGAGAGAGCGAGCAAGCCTGAGTCATATTCCGTTGTGGGTATAAGTCACATTTTTTCTATCCATTCATCTGTTGATAGACACTTGGGTTATCGCTCCCTTTTGACTACTCTGAATAGTGCTGCTATGAACTTAAATTCAATTTATACTTAAAAAGTTTGCAGAGGCACATGGGGGCTTGTGGCACCGCTCGTGGGAGAGGTGGGTGGCACGGTAGAACTTGCAGCATTGAAGACTTTGGAAGGGACGTGATTCTCTGTGACCACGAGCAGCTTCAAGATGTGCCCCCGTTCGAGGTGGTGGGAGCGCATCTGTGCAGCTGAGATCAGGTCACTGACATTGAGGGCCATGGAGAGGTCGGGACGCTGACTCGAGGAGTTTAAGTGTTAACCACTGGCGCATCTGTGCTGTTTGGTGTCTGAGGGTTCCGTTAATTATTTAAACATAATGATGTATGGAGATTGATTTATTTTGTCTGGATTTTGTTCTGTTTTGTTTTTCCTCCCTCAAGGGTCCTGTCTTCGTGACAGTCATGCTGCTCTCTTAGTTTTAATAATTTCTGCCTGGTTTATGTGACTTTTCTTATAGTAAAGCGTTGACGGGAGCGTCCAGCTCTGTCTTATGTATCAGTTTCCTCAATGGTATTTGTTCTTATATTTTTTGTGTCACGTGTCCAGACCCCAGAGCACGTCTGTTATCTACCAATGAACCTTTGGCGGGTAGAGGTGGCCAGGGGAGAAGTTGCATGCTTGGATGCCGAGGTGTGGGTGCACCTTTGGGAGAGGCAGGCGCGGGGCTGCTGCCGTCAGCGCCGGCTAGGGCGGAGGACGGCGGGCAGGTGGAGCGCGTGGTGGTCCTGGGCTGCCGACGCTCAGGGAACATGGTGCTGGAACGGGAGGGCCGAGGAGGGGCAGGGTAGAGTTCAGGTTGAAGGGGACTGACAAGAGGGAATTAGGGTGTTGATTTTCTTACCCTTCACGGGCCTTTGAGTGGCTGCAACGAGGAAGAGGAGAGATTGTGTTTGGGGATGAAGAGGAATGTTTGGGCACGTGTGAACTTGTTTAAAGGCACAAGCCCTTCTTGTGACCTTCGTCACGATACTGTGGTCCCACGAAGGTCGTAGGTGTCCTGGAAGTTGCGTGGTCTGGGAGTGACTTGGATCAGGGTGGAATGAGGCTCCTCCATTGAATGGGTGTGGAGCCTGGCCGAGGTAACCTTTCTGCCTTGGTCTCTGAATCAGGAGAATGGAGTTGACGCTATTTACTTTATAAGGTAGTTGAATGAACTCAATGAGATGAGATGGACACAGGTGAAAATCTTGGTACATGGGCACTTGGGAAAGGCTAGTTTCTGTTATAAACGAGGGGCATTTTGTGATGGTCCCTATTCCCTTTTCCTCCTAACTTTGCGTTTTCTTTAAAACTTGGATCCTGTATCACCTTCTCCAGCAGGCCTTTGTCTCCCACCCAGATGGCTTTTTTTGGTCTGTGTTTTATAATATGCCAGGGGCAGTTTGTTATAAGCACGTCTCTGTTGTTTTATGATAGTCTATAGATATATGTCTCTCCACACCAAACTGTTCTTGTGTCACAGCCAGGGCTGCGTCACATTCGTCGTGTAGTCCTGTACCTCCCACAGAGCCTGGCACCTGCGTGTGCTCGGGCAAACAGGTGAAGACCAGGCGGTTGACTCTTCTCATCCACCCCTGTTAGCAATTCACGGGAAGGGCATGTCCCATCAGTTGCAGATAATCCATGTAGACAGTAGGCTGAGTTAGAACTAGACTGACCCGGTGGGCTCAGAAAGGTGCCAGGGGATAGATTTGGTTCTGGGTGGAATCTTAGAAGACATCCATAGTTGGCAGTAGAGCAGAACATCCAGAGTTTGTACAGATACCACAAGTGCTAGGTGTAGCTTGGGGAGAATTTGGCACAAGAAGTGAAGTTGTGGACCCTGTGGACAGAGATCATAGTAGCTTATCAGCATCATCATTATTTCATTGTCAGAGCTCACACGCATTGAGCACTTACTATGTGCCAGGCAGGATTCGGGTTCTAGAGGGTCTAGTGTCCTAGGGGGGTTACCAGGACAAAGGACGAGGCATGGAGTGCAGGTTACAAAGAAACCACACCCTGGGTGGCTACTGAGTCACAGGACCAAGGCACGCTAGAGCTTGAGCATCACACTCAGAGGACACGGTCGGAGCCAGACGGTCCGCCCGGGCTTCCCAGTGCCCTAAGTAACGGTTGTTGAAATCTGTGTCTTGTGCTGGAGAGATCAAGTCATTTGGCAGGTGAAGCCAGAGAGAAACTGTGAACCAGAAAGGCCCAGCTCTGGCACTGGCTCCTTCACAGACAACTGTGAAGTTGTCTTGCTGTGTTTTCCTCCTTGTAAAGTTAATCTTTCTTCGCCAGGGTTAAATTTAAATACTTTGGGCTCATTAGTAGAAGGCTGGAGCAGCTGAGGGAAGTGATGCCCCAGGAAATGATCTTCCCTTCCAATATGTGCTAATTTAGAAATAGCAAAATGTTTTCTATTAGCAGGTGCGAAAGGACAGTTAATTACAATCAAATCCAAATTCAGTGGGTTAGGCAGGATTTCTTTTCTCTGTAGTTTTTATTACGGATAAAAGTGGGAGAGAAGATGCTTATGCATTCACTAATGCTTGGGGTGTTCTTTGGAAAACCCTCCAATTTAATGACAAGCCCCAGGGACTGTTACTATTAGTTGGTCTAACATATTGTATATGTATCCCTCTCTCATTGTCATGTTAAGGATGTAAAAATGCTTTTTCTATCAGTCTTATCAAATGTGAATGCAGCGTTAATTTTCTCCCAGTCTCTAACTTTGCTTTTCCTTTCTAATTGGTAATAAAGGCAGAATGTACTATTTTTTTAAAATTTTATCTTATTTTATTTTTTTATACAGCAGGTTCTTATTAGTTATCTATTTTATACATATTCATGTATACATGTCAATCCCAATCTCCCAATTCATCCCACCACCACCCCCCGCCACTTTCCCCCCTTGGTGTCCATACGTTTGTTCTCTACCTCTGTGTCTCAGTTTCTACCCTGCAAACTGGTTCATCTGTACCATTTTTCTAGATTTCACATATATACATTAATGTACGATATTTGTTTTTCTCTTTCTGACTTACTTCACTCTGTATAACAGTCTCTAGGTCCATCCACGTCTCTACAACTGACCCAATTTTGTTCCTTTTTATGCCTGAGTAATATTCCATCGTATATATGTACCACATCTTCTTTATCCATTCGTCTGTTGATGGACACTTAGGTTGCTTCCATGTCCTGGCTATTGTAAATAGTGCTGCAATGAACATTGTGGTGCATGTGTCTTTTTGAATTGTGGTTTTCTCTGGGTATATGCCCAGTAGTGGGATTGCTGGGTCGTATGGTAGTTCTAGTTTTAGTTTTTTAAGGAACCTCCATACTGTTCTCCACAGTGGCTGTATCAATTTACATTCCCACCAACAGTGCAAGAGGGTTCCCTTTTCTCCACACCCTCTCCAGCATTTGTTAAGAATGTGCTGTTTGTATGAGGTGTAAGTAACGAACAATTAAAGAGAGAATTTCACTCACCAGGGTAAAGAAGGACGCTGGGAATCAAGCAATGTAAGAACAAAACGAAACAAAAAAGCAAAGGTCTTTTTGGTGGAATTTAACTATAATTAGCTGTACTAATTCAATATTGTAGAAACAAATGATCATAAGGCCAACTCATTCATTATGGTGCAACTCATTCATTCGTGAATTTTTTTACTCATTAAATGTGAAGCACCTAACGTGGGAAAGTCGGTGTGTCGAGCTTGAGCTACTAAGGCTAGATTTGGCAATTCAGTTCTGCTTCTCTGAGAGAAAGAGGTTTCTGTCTTGCTCCTTGGAACACTGGGTGGTTAGACTGAACTTGGCCCACGGACGGAGATGAGCCTCAGGGTGAATATTGTCAGAGGGAATTGCCTTACAAGGAAGGGGGAAAAAAGATTCAAGAGGAGATGAAGCGTTTCTCATGGGTGAGAGTTTATTCTGTAGGTTTGGCCCTCCTTTTAGTTTTGTATGCATTTATTATAGTACATGCTGTTTATTTACTTAAAAATTCAAGGAGTACTGAAGGGTATGAGTTAGAAGTAAAAGCCTCTTTCTCCCTCATAATCTCACTTCCCAGAGTAAACACTGTTGATAGTTTCTTGTGTATTTTTCCTGATGTTTTGCATGCAGTTATAAGCATGTGTGTTGTGTGTACTTTATTTACAGCTCGATTTTAAACAAAAACAAACCTATTAATAAAATACACACACATAAGCACATATATCTTGGGCATATTGGTATACCAGGAGACATAAATCCCTTTGTAGATTCAGTGAGTATCCTGTAGGGTTCTTGGTTTTAAACAAGAGAAACAGTTCCTGCCTGACTTAAGGTGGACCCTTGGGAATTGAAGAGGGGCAGTGAGGCCAGTCTTGGGAGCAGCAGGGATCAAGGACAGTCTGCAGAATTGAGAATTCTCGCTCCGGCAGGAACGAGATATCATCACGCCAGTGTAACCAAGACCATAAAAGAAACTCCAACTACATCTCTGTTCTGTGTCAGTACCTCAAGATTCAAAGTGTGTGTGTGTGTGTATGTGTGTGTGCGTGCCCGTGCACATGTGCATATTTAATTGGCTGACCTGGAAGCATGTGCCCATCTCTAGGCTAGACCAGGGGCTCAGTAGAGCCAGCTTGGCAGTCTTCCCACAAGGACTTGCCCTCGCCAGGTTTTGAGGGGCGTAAGTACTTAGACAATTTTTCAAAGTTGGCAGGTACTGCAGATAGCACATTCTGGGAAAATAACATTTATGAATGAATTCATGGCCTGACATGCCTCTCTATTTTTTTCCATTTTTTTTCTTAAGTTGTGTATTCTTAGGTGTGATCTCTTTCTATGACAGTAGCTTTACAGTATCATTTTCCATAGAGGAAATACACCATTCAGGGTTTCCTGTAGCCTGGTGACCAGCTGCTGCTGCTGTTATGGTGATTCATGGCCCATTATTGGTAATGTGGTGTGAACTTTTTTGGCTTCTTAAACTTTGGAAAGTCTCTAGTAATTTTATGAGATAAATGGTAAAAATTGACAAATGACTTGATAAGTGATAAAAATTCTGTGGAAGAATTTTCCATAGGCTAGCTTCTGGCTTTGATAGTTTCCAGTTTTGTTTCTCCTCTGCCCTCATGCAGTTTATATCATGCTAGTCCATCTGGCACTGCCCACTGTGCCCTGACATTGGATAATTTGTCCTAAAATAAAGTATTTCTGGAAGCCATTCTTAATTCCAGCACAGCCAGCAGTGACGCAGCCGTACAAGGGGACGTGTGCGAATCTCACAGCTGTATCCCGCTGAGCCAGGGCGGATGTATCGAGATGGCTCCGCTTCCCCTCGTCCTCTCTTGGTCGGGAGAGAGAGTGCAAGGGGCAGAGGACTTACCTGATCACTGATGGTAACATGTCTTGCTTTTGCAGATTTTCATAGTCATACGAGCTTGTGAACACTGTGCTTCGACTGCTCCTAAAGCCTTGGGAGAGACCAGAGTGAGAGGGAGTTGGGTCTTCCTTCGTGCCATGGTCACTTCTCCTCTGTTCCCAGCACTATGGGGGGTGAGACAGAAGAGGAAAAGAAATTCCCCGTAAAGAAACTGGGGAACAGTTAGGAAGAGGGCTAGGGCAGGGACAGTTAAAACCTGGTAAACGTCCACGTGCTAGACTGTCTCAGACTGCACTGTAGAGTGAGGATGGGATTTCGCACGACGCTGTGTGTTTGGTGTGTACGGGAGCCCCAGATGGCAGGGAACTGTGGTGTCCCGAGAAGCTGTCAGTGGGCCCGTGCTGTGACTGCTCAGCTGTTCAGTCCCTGGGCGCGCGTCGGGTGAGTGCAGCGTGAGCCCTCGGCCTGTCTCCCCCCTCAGCGCTCATCATAGCGAACGGTTGCCGTGCTTTGTGGTTTTGAGCACGTCTCCGTGCATCCCCGTGAGACAGGTAGGCCAGGCCTTGTTGCCCCATTTGAGGAGCAAGGAGAGTGCAGTTCACGGGTCTGGAAGTCACGGTGAGTGGTGACAAGCACCTGTGCCTTGGCATTCCAGTTGAATGTCCCTGCTGCCTCTGTGCCGCCCTGGACTTGATTTACGACTGTTCTGGGTGCCTGCGTGAGTGTCTTGTGTGGGTGGGACGAGGGGACGGAGCAGGAAATCAGCTGACTTAGAGGTGCGCCGGCCATCGATCTCTGCCACCGTGAAGGCCCCTGTGGGTCTCACTTCTTAAGGCAGCAGGGATGCTGGAGCTGTTGGAATCAAATGTATGTTTTCCTGATTGTGAGTAAGAGGTTTGGGTCCTTTCTTCTCTCCTCCTCTTCCCCCGGCCCTTCTCGGACCAGCTCACATCCTGGGTGGGGTATGCAAGCCCGTCCAGTGGACTGAAAGCAAACCACAGGAGGCAGGGTGTGCAGAGACATTAGGGTGTGTCGCCTGCATGCTGGTGGCATGCAGCTCTCCTGCTCTGTCAGTGGTTGTAAGGGACAAGCGTGAGGACCCTCTGTTAAACCTCACTCTCTAATTTATTTGGTTGGACTTAGCTGAGGTCTCCTAGGTGCCAGGTGTGGTGCCTGGAAAGGGGGAAATAGTACATTCTCACACAAACACAAGCTTCTCGTACAAAAACCAACAACCGCGTGCCCCTGCTCTCCATCATGGCCAGGTCGCAGCCGCCCAGAAAGGTTCTTGAGGTGGTATCTGAATCAGCCAGGTGCCAGGGAAAATGCAGCTCCTCGAAGATCACATGTGAAAAAGAAACTCTAAACTAGGAGAACTAAGCGTTTCACCAACACAAGTGTCCCACAAGGGTGAAAACTAAGAGGACCGGAGCCAGAATGAGAGCCCTCTCGGGCCCCAGACAGCAGTGCTCCGCCCAGCTGTAAAGCTCAGTCTGCGATTTAAACTCGTCTCCAAAATAGCCCAGAGCCCTCCAGCGGGCTTCAGCCCGTGTGCAGGGAGTGTCTTGTCATACGTTGAGGTTGTAGGTCTGGCACAACTCTGAGGTATTCGGGGTTTCTCTCAAGGAAGTGCTTTCCCTAAGGAAGAGATGATTCTAAGTGCTCTTTCTTACATGTCGCCTCCAGGAAGGCTTGTCTAAGGAGCAGGTCACTAACAAAGGGCGAGAATGAGAAGTTCTGTGCAGCTTTCACTGGGGTTTAAAAGGCTAATCTGGGGGGCTTCCCTGGTGGCGCAGTGGTTAAGAATCCGCCTGCCAAGGCAGGGGACATGGGTTCGAGCCCTCGTCTGGGAAGATCCCACATGCCACGGAGCAACTAAGCCCGTGCGCCACAACTACTGAGTCTGCGCTATAGAGCCCACGAGCCACAACTACTGAGCCCACGAGCCACAACTGTTGAGCCCGTGAGCCACAACTATTGAAGCCCGCGTGCCTAGAGCCCGTGCTCCGCAACAAGAGAAGCCACCGCAGTGAGAAGCCCGCGCACGGCAATGAAGAGTAGCCCCCACTCGCTGCAACTAGAGGAAGCCCGTAAGCAGCAACGAGGACCCAACACAGCCAAAAATAATGTATATTCCTAACTCCTACTAATCATTAGGTATTTGCTCAGTCAGGAGCACGAGAAATATGCCTCTTGCTACCCTGTGGGATCTGTGAGACTTTCTGGGGAGGTGTCCTAGCTGGGGATCCGGGGGTGCATCATGTCTGTGGAGATTCTGGCCTGGTTTTCACTCTGCCACACTCGAGGTCACCTGCCCAAGGCCAGGCCTCACGGAGTCTGCAGGGGGAGGATGGGCACGCCAGCCCGGCTCTCCAGAGAGACTTGGAGAGACTAGTAACACTCGCACGGTGAACCAGAAATATCCAGCTCGACACAAGTGCCGAGTCAGTGGGTTTGGTTTTTGTTTTTGTTTTTTTAAATAAGAATAATTTGAACTTTTATTTCAATATTAAGACTGACCGAACTGGATGTTTTGTTGAAGACAAATAGTAGCCAGTGGAGCTGGTGTCAGAGGGCAGAATAACTCAGTTAAAGCCAAGCTGTATTCCGTTCTTTTCCTCCACTTTGTATTTTGAAAAATTTCAAACCCATGGAAAACGTAAAGAATACATTCATCAGGTGTTAACATTTTGCCGTATTTGCTTTATCTCTCGAACAGTAAATTTCTTTCCCTTTCTTTCTCTTTCTTCCTCTCCCTTTCCTCTTTCTTCTTTGCTGAACCTTTGGAGAGTAAGGATATTTTTGGATGTAAAAAACATTTACATGGTCCAAAAGTTGACACTCTATGTGTATGTGTACTGAGGAGTCCCTTTTCTGTCCTTACACTTCCACACTATTTTCACTTCACCTGTTCAGTCCATCCTCATGGCTTTCTCCTTCTTTTCTTTGTTCTTTCTGCATTTCTTTAACGTGATTAAAAGCCCCCCTTTAAAGATCTATTGATGATTTTTTTTTTTTTATAAATTTATTTTACTTATTTATATATTGGCTGTGTCAGGTCTTCGTTGCTGCGCGCGGGCTTCGTTGTGGTGTGCGGGCTTCTCATTGCGGTGGCTTCTCTTGTTGCGGAGCATGGGCTCTAGGCGCACGGGCTTCAGTAGTTGTGGCACGCGGGCTCAGTAGTTGTGGCTCGTGGGCTCTAGGGCGCATGCTCAGTAGCTGTGGAGCACAGGCTTAGCTGGTCCGTGGCATGTGGGATCTTCCCGGACCAGGGCTTGAACCCATGTCCCCTGCCTTGGCAGGCGGATTCTTAACCACTGCGCCACCAGGGAAGCCCTATTGATGATTCTTATATAAACAGAATGTCACCTCTTTAAGTAGGGTTTGTGACTGATCATTATGAAAGCATGAAAATTGTGAACGTTGATAAAGGCCCTCTGGGGAGTTCCCATCACAATGGTCTTAGGCTGTGTGCAGAGCTGAAAGGGTGGGGACATTTGTACCTGGACACCAGTTTCGTGAGAACTGTCAATAAAACATACTTTTATCTGTCAGACACCTGCTCAAGTTGGGTGTACATTTCATAAAGTCAGTGGCTAACCTGTGGATGCATCCCACTTTAGCATCACATGTTTTACCGTTTATTAAGCTTGGTTTGTAGGACTTTCAGTGCTCTTTTGGAATTATAAGGGTTTCTCCAGTGACGTGGTGAAGAGATGTACAACTAGGGCCATTTGTGATCACTCAGCATTCAAATTATGTGTGTGTAACACATAAAAGAAGCTATCACAAGCCAGCCACACTGAAAGGCGCAAAGTTATGGGGGTAAGCAGTGTCGTTTATATACAAAATACCACGCCTTTCTCACACTTGAAGATATCAGTTGTCCCCTGATACAGGTTTCTTAGCACAGACAACACAAAGATAGCGTTTTGGGCTCAGAAAGCCCTTTGCCCCGGTGATGTCTCCGTCTGGATTTCCCTGTCTCTCTCTCTCTCTCTCTCTCTCCCCCTCTCTCTCTCTCTCTCTTTCTCTCTCTCTCTCTCTCCCTCTCTCGTCTTTGCCTGCGGCTGCCTGCGCGGCCTTCTGTCCTCCCCAGGCCCTGAGCTGGGCCTGCAGGGTCTGCCCCCAGGAGGTGGGGTCCACCTTTGCAGCCCCCAAGCCAAACCCACCCACTGCCTGTCTTTGTGCAGCCTTCCAGCTGAGAATGGTTTTGACATTATTTAATGATTGGGGGGAAAACATCACAGAGGAATATTTCATGACGCATGAAAATGATAGGAAATGCAAATTTTGAATTCACAAAATTTTGATTTTTGTCAGTGAAAGTTTGGGGAAAATTTGTTTTCTCTCTCGTTATATAATTTCTACGCTGTATTCTCAATTACCAACCCTAAAATATTTCCTGTCTCGCCCTTTCCAGAAAGATCCGCTGACTCCAACTGTATGGAATCAGACCCTCCGAACAGATGCTACGGATTGTGTGTCTCAAGACGTTATAAAAGCTGCCCCAATTCTTACGCTTTATGAGTAGAAATCAGGGGAATGGTTTGCTTCCTTCTGTACCAAGCAGGCCCTCTTGCGAGCGGGAGTCCGTCGTACCTTGGGCTCACCCTGCAGAGTTTGTTTTGCGATGCTTTCACCTGCCGGTGGTTTTTGAGCATGGGGGTGTGTGTGTTGGGGGGTCGGACGTGACTTGGACACCTCACGGCCTGGACTTAGTCATGTGCACCGGTCAGTTCCCTCTCAAACTCTGGAGAAAAAGAGTACGGGGTCGGCTCCCCTCTACCCAGGTTCTAAAAGTAGTTGTGAAGGAAGCTTTCACTTTATGCAGCCTTCAGTGTGGGATGGAAGCCTGGAGGGATGGCGGGAACAGATCACAGAGCTTTCGGAGGATTCAGGGCACGATGGGCAGACGTGGCCCGTTCCCCTACTCCATGCCCACCTGGAGGATCCAGCTTAGAAATCACTCAGAGCCCCTTCGCTTCGGATCACAGTTGTTTTTAAGAGGAGCCATGGGCCTGGGATCCCAGAAGTACTGCTCTCTGATCCTGCCCAAAAGGCTCTATGCCATTAGTGGTGGGGGAAGAGTCAGGTAGACGAAAGCGTTGAGAATTCTCATTGGCGTTCTGGATAAAGGAGAAAATTAAAGCTTTTATGTAGACTCTGTTTCCAGCAATACATTTCATTCTTTGTCCACATGTTGGAGGAAGATAAACACTAATTTAAAGGTAATATTTGTGTAACCTATGAAAATCTCGGTCAAACGAGCTAAAGATGGAATCTGGGTTAATGCAGGACTGTCTGCTGCGTTCTCTCCCTGATTACAGGCTTCGGTGTAAGACTAATGAAAGAAAGCAGTTTTGATTTTTGTTAGACTCTTCAGAATCATCTCAGTAAAATACTGACTCTTTCGTTGTGTGGAAAAATGACTTCGAAAGGTTTCCTTTGTAAGAACTTAACATTTTGGTCGTTTTAACAGAGTGTAGGTCAACAAAGTGTAATGCAGAACTTATTGCGTTTTTAAGATCCCCTCAAAGAAAGATAATTCTCATTGTAATTCATAATAATCTGGGAAAGTAGATTGTTCTGGTTTCAGGGACCCTGTATGCTTTAAATAATCCGGCCACACTCATCCTGGGGACTTTTTGGTAGCTGAGAGCTGTGGTTCTCAACCAGGGGCAACTGTGTTCCCCAGGGAATATCTGGCAATGTCTGGAGACATTTTTGGTTGTCACAGGTGGAGATTAAGAGGAATGTTCTTGGCTTCTAGTGCGTGAAGGCCAAGGATGCTGCTAGACATCCTACAATGCACACAGCAGCTCCCACCCCAGAAACGACTGGACCCAAACGTTCATAGTACTGAGGCTCGCAAACTCGGGACTCGAGGGTGTTTTGGAGCCTCACTTAATGACTTTTTAAAAATTTTATTTTTATTTATTTATTTATTTGCACGGGGTCCTAGTTGCGGCAGGCGGGCTCCTTAGTTGTGGCTCTCAGGCTCCTTAGTTGCAGCACGTGGGCTCCTTAGTTGTGGCATGCAAACTCTTGGTTGTGGCATGCATGTGGGATCTAGTTCCCTGAGCAGGGAACGAACCCGGGCCCCCTGCATTGGGAGTGCAGAATCTTATCCACTGCGCCACCAGGGAAGTCCCACTTCATGATTTTTTTAATGTAAGATATTATATATGCACAGACACATATACACATGTGCACAGGCATGCACTCTGTCTCTCTCTCTCTCTCTCTCTTACACACAGAC
Organism: Balaenoptera physalus; assembly: GCF_965194825.1. NCBI lineage: Eukaryota > Metazoa > Chordata > Mammalia > Artiodactyla > Balaenopteridae > Balaenoptera > Balaenoptera physalus. The sequence goes on from NW_028126143.1 coordinate 293,859, forward strand.
GCATGCACACACAACACTGCCTCTGTACACAGGACGTGTGCTGTGGGACTGTGCCCTGAAAGCTGGTTTTAAAATGAATCCGCAGCATTTCCGCAGAGATTGTAATTTCCTGTGTGCTGCTGCATATGTCTCGTTGATGATGGTGGTGGTAGTGACATTAAGACCAAAGGGCCTCGTTTCTTCTTCCACTCAAGGGTGCAAAGTAGAGTTGATTTCATATTTTCAAAATGTAGTTTACAACATTCTAATTTTTAGCGTGGCACATTTCAACAAAATTTTCTTTTGCACACGTAAGTTGGTTATGTTGCACTGTTCTCCTATACAACTTCCTGGTCCAGAAGCAGAGATGGGTAAAGAGAGAGGGGCTCTTATGCGAACATACAGCTCCCTGTAAATATGGAGGAAGAATTGTATTGGCACATGCTAGTTTTTGGAAATGTTTGTGTTCCAAAATGTTTGTGGAGAGGACATGGGACATTTGTCCATGTTCAGCTTTGCCCGTGGAGGTGAAGAATGTGGATTCACGGTGCCCACATTTCATGAGCACGTGCTGTGCCAGGCGCTCGGCTGGCTTGGAGTCGTAGAGAACAAGCATACCGCTCCCCTTGAGAACTTTAGCTCTTTGGAGAGGCGGGCCTGGTGCCAGCGGCCCCCATTGCAGGGGGCAGAGCTGGGGTGAAGGTATGGGTGTTGCCGTGTGCCCTGAGAAGGACCTGCTGGACGAGTGGGTGCAAGGCCCTTAGGTGAGGGAGCAGGGCAGGTGTGTGAGGCCCCGAGTGGGCAGGGCCACGTCATGCAAAGCTGGGCCCAGCTTGCCGAGGGGGCCTCGACTGTGCCTCCATTTGGGGCTGTGAATCTCATGGTTGTATTTCTCTTGGCTGTGAGGTCACGTGCTTCTGGTTTGGGTGTTTTAGGAAAAAGAGAGTGGAGGCATTTAGGGACTGGGCTGACCCCATAGCCTTTGAGGAAGGAAGATGCCATGGCCTTTCTGTGCGGTGGACGAGGGGCCGGTCTAGGACTCTGCTGCCGCGTAGCTGTGTGATCCTGTGAAAATCATCTGGCCTCGGTCTGTATATCTGTGATGTGGGGATTGTAGTCCGTGGGAGGATTAGATAGGGTTAAGACTCAAGAGTTTGTGTGCCTTCCAAGGCAGGCTCCCGCGAGTAGGAGCTGGCCGGGCTTGCCTCCACTTCTGGGGCTCCAGCCTGAACTGTGAAGTTCACAAGGCGGAGCCCACCTCTGCCCGCTCCCTTGACCACAGTTCTGTACAGATGGTGAGGTGGAGGCCAGAGGCCACCAGAAACAGGCAGAAATGTGTGGATTGGCCTAAAGCAAAGAAAGGCTACTACCACCACCGGTCAACGTTGTAAAAATGAACACTGCTGTTTCCAATCTCTGTTCCCGCCGCTGTGCCTTACTCTTGTGTCATGTTTCATAGACTCCAGGTTCTTTTCACATTTCTCAAGTTGGTCCTTGGTACTTGTGGTAGGCAGAGTCATGGCCCTCGAAGGACGTCCCAGGCCTGATGCTGGAGCCTGTGAACGTGTGACCTCACACGGCAAAAGGGACTTTGCAGATGTGATTTCAGGATCTGCAGGTGGGGACATGATCCTCCTGAGCCCAGAGTCGTCACCGCAGAGGTACGTCGCAGTGGACGAAGAGGGTGAGCATCAGAGAGGGGATGTGCCCAGTGACGCACAGGCTGGAGTGATGTGGGCCCATGTGCCAAGGAAGGCGGGCGGCCTCCGGAAGCTGCACAAGGTCAGGACCCAGCTTCTCCCCTCCCTGGTGCCTCTAGAAGGAGCACAGCCCTGTGACCCACTGTTGACACCTGATCTCCAGAGAGTAACACAGTCAGTCTGCGTTGCTTAAAGCTGCTGAGTGTGTGGTCATTTGCTACACCAGCCATAGCATACTAAGATAGGGGACACACCCGTCTAGGTGCTCCAGTCAGGAGTTTCATACGCAGGGTCGAAGGGGTTCAGCTAGCAAGTGGTAGGAGGTCAGGGTCCAGGACTTTGCTTCCTCCTCTTGCAGTGAGACATACAGCCTGGCGGTGTTTGCTGTCGCCATCTTCCTAGATCCTGTTTCTGCCCAGTGTGACGTGTGCTGCCAAGATTGACCAGATTTGACCATGTTCTTTTGCAGAACCTGGGAAAAATAATAGCCCTACAAAATTCTGATTTTATAATGATGGTTCAGTCCGACATAGAAGAGTACTTTCACAGAAATGAGCTGACATTAAAGTGTGTGAGTTCCATACGTCTTTTTTTTTTTTTTTAAGCAGTGCTGAAATTTACGCCATCTGGAAAAAACCCAACAAAAAGTTTATTAGCTACTGGGCAATTTAAAAATATATATTTTACTGTCATTCTTGAAGCTTTTGTCATGTATGACACCAGAAAATTGAATTTCTTAATCCACTTATACTGAATTTAAAATCCACTTAAACTAGGGCTTCAGGTGTTACGATTCTTGAGTCCTAATAAGCAGATATTCTAGTGAGTTTCATCTTCTGGATTCTGTTGTGACTATAAGAAGAAATGTTTTACGTGTTCAGTTTTCATCTTAAACCGGCTGAAAATCATGTTATGTGTAAATATGAGTTGATTCAATAAAACTTATTGTTCAGGTGTAATTTGAATGAGAAAGCCTATCTATAGGCCTCTTACCAACTTAAATTATGCAATTAGGCATTTGACATTAGAGGCAGTGAGCTTATTTAAATCCTTAGTAACAGAGCAAATAAAGAGTTTTCATTTTTTAAAAAAATTGGAAGTTGTCTCTAGATTTTTGATTGTATGATAACAATGTAACTATATTTTGTTGTACATTTGTGCACATATACATAGATAATCTTTGCTTTAAGGATCTCAGAGAGGTTTTTTTTTTTTTCAGAGAGGTTTTTTTAAAAAACAGCTTTACTGAGGCATAATTGACATACCAAAATTCACCTGTTGTAAATGTTCAATTCAGTGATCTTTAGTAAATTTAGAGTTGTGCAGACATCGCCACAATACAATTTTAGAACATTTATCACCTAAAAAGAATCCCTGTGCCCATTGACACTACTCCCCTACCCATGAAGCCCCTGGCAACACAGTCTGTTTTGTGTCTCTATGGATTTGCCTGTTCTGGACATTTCAAACAAGTGGAATCATATAATATGTGTCTTTTGTGTCTGACCTTTCATTTAGTATATACTGCTTTCTTAAATTTATTTATTTATTTTTGGCTGCGTTGGGTCTTTGTTGCTGCACGCGGGCTCTCTCTAGTCGCGGCGAACGGGGGCTACTCTTCGTTGCGGGGCGCGGGCTTCTCATTGTGGTGGCTTCTCTTGTTGCGGAGCATGGGCTCTAGGCTCACGGGCTTCAGTAGTGGCACGTGGGCTCAGTAGTTGTGGCGCACAGGCTCAGTAGTTGTGGTGCACGGGCTCAGTTGCTCCACAGCATGTGGGATCTTCCCAGACCAGGGCTCGAACCTGTGTCCCCTGCATCAGCAGGCGGATTCTTAACCACTGCGCCACCGGGGGAGTCCTTAGTATACTGCTTTCAGCGTTCATTCATGTTGTTGTGTGAGTCAGCACTTCACTCTTTTTTTATTGTTGAATGATATTCTGTTGTTATGAATAGACCACATTTTGCTTATTCACTCATCAGTTGGTGGGTGTGTGGGCCGTTTCCACTTTTTGGCTCTTATGAATGAGCTGCTGTGACCATTGTTCATAGGTTTTTGTGTGGACGTCTGTCTTCATTTCTTTTGCGTCTATTCCTCAGGGTGGAATTGCCGGGCTATACGGTCACTCCATGTGTAACTTTCTGAGGGACAGCCAGACTGTTCTCCAAAGTGGCAGTGTCATTGTATGTTCCTCCCCACGATGTGTGAGCGTTCCAGTTCCTCCACATCCTCACCAGCACTTGTCATCATCTCTCAAAGAACTTCCTCAACCTCAGTTGTAAGGCCCACAGCGTCGCTTGTTGAGTAGGAAATGAGGGGTTTTCATCGCCTGCTTTAAAGATCACGAGTTCCTTGAAGAAAGGAGCTGAGCGGATCTTCTGTGTCTCTATAGGGTAATGAGCATCTCATAAAGCTTGGTCTGAGCAGATGGGAGAGCAGAGGAATTAACGAGTGATGCCCAAGAGAGGAAGAAACGGTGGCACTGACACCACCACCACCCTCACACCCGCCCAGAGGCCGCAGAGACTCAGGGCTCCTGGGGCACAAAGGATGAGTCAGAACGGGCAAGTCCATTCCCAAAGCCCCTGCAACAAGACTCGCTTGGACTCTAAAGGGACGGGCTGAGGGGTGAAACATTGGGAAGGAGAGTGCAGGTTTTCAGAACAGAATCCTCATCAGGAAATAGACAGCACGGCCATAGGACACGAAACCTGGCACTGCGGGGGAGTTGGGGCCAGATGCTGAGGAAGTGAGACCCCGACAAGGGTGAGGTGAGCGAGCCCCCTTGGAGAGGCATGAAACTTAAGGAGGTGCTCACTCTCGGGGTCCCCACTCGCCTCCCCCTCATCCCACCCCGAGTGACTGAAGTCCTCCCTGCAGCCAGCATTGATGCTGCAGCTTCTCAAGCAGCTATAGAGACCACACATGGACCGCACTGCACGTTCCCTGACGCCCAGATAATAAGTCCTCTTAAAGGGGTTATAGCACAGAGGGAACTGGTATTCGGCAAGCAGGAGGCTGTATTTGGTTCCTGTGGTTCCTGGAACAAATGACCACAAACGTAGGGGCTTAAGATGACGTACGTTTAGTACTTCACGGTTCTGGAGGTCACAAGTCCAACACGGCTCTCCCTGGACTAAAATTGAGGTGTCTGCAGGGACACTTATTTTCTGGAGGCTCTAGGGGAAATATTTGTTTTGTTTTGTTTTGTTTTCAGTTGCCTCTTGCAGCTTCCAGAAGCCGCCTGTGTTCCTTGGCTCCTGGCCCCTTCCTTACTCCCTCTTCAGAGCCAGCCATGGCTGAGTCTTTCTCACATTGCATTGCTTGGACGTTGGCTGTCCTGAAACCCTCTTCCCCACTAAAAGGACTCCCCTGATTACTTTGGGCCACCTGTGTAATCCAGGATAACTTTTTTTTTTAGGGTTAGATTAGCAACCTGAATTCCATCTGCACTGTTAACTCCCCCGCTCCAGGGAACCTGCCATATTCACAGGTTCTGGGGATTAGGATGGGCACAACTTGGGTGCGGAGGGGTGACTCTGCTACCATAGATGGCATCGGTTACAGTAGTTTAACAATTTATTCTTGACCTGGTATTAGTCCCTACCGCCTGCTTTTCTGCTTTTCTGGTGTAGGAACCAGGGGTTCAGTCAGGAACTGCAAGGAGTGAGTTGGGTGTTTTCCGGAGCAGTGATTTTTCCATTACGTATTTTGAGTGATGAGTTCCTAAACCTTTGGTTTAGGAAGATGTATGTGCGGCTTTGCAGGGGGAAAGATGAGGCAGGGGGAAGTTGTATGCAACAAGTTGTATGCAGCTGGATTGCTCTGGACCCATTCACTTGGATAACTGTGGCTGTTACATGAGCCAGTGGAGGAGAGTGTTATAGAAACAGTAATGCCAGACGTCCCCGAGAAGTGGGAAGGATGAGGCCTGGTCATTACACTTGTTGGCTGTGTGGAAGGAGTGGATTATTTCAAGACAGCAGAGTAGGAAGCTTCCTTTGACAATTCACGTGGTTCTGACTGAGGGCCGTTTCCACCACCTTCGCTGTGTTAGGATCTCCAGATTTAATAACTTCCTTCTTCTTTATGCAGAAACCCATGTCTGGGACCTTAGCATTCCTAGCTTGTTGTTCTGGAACCTAGGCCATCTTGGTTGTTGAGTCGAGCGGCCATATAATTTATTGTCCAAATTGGGGCACTTCTGAGAGGGAAAGGCAGCACTGTTAATAATTACCTTGGGACGGCGGGGATCAACCAGGATCGTCTCAAGAAGAAAGACAGGTGAATATCTTGCTGTGAAATAAAGGTCATGGTTAGCTCATGATGTTTTTCCTGAAGTTCTCAACTCAAATTTGTGGAAAAGTTTTAATGCCACATATTTTGTAATTATTTCTCAGGAAGCCTGGAAATTTGTTCACACACATACCAGGCATGGTTCACGTGTCGTGTGTGCTGCTATTCTGCAAATACCTTTAGACCCTATTGTGATTAACAGAACCATAAACAATTTCAAAGGCACCTTGGAATTAACTGCCATTATGTAGTCTTGCTATTAGGCGTTTTCCCTTAAACATTAGGTAATAAAATGCAGCTTTGTTTTTTAATTTTTAAAAAATTTTTGGCTGCGTTGGGTCTTCGTTGCTGTGTGCGGGCTATCTCTAGTTGCGGCGGGCTTTCTCTAGTTGTGGCGAGCAGGGGCTACTCTTCATTGCGGTGCGCGGGCTTCTCATTGCGGTGGCTTCTCTTGTTGCGGAGCACGGGGTCTAGGCACGCGGGCTTCAGAAGTTGTGGCTCGCGGGCTCTAGAGCGCAGGCTCAGTTGTGGCGCACGGGCTTAGTTGCTCCGCGGCGTGTGGGATCTTCCCAGACCAGGGCTCGAACCCGTGTCCCCTACCTTGGCAGGCGGATTCTTAACCACTGAGCCACCAGGGAAGCCCCAGCTTTCTTTTTCTTTAGTGTAGGTGGTTCGCAAAAGTTTTGACACTTACAAAATGTTTCTCCTTGTTTTATTGGGGCATCGCTTACAATACCAAGCAATTGAACGCAGTGGTGAAAATCACAGTATGATCTAGCCCATACAGTCGGTTACCAGGCAACCATTAGAAGCAATACTGTAGAAGTGGTATATTTATTGGCGCCAAAATGTGTTTACGATATACTGTAATGTGTTTCTGCGACCCCAGGAGACCCGCCCCCCAGTTGGGACTTGGAGCACTTCTAAGACGTAGCCTTGGAGTAAACTGGGCTGTGTGGAGATCTACATGCTGCTACTATATTGTTACCCACTTGTAAATTTGATTTACTGAGCTGTGCTTTGGTGCTGTATGGTTATCTAACACTGAGGGTTATTTTAAAAGTGACCCAGTGAAAATCTGGTGGACAGCAGTTACTGAGGGTAGAGTTCTACCGAGTCCACAGTTTCCTCTCTGGGACCCATGGGAGAAATTTTATATGTGTATCAAACTCTAGAGGCTGTGTTTTTGATATTTGTATCTCCTTCATTTTTTGGATACTGTGAATCAAGCATCTAATTATATTTGTTTCTTTGAATCGATGTCTAGGAAACTCAGACTCTGATTTATATAGTTCCCTTCCAACTGATGTCAAGTTGTGTCTGATGGCAAACTTTGGGTCCTGTCCTCACCTTTCAGCTTTATCTCATTTTTTCGTGCCACTAACTTCTGTTTGCCCTGATTTACCCGGTTAATTATGTTACTTTTGCTATTTTGTGCGTGTGTGTGTTTGGGACCCACCTCAAATCATTTTCTTCCTTTCTTTTCCCAGGTGGGAAATTATTAGGTATTTTAGGGAATGAGAGAGTGCTGTGTCTTCTTGGAAGTTGCCAGCTTACGGTGGCTTTTGAGTTCTGATGCGCTAGCAGCATGTTATTTTAATGTGGCTGCTTGAATGTGTGCTGTTGAAGTCCGTTGGGGCAAAGTGTATGTCTAAATTTAGTACGATGAGGACTGAGTCAAAAGCAGCTGGTGAGCAGACCCTAGTTAAACTTTCTAGGCCTTTCAAGCGTGAAAATTAAAGTCCTTTAGAAACCAATCTATGAAAGAAAGATTCATAACAATTAACGAAAGTCCTGAATCATTTAATTTTACTGGGGGAAAAAAGCCATTAAAAAATAAATTCCTGGGCTTAAAGGTACATTGAATGGAGCGGAAATTCTTTTTCTGTCTCCACAAGAGTGGTAGAGCACTTTCCTCTAAACTCCATTGAAAACTGGGCCTCAGAGCCTTGATTATGCTTCATAACTTTAGTTGAAAAGCAGGAAATGAAATCAAGGTTATTGAAGTAAAAGTTCTTATGGGTCTCCCGCTAAACAAGTATAAAGAATTAGTGCAGGAAGAATAGCTATTTCTCGAGCTTATGAGAAGGAAAGATTTGGAATGACTTTTCTGGATCAGTTCAGGGCCTTGGCTATTCCCCGTTAATAACAGCCCGTAGTAATGGCCTCTGATTAATTGCTTTGATGGGCCAGGAGCTGTGCTGTGTATTTCACAATCAAGGTCTCTATTCCTCCCGACCGTCGTGTAACGTAGGCGTCCTTCGTCCCGTTTTTAGAGGGAGAGGGAACTAGGAGGCTCACAGGTTCTTGTCTGGGGCCACACGTACACTTGGTGACGAGGCTGTAAGCTGATTCCGGAATGTGTGGACCACAGTGGTGAAAGGAGTTTTCTCCAATGCTTAGGTGGTGGTCTCTCTGTGCCAGGGAGGGTTCTCTGTCCTTTCTGTGCGTGTGCATGGTGGGGTCCACCCCTGATGTTGTTGTGAGGGTTCCGTCATTACCTGTCCCCTTCGTACAGACGTGGAACTGCAGGCGTGGGGAAGCCTGGCCCAAGGATGCGTACAGCCGGCCGGGGGTGGGTTGTCTCAGCCCTTCTGGCCCCAGCTACCCCACTCTAGTTGCCAGGCCAACTGCATCCTGGATAGAATAACAGGACATGTCCGTATCACAACCAAGAAGAGCTGCTGAGGCCGAGCTGCGTCTCAGTTCTCACGTTCATTATGGGACCCGAGGGGTGTGCCTGGAAGAAATGCCCCTGGCAGCAAGGCGTGGGGTCAGTGGGGCGCTTGCAGACAGGGTGAGAAGGGCAGGTGACTTGGAGATGCTACCGGCGATACAGTTCTCGGGGTCGAACGCATGGGTTCTCGCAAAGGCGCGAGGCTGGGGAACGTGAAACCAGCTAGGAGAGCTTGTTAACAGCCGGGGCAAAAGATTGGGGCTCGGGGGTGAGGCATGGCAGGGCCAGACAGAGTCTGTGGTGTGCTGAGGCAGCTGTAGACAGACTGGAGACGTGTTTGTTAGCTGAACTGCCTGAGCTTGCTGGTGATGGAGAAACCCTCAGTTTCAGCCCCAGGTGTGGCCACCTGAAACGTCTCCAGACATCTCTTGGGGACCGCAGTCACCCCCAGCTGGGAGCCACTGGTCTAAAGACTTGGGGGCAGGACTGACCCTCAGTGCAAACTGAATCAGAATTCCTAGTGACCCACCACCTCCCAGTCGTTAATTTGACAAATAAAATGTTTTTCCCACTTTTGGAAAAGGCTGGAGTTTAAGTCATTTTGAGGGCATCTTGTTTCCAAAGGGGGAAGGATCAGAGAGTTGCATAACTTTGGTCTCTGCCTTATGAGTGTTCTTGAGCTTCTTTCAGTATAGTGAAACTCTAGTGTATTTGTGTGAGAGTGTTGGGTGTTTTGGTTTTAGTTTTAAATTTTTATTTTTACTTAGGACATCTTTCTGATGTCCTAAATAGGGAGGTGACACTTGAAGAAGCACTTTGGTTTGTGAATAGGAAGATGTGTTTGTGTGCCTGTTTGTGTGTGTGTGCGCGTGTGTTTTAATACTCTGTTCTTGAATTAGCTGATCATTGCCATTGGTGTCCTAGATTTTGAGGTATTTAGGTAAGCACAGAGTTGAATTTAATTGTTTTCCCAAAGGGATTTGCTTGCTGTGTTGCTAAATGAAATTGAGGACGGTACACATGACCTTTCCAGGTGAGGGGTGGGAGAGTAGGATGTGTTTGCAAATCATAGAAACTGAAACATGAACACCAGGACCATATGGCGTTCAGAAACTTCTATGATAATTTCAGTGACTAAATAACGTGCTTGACAATTACATTTAAAAGTACACTTAGTGCTCATTGCAAAATGTGGAGAGAGTGCTTTGGGAGTTGAGGAAGAGATTAATTGGCATTCTTTTCTACCCCATGGTACCCTCATTGTGTCATCTATAGACCAGAAACTGATGTGTCACCTGAAGATTATATCGATAGTTTGGTGTTATATCTGTGGGGAGAGATTCAGATTGCTGTTGGTTGACAATTTGCTGAATAAGAAAGATCATGCTTTCCTAATACTTTATTTATTTTTTAATAAATTTATTTATTTTTGGCTGCGTTGGGTCTTCGTTGCTGCACGCGGGCTTTCTCTAGTTGCGGCGAGCGGGGGCTACTGTTCGTTGCGGTGTACGGGCTTCTCATTGCAGTGGCTTCTCTCGCTGAGGACGGAGCACGGGCTCTAGAGCGCAGGCTTAAGTAGTTGTGGCTCACGGGCTTAGTTGCTCCGTGGCATATGGCATCTTCCCGGACCAGGGCTCGAATCCGTGTCCCCTGCATTGGCAGGCGGATTCTTAACCGCTGAGCCACCAGGGAAGTCCCTATCCTAATACTTTAATGTATCATCTTTAAATGTTGTGATTCTTTTTCTCTCACTAAATAAAATTTCATGCCACTGAATAAAATTTAACGCTTACAAACAAATATTGTGCGACTGAGAGCTTATTAAAGTTTTTCGTGGTTTTTTTTCCCGTTGATATTAGCTCTGAATGGACTATATAGTTGTAAGCCCAATTGGGTCATGTTATGTTACCTCTCTCATACCAGATTTTCATGTGACAAGTCCTGTCTTGGTCTTTGTATATGGGATTTATTTGGCATATCATGGTGTGAGTTGGGAAAGTGCTTTGCATTCGTCACGTGTGACATGTATATGGTTGAATCTGCTGTCGTGGGGTGATGGGTAAATGATACACATGTCTATATATATGTGCTCATATACATCAATGCATGCTCACAATACTGATTTTGCCAATTCTACAAGCGTTAAATACTTGTTATTAGTGTCATAATGCTTTAAAGAAGAAATCAAGTTTATATGTGTCTTGGTTAGTGTCTCTGTTTCTCCTCATTTGAATAACTCATACTTTTACACTGAACTTGTAAAACCTGCAAGCATAATAAAATGTCATTTTGCAGGAACGAATGGATATTAAATGACTTACCTGAAGAGTATATGAAGAAAATATGTTTCCCCATTGATTCTTAAATTAAAAATGAATGATGTTTCCTGACTATTTATTTCCCTGTACCTACAGTGCTACGTTTGTTTTTCTTCAGAGATTAAAAAAGAAGAGTGACTTTCTTTTGGTTGGGATCCTGCTGTTTGTTTTGAATGCACAGCTAGGGCATGCCGGCTGTATTCTGTACTCAGCCATAATAAAGTGGTTCTCAGTGATTCTGATGAAACAAGAGGCTGATTGGCTTTGTGGCAGGTGCATAGGACTTGTGCAGTTTGGTTTTGTTCTGTTTTCTGTCTTGGTTGTTGCTAATAGATAGATGACAGTTTACGATATTTGTGACATTTGTTGAATGAGTAAGCGAATGAATGAATGCACAGAGAAGGCCTTGCGTGCTGTTCTAGTTTCTCTCCCCTGGAGCGTCCACTATGCAGAAGCAGTGTTTCTTGCCAAAGCATATGTAGAGAGCCGTGTTCTACACCCAAGTGTGATGGGGTGAGGGCTCCCTGACTGCCGTCATGAGGTGGCATTCAAAGAAGTTGCCATTAGCAACCTACCAGTTGTCCCTTGTGTTTTATTATTTTTTATGTTTCGCTGCTATTTTCTGCTATGATGTTGTGAGTACGGTACAAATTTCTGTTTTGTGAGGGACCTTCCTATCTCATCTCAGATGAAAGAGGGCCCTCGGTTGCCCTGTTTACACACTGGGTGTAATAAAATCCAGTCTTAGGTGCAGAGGGATGCTTCTGCTTGTGTGATATCATTCTAAAAGGTCCTCAAGTTCTTAACGAGGAAGGAGGCCCTAAGGAATTAAATCACAGAACCTTATATTGGAAATAGTAACGGCGGGGATTTAGAAATTGCTCTCAATTTTTTCTTCTGAACTCGTGTTTAATATCATCTCAGGGTGGGTGCTAACGGCACTGATCTTCCATTGCTGTCTTTTTTTCCTCTTTAGATTTGTGCTGTCACATATGGTAGCCACTGGCCACGTGTGGCTCTTTAAATTAAATGAATTAAAATTAAATTCAATTTAAAAGTCAGGCCCTCCGTTGTACTGGCCACATTTCAAGTGCTCAGTAGTCACATGTGGCTAAATGAATACCTTACTAGATAACGAAGGTACAGTGCAGAAAGCTTTATCAGATGAGAGATGGTTAGTTAGATTTTTGCCTAACAGGTATTCCAGGAAAGAGAGGGAGGGGAAAATACCTCAAGTCTGAAGAAGAGAGAAATTTCAAACCAAGTGACTAGAACAGTGAATAAAAATTCAGTACATCAAAAAAATTACTACATGAAGGCTCATCATCATGTCATTTTAGAAAATCAGGGATAAAGGCAGTATCTAAGCACTTTCTAGATTTAAAAAAAAGTCATAGGAAGGATTTTGAATCAGAATGACGTCATGTTTCTTAAATTAGAAAACAGACTGAGCTTAGAATTCTATGAAAATTTATTTTCACTCAGAATTTTGAAGTCATTCCCTCACTGGTTGTTAATTAAGAGTAGCATAAAGTTGTTTGTCCATGTTCAGGATATCAGTATAATTTAGATTTCATACATCACTTCTCAGGAAGCTACTAGAGAATGTGTCCCATCAGAATGAGAGAGTAAACCAAGAAAGGGGAACATTTGGGGTCCTGGAAACAGAAAGAGGCAGAAGGAATTCTCAGGATGCTGGTGTGATCTCGGGGCATCTGCTCTGAGCCGACCCACCTCTGACGAGTACAGACTGGAGCAGAGACCAGAGGAAGGTCTGGTGTGTATATATTTGGGGAGAGGGGGTGGGGGTGAGGGCAGGATAGACATGGAACTGTGACAGATTATCCGAGTTAAAAATTGAAAGGTTGTGGAGGGTGTTGGAGGAATTATCAAAGAAAATAAAAACAGAGGCAACCAATAATCCCAGGAAAATTTAAGAGTTGCATAAGAAAGGAATCATAATCACACTATACTGCTTGCTCAGCGGTACCGATTCCATTGTCAAAATAATACGTGTGCAGTCTAGATTTAACCCCCCAAATGTTATACTGTTGGGGAAACATGGGAGGGTAAGTCCAGGATTGGTGATGGGAATTTTAAAAACCAAAAATCCTCTTCCATGTGTGAGAAAATCAAGTTAAGTGGTATCTGACGTTGATAGGATATATTATAAGCAGCTTACTTAGAAACATGGAAGTCCATACTAGGGAGCAGTGCCAATAACAGAAACAGTTGTAAGGTTTGAAAGTGGTTGCTCTGTGAAGTAGAATTGAGGATAGATGGTGCTGGAAAGCTTGCCGTGAAAAAGGAGGAGTGTTTTGCCTCCCCTGTGTGCGTGTACTACTTTGAAAAGAATAAAAATGGTTTGGAAAATGAAAGTACACAGTATATATACCTTGGGCAGAATTATAGAAGTTTTAGTATGGTTCAGATTTGGGGTTCTCCACCTTGGTGATATTGACATTTGATCCAAATAATTCTTTGTGGAGGGGGCTCTATGCAGTGTGCTGTGGGATGTTTCGCAGCCTCCCTGGCCTCACCAGATGCCAGTAGCATTCTTCCCCGGAGTCCTGGCAACTAAAAATGTTTCCACACGTTGCCCCGTGTCCCAGGGTTGGGGCCGGGGGTGGGGCGAAATCAGCGCCATTGGAGAAGCACCGATTTAAAGGATTTAAAATCTGGTATGGAATGAATCATCTCAATATATAAAAACGCTGGTCAGCACAGTATGGGCAATGCAGGAAACAGCAGCCTCATCACGCAGAGCTTGAACCCCACATGGAGCAAATGAAGTGGTTTGGAATTCTCTGGCACCGTGAACCGCCGCCGCCCACCCCTGCCTTTGGGACCAGAATGTGTCTTAGCCCCTGGCTCTTGGCCCGGTTAATTCAGGGCTCACTAAAAAAAGAAAAGGACTCAGGAGGAAACCGCGGCTCCTCTGTCATGCACCGTGGCTTCGGAAAACATATTTTAGATTTTTCACATTATTTTCAGGGTGATACAACTGAATTTCTCCAGAGTGGAAATGTTAATCATTATGGCAACTTCGGGGAAAAAAATGCGCGCTTTGGATATATTTCTCTGCTCAGTTGGCTGCAGGACGAGATACATTCCTCCTACCTCCCCACCCCCCTCTCCCTCCCTCCCCCTCCCTCCCTCCCTCCCCCAGCAATTCTTTTGCAAGTTCTTGGTTCAGTTCCTTGCAAGGTGTTTTCCCTTAGAATTTACAAAGGAAGTCAACAGGAAAACGGTTCCTCAGATTTTTTTTTTGATGTGGATGAAACCTCATAAATAATTTAATACCCTCATTTCACAGCTGAAGAGTCTCTGGTTCAGAGAGAGTTTCTTATAATTAATTAGGAGCAAAGTGAGGCTTGTAACTCTGCTCTTTTTTTTTTTTTTTTAGCGTTTTCATTTAAACAAATAAAATGCATGGGCACAGTAATGCTGTGGAAGGGAGACAGAACAGGGCAGTGAAATGGATCAGGCCTCTGGCGTGTTTTGTCAGCACCTCCATACAGTTCAGCGTTCTGAGCATGATCTGCCAGGAGCGTGTGCCCTTCCTTGTCAGCTTAGACAAAATGAAGGGAAAAAAAAAAAAAAGAAGCCAGAAGCTCACGAGGGGCTCCTGAACTCCGATTCCTGATGGTCCAGACAGAGCCCCTTTGGGGGGTAGGGGGTCTAGGATGACGCAGGAGCAAGTCAGGAAGGGAAGCCTCAGGTCCCCCCGCCTCCCAGCTCTTGTTGGGGCAGTCCTGGAGCCAGCATGCTCAACCACTGCAGCTGTACTCACACTGGTGGCCCAAAGAGTGACGTTGGTCCGTACCGTTCGGGCGACGCCTTCCTCCCTCTGCTGGATTGAGGCAGCCGCGTTCTCTCCACCGACTGGCCCTCCGGTACTCTGCTTGCTGTCAGCATCCTCATTCCTCAGTAACGTGATAGCGAGAGCATCCCCCGATATTTTGGGAAACTTCCGTGCCTTCCTCTTGCTCCCATTCGTTGCCTCCAGTACCGCTCAAGCAGTAGCCCCTTCCTCTTCTACCTTGCCTGACTTCTTGCGCCAACAAGTGCCACCTCCTCCATGAAGCCTCTCTAGATTTCTTCCATGCGGAGAAGACGGCGTGCATGAGTCCTGGTCATCCTGTCAGCCGCGGTCCTCCTTGTCCTCCATCTCAGTAGCAGTTGTTTGCTAGTCTTTGCCTGATTTTTGAGAGACGGCTGTCACTAGAAGCCAAGAACACCACACTATTTTGGATTTCCTCCTACGTTGCCATACTCTCCTCTGTCTCATTGGCCAGGTCCTTCTTCTCAGGGTTCAGTGGTCAGTATATATAATATATATATAATCGACTATATTATATATATAATCGATTATATAATATATAGTTGATTATATACTATATATGTAGTTGATTATATATATCACATATATTACCGACTATATATATTACATATATAGTCAATTATATGTATTATATATATAGTCGATTATTTATGTATAATCTATTCTTTTTCAGATTCTTTTCCATTATAGGTTATTACAAGATACTGAATATAGTTCCCTGTGCTATACAGTAGGTCCTTGTTCTTTATTTCATATATAGTAGTGTGTATCTGTTAATCCCAAACTCCTAATTTATCCCTCCCCCCTTCTCCCTTGGGTAACCGTAAGTTTATTTTCTATGTCTGCGAGTCTGTCTCTGTTTTGTAAATAAGCTCATTTATATCATTTTTATTTATTTATTTATTTATTTTTATTTATTTAATTTTGCTGTGCTGCACGGCTTGTGGGATCTTAGTTCCCTGACCAGGGATTGAACCCAGGCCCTCGGCAGTGAAAGCTCGGGGTCCTAACCACTGGACTGCCAGGGAATTCCCTGTATCAGTTTTTTAGATGCCACATGTAAGTGATATCGTATGATATCACTTGTCTTTCTCAGTCTGACCTAACTTCACTTAGCATGACCATCTTGAGACCAGTGGTTCTCAACGGGGCGAGTATGCCCTCCAGGGTACTTGGGCAGTGTGGGTCAGTTTTGGTTGTCACCGCTTGGGAGGATGGGGGATTCCTATCGGTGTCTAGTGGGAAGAGCCTGGAATGCTGTTCAGTATCCTGCAGCGTAGAGGACAGCCCCACCGCAGACACAACGGTCTGATCTAAATGCCAGCAGTGCCGAGGATGAGAAATCCTGCATCAGATGCTTCCTTCCAGGCCCACAGCTTCAGAGGTCATGGTTACTGCCGGACTTAACTCTGTGACTGTGACCTGTCCCACTTGCTCAGACCTGTGTGTTTAACTACCTAGTTAACAGCCTGCTTGCAGAGCCAGTGGGCGTTTCAAAGTTCACACCTTAAAAGACTCTTGATTTCTCTTCCGCTCAGCCTTCATGCATCCCGGGCAATGGCCCCACCGTCCAAATTTTGCTCAAGCTCTGAACCTAGAAGTCGTCCTTGCTTCTTCCGTCCCCTCCCCAGCACGCCTCTGCCCTACCGGTGTGTCCTCCGCATCGCACCCCCAGGACACCTCAGACTCTGTGCGTCCCTCTCCATCTCGTCTCTCATCTTCCCCACCTGCACTGTGTGAGCCACTGTGTTCCTCTGCTGAGCAAGAGCTGCTTCGGGTTTTGTTCTAAGAACGATGGGAGCCCCTGAAGGGTGTCTAAGTAGAAAGATGGTCACATTTTCTTTTCTCGTTCAGTCTGGTGCTGGGTGAAGAGAGGTCAAGAAGAAAGGATCAGAGTCCTTTGCAAGGGCGGCAGAGTCCTCCGTGATCCAGGACCTGCTATCACTCACTTCTGCTGCCCAGTCCGCTGGCCTTCCTCCCTGTCTCCCAGTCGCCAAGGTCGATCTCACCACGGGACATTTGCACTTGCTGGCCACTCTCGCTCCCATTCGAGGGCTCCCTCCTCGTAGAGCTCCATCCCAGCCCTGGTGTAAACTCAGCTGCTTGTCCGCTGGTCCCTTGTCTCTCACTACCAGTTTGAGCGACATCACTTCTCTCCTGTTAAACGGTCTCGTTGTGAGTTTTCTGGCGAGTTTATTGTCAACTGATCTCCCCTCACTGAGATCTCCCCATCCCCCCTTCTCACTGTCCGGCCGGGTAAGTGTCACATGACGGCAGACCTCAGGTGTCCCGGAAACCAGGGCCGCACTGAGCAGCGTTTCCGCTTTCCACAGGACTGGGCGTGTAGTTCTCAGTAAGCATGTGCTGAGTTGCGTTGAATCTAGAAATACCTGTGTTTTCACTTAGCGTCTTTTAGGATGCTAGAGAAAAATGAGAGATGGGTAGATGTTTCAGTGACTGGAATTCCCTGGGGATGTGATCACAGTCGGTTCTCAGCGAGACTTTTGAACAGATTTGTGTGTGTGGACAGTCGCGTCGTGTGCTTTACCTAGAGACGTAAGCCTGCCGTTCACCTACGGTGGTGGTCCACCATCTGAGGCCGTTATTATTTCAGCTTCTTAAGACCTCCTATTTCAGAAGTCTGCCTGCTTCGGGAACGGTCGAGAATGTATTCGAGATATCTTCGTTGATATGTTTTGCCTGACTTTGGGTATTTTTTTCATTGACAGGTAACTGAAGACAGAAAACAGGCCTAAAAATAAACCCTAGAAGGAAGAAGGGATTTGCCTGCATTTGGCTCTGAGTAAGTGGAATTGTAAAATGGATTTCTTTCTTATTCCATAATGAATATCCTGTCAACCCCTCCACGTTTTCTGGGCTTAAAAATTAACTATTACTGTATTGGCTGTACGTACCGGAAACAGTGAATTCCCAGGATTTCTTGTAGTAGGTGATTTGGTAACCAGAAAATGCTTTGTATCTGCGTCGGCACTTCATAGCAAGCTCCTATGTTATTTAGCTTCTGGAAGTCAGGAACTTGAGGAGAGAGAAGTGGAGATGCTTGTTAAAGTGCGTGTGCTTCCGAGGCAAGCATCATTGCTGCTGTTTTTTCCCATGTGCGTTTCAGGTACTTATTTTTCCTCAGATGGCTGATGTATAATAAGCAGAGTTTTTTGACTCTTTTGCCTTTTACAGGCTCCCTTTGTCTTGTATGTGCCTCTCAGAATGTGTTTGGAAAATGACAGGCATCCACTGCTTGTGGACCAACCAGAATTTTCCATAAAAGCCTTGTTTGGTACCATTGTGAGGCAACGTGGCCTGTGCTCTAGGCCCCTGGGGAGGCGTTTTCCTTCTGTCTGAGCCCCACGTGGACTGTTGTGAGGGGTAGAGAGAACCCAGACTCACCGAGAACAGGGCCGTCTGGGTTCTGGAGTTGCCATCTTGGCTGCTGTGTTTCACCCAGTTTACAGCGAGGCCCGATTCTCACCCACATCAAGAACATCCTTTTCAGACCACCTTTTATGAAAGTCTCCTATTTCTGGGATGACCATCCTTTGAATCTGTTACTTCTGGAGCATTGTGGAGTATACAAGGATGTGTGAGGTGTGTCTTGTGTTTTGGGGTAAGGGATTACAGGTGCTGGAAAGCCGTGGTGTGGATGGGCTGTGCCGTGGGTGGTGCAGACATCTCCTGCTGTGGGAATTCCTAGGAAGGGTCTATCAGCCTGTGCTGGAGCAGCTGAGGAAGGCTGGACCTTTCTCTTGAAAGGGACACTTGGGTTGGGTTCGGTGCTGCATGGGATTTCAATACGTACTGAAGAAAGGCGTTCTAGACGGGGACTCTGTGGGCAAAGGGGAGGAGTCAGGAATAAGAAAGCTTTTATTTTTTTTAGGGAAAAGTGGATAGGCCAGCCTGGTGGAATGCAAGGGACTGGGGGGAGGGGCAGAAAAGGTATAAGGAAGAGGCAAGGACTCTGAACTCGACCCTGTCTGCACAGTGCCTAAAGGAGACTGATTCTGATTCTCTTAGCATTAGAGCTGCCATCTTTGTGCACCAAAGGTGACCTTTAGAACCAGCCCCCACGGGTGAAGAAGGATGAGTATATCATGGCAAAATACTTCTGTAACACTTACTGTGTGCCAGACACTGCCATAGTTTGGTTAACAACTTTATTGAGTCATAATTCACACAGCTGACAATTCACCCATCTGGAGTGCACATACAATTCAGTGGTTTTTAGTGTATTCACAGAGTTATGCAACCGTCACAGTTGATTTTAAAACATTTCATCACTCCCCAAAGAATCTCATACACGTTAGGAGTCACTCCCCATTCCCACCTCCCCCAGCCCCTGATCACCACCAGTCTACGGTCAGTGTCTGGGGATCTGCTCATTCTGGACATTTCATGTAAATGAAATAAATCATGTAATATGTGTGCTTTGTGACTGGTTTCTTTTTTACTTAGCATAATGTTTTCAAGTTTCTTTGTAGCATTCCTTTTGTTTGCCAAGTAACATTCCATTGTATGAATAGACCACATTTTGTTTATCTGTTCATGAATCAGACACCGTTATTTTTGAAGACTTCTATTTTGAAGTAACGTTGGACTCAAAAAGAGGCTGCAGAAATAGTACAGTGAAGTCTAGAGCACCTTCCTCCGCCTTCCCCGGCTGATAACATCTTACGTGAAGGTACTGCTTATCGAGAGTAGGAAACTGACATGGGCAGTGTTGACACAAATGCAGCCCTTATCTGGATTTTAGCAGTTCTTATGTGCGTGCGTGTGTGGGTGCATGCGGACAGTGTATGAAATACAATCACGTGTAGATTCGAGCAACCCCCATTGTAATCTGGTGCAGAACTCTTCCATCAGCACAAGGAAAGCTCCGTGTGCCCCGTCTGTATGGTCACCCTCTCCAGCTCCTGGCAACAACTGGCTTCTCCGTCTCTGTAATTTCATCCTTCAAGAATGTTCCATAAATGGACTCGTGCAACGTGCGGCCTTTTGAGACTGCCTTTAGTGACTTAGCCTCCAGCCCTTCAGATCCATCCCAGGTGTTGTGTATCATTACCAGCGCCTATGCCTAGTATTCCACAGTCTGGGTGCACCAGTGTGTATTTATCCACTCATGTGTTGAAGGGCATCTGGGATCTTCCTGGTTTGAGGCTACGACAAACAGAGCTGCTGTGAACACCCACGCACAGGTTTCGGTGTGAGCCAGATGCTGTTTTCAGGTCCCATTTATTCCTCATGCCGTCCGGCGAGGTCGGTGCCATTGTTGCCTCTATTGCCCAGAGAAGGATGCTATGGCACAGAGGAGCCCTGGGCCTCCCCAGGTCATGTGGGCAGTGCTGGAGCTGCCGAGTTCGGAAGATGCAGCGATGGCATTGGGCTTCCCCACCTTCAGGACGCTGCTCAGGAGAGAGTTCTGGCCCAGCTGATGCGGAGAGCAAGCCACCCCGCGTCCCCCGCCAAAGAGAAGAGTGCCAGCGTCAGGGCTGGGATCTGAGCCGTGCCGCTGGGGATGAATCCCTTTCGTGGACAGAAACAGACCCAGCTCGGAGGGAGGCAAGCCCGCTGTCCTGTTGAGCCGCATCCCCCTTTGGAGGCCTCTGTGTGTGATCGGGGAGGAGGGTCAGGCAGCTGGGAGCCCGGGGAAGCCCTGCAGGTGTTGTCAGCTTTTGGGGTGATGGAAGTCAAACCCGCGGTCCACGGGGCACGCATCCGTGTCATTGCTGCCGAGAGCCACCCGGCTGCGCTCCCAGAGCTGCTGCCCACGCGCGTCTCCGGGAGCTGCCTTCAGAGGGGCTGCTTGCTTCCACCTGGAGTTCAGTCATCCAGGCGGCGAGAGGCTGAGCGGTGTCCTCTGTCAGTGTTGTCGTAGTGCAAGGACAGAGGCAGGAGAGCAGGAGAGCCCCCCTGCTTCCATCACCCGCGCCTCTGGCCCATGTGGGAGGCTGGTGGGATCCTCTGAGCCTCGGTCTTCTTTTCTGTGCAGCGAGGAGGTTAATCCTGCTTCGTAGTGTTTCGGTACAGCGTGTGCAGCAGTGTCTTGAGTGCATCGAGTCAGCGCACATGCCTGTTCTTCCTCCTGCTCTTTTCCCACTTCCCCTGCCTTAGTCACAGTCTGGAAGTGATGGAGAACCCCGGACTACACAGTGTTTGTTTTGGGGCTGCGTTCTGTGTGTGTGTGTGTGTGTGTGTGTGTCTGTGTGTGTGTGCGCGCGCACACGCGTGTTGCTTATTCTAAGCCTTCTGCTTTCTCATTGTTCTCTGCTGTTCTTTTTTTTTTTTTTGGTAGGGGGTTCCTAGTAACTGGGATGGGTGGCCAGTTCTCACCAATTCCTTTCTAGTCATAAAATCCAAGAAGGGCTCAAATGACCCAGGTAGCTGTCATTAAAAGGAGCCCTGACTGAGAGAAGTGGTTCCCTGGAGCTCAGAGAGAGTTTCCCGTTAGAATTAATTAGAAGTGGGCACAGAAACAAGGACAAAACAGTGTCTTTTGTGGATCTCATCTGGGTGGACCGTTGTGTTAAAGACCAAACCGGTTGCCGGGGTTTTCATACTAAGTTGGTGCAGGTGGCAGCCCGGGGAGGGGTGGGGTTTGTTCAGCAGGCCTGGGCTGCCATGGGCTAGAGTGGGGTGTTGCTCATTTGTCTTATCGAAAGCCATAAAGCGTCCCGGGTGCCCTCGGAACCATCGCCTGTTGATTTAAAGACATGAATTCCATGTGGTGGAACAATTGCATTTTCTGTGGTCTCCAGCTGATGAAACGTGCTTGATGAGGTGCTGTTGATAGTGTGATTCAGCCCTTCCTTCCTCCCTTCCGACCTTCGGTTCAGATTTATTCAGTGTACTGTTCTTTCAAACGACGTTTGTCTTCTTGAATGCCCAGAACACACAGGTCGAGCCCCACAGACACTCCCTCCCTCCATGTCATCAGGAAAACTGCTTTCCCCCGAGAAGCTGCTCCTTTCCTCTCGAACCCACGCAGGCTGGGCAAGGGCCGTCGGGAGCAGCCATGTCCCAACTGAGGGATTGAAAGTCTGGTGAACTTCTTCACGATGGAATCTGATGCAGATAGACATTACGTTCTGATTAATTAAATTCAAGAATAAGCTCTTGAAATTGGCTGTCAATTCTGGTTGTAAACTGGCCCGAAAATGGTGAGACGTTTCTTTCGTTTCTGACATCTGTTGCTACTTCTGGCTCTTGTACCAAATCAAAGTATGTTGTTTTTCTTAGTGTTTCCTTTTGGCTTTCCTTGTAAACATGGGTGGTTCCCAGAGATCTCTTTCTTGGTTATGGACAGTGGCTCTCAAGTGGGGGCAGTTTTTTACCCCCAGGGGACACTTGGCAAAGTCTAGAGACATATTTGATGGTCACGTTTGATTGATTTGATTGGGGGTGTGTGTGATACTGGTGTCAGTGGGTGCTGCCAAACAAACCACAATGGACGGGACAGTCTGCCGCACCCCGCCACACACCAGAGGATTATCTGGCCCCAGATGTCAGTAGTACGAGCTTGGCTGCTCTGGGGTTTGGCCCAAAACTTGGCACGTGTTGAACATCGCCCTCTGTCTTCTTTCACAGTAGTTCAGCGCCTGTTGGCATTGACTCTGAAGCACCATGGTCAGGAGTTTTTGATCCTCCTACGATGTCACGAATACGCAGTATGACTATACTTTTAGAAAAGTATATGCTTGCATTTCTGTTCCTAAATTATGTTTTCCTTTGCAGGAAGAAATGCATTTTTGACAGTGTGATCGTATGTATAAATTCATAGGCATCAATTCAGTTCAACTTCATTTAATTTATAGTCTGTTAAAGAGTTTGCATAATTTGGTTTTTTTTTTTTATGGTCAGTGATAATTCTAAATCTTATTACTTAGAATAATTGCGGGGAATTTCCTGGCAGTCCAGTGGTTAGGACACTGCGCTTTCACTGCCCAGGGCCCAGGTTCGATCTCTGGTTGGGGAACGAAGATCCCACAAGGCATGCTGCACGGCCATCAGAAAAAAAATTGTGGGATCCTCGAAGTTCCTACTTATTGATTGATTGATTGATTGGCTGTACGACGAGGCACGCAGGATCTTAGTTCCCCGACCAGGGATCCAACCTGCGTTCCCTGCAGTGGAAGCTTGGAGTCTTAACCTCTGGACCACCAGGGAAGTCCCCAAGTTCCTACTTTTATAAGATACCTCTGTGCACAATTAGCAAATTTTTAAAGGAACCCCCGACATGAAAATAGTCCTCCGGAAGACTGTAACTGAAAGATCATGCCTTTACTTAATACCTATTTAAGTCAGATTTACAAGGGATTATTTTTTATAGTGATAATATGCGTAACATATAATTTACCATCCTAACCATTTTTTTCCCAATAGGTGACAGTTTTATTTCCCATCTTAACCATTTTTAAATGTACAGTTCAGTGTCGTTAAGTATGTTCACATTGTTGTGCAACCATCCACGTGCAGAACTTTTTTCATCTTCCCAAACTAACACTCTACACTCATTAAATAACTCTCTATTCCCCTCTCCCGGCCCCTGGCACCCACTATTCTTCTTTATGTCTCTGAATTTGACTATTCTAAGGACCTCACATAAGTGGAATCATACAAGATTTGTCCTTTCGTACCTGGTTAATTTCACCCAGTGAAATGTCTTCACAGTTCAGCGATGGTGTAGCATGTGTCAGAACCGTTTTCCTTTTTGTGGCTGAATAATGTTCCATTGTGTGTGTGCACCATAGTTTGTTTATCCTTTCCCCCATCGATGGATAGTTGAATGGTTTACAAAGAACTATTTTAAAGTTGGGTCCCTTTATGTCTGACTTGTGACCACTGTTTAGACATAGAAAGTGTTCCAGGTGGTGTGTGGGGAAATGACGAGGTACTCACATAGAACACTCCAGAATCTTCCTCATACTTTTCCTCAAGTGCCCTTAACACAATTCTCTGCTGATGTAGGAACTGTCTTCTGAGATGAGCTTATATGTTCATCCCACCTGCCTCGTTCCCGTCAGCTTCCGAAGGAGAGAGCAATAGAAGGAGTATTTTGATGGGTAGCAGAAGTGTTCAGAATGGCACCCTGTGCCAGCCCACGTCCCACCATGCTCTCTTGCATTGAGGGCTCTTCCTCCTTAGCTTTTAACCAGAACCCCCTAATGGAGATGTGTGAATGTCCCCCGCTGCCCCTGAATATGTTTTCCTCTTTCCACCTCTTGTGCCTTTCCTTCTCTGCGAAAGTGTAAACTCTGGCTCTGGGTGTATAAACTTCTGAGACACTTTGCAATCAACATGATGAAGTCTTTATGTGAAAGAGTTCTTGATTATTCGGAAATGTGTCTGTAACTTAAGCATCATCTACTTAGCGCTCCTGTATTGGGATCTGATTTTGTCCTGACACGTTATTGCGGTACTTAATCCTAAAGCAACTGTTGTTTACTTGCAGGGGTGTCTTTTCAACTCTCATGAGCTTATAACTTTATTTACACAGAACAATTGAAATGAATTTCTTTGACATTTTGGTGCAAAGTAGGAAAACAGAATTCATGTTGTATCTGTTCTTTTGTTTCGCAGGTAAGGAGTGCCTTCTGAGTGCTGGGTGCTGAGAATGGAGCAGGATATTATTTTGCTAGGGGTGCCTGCCACACAAAGATTTGATCTGGTTTTTGGTCTGAGATGGAAATCGTAGGGTACAGACTTGGAGGTTGATGTAAGCGCAATAGAAATAGTTGAAAATCTGTTACAAAATTTATATTATCTCTGGCAAGTTACCTTACTCAACAAAGTGCTCTCGTGGCATTTTTAAGTCTTTTAAAATACACAGACACCAGCTACCTTTTGTTTTTTCGAACTAAATAAGGCGCCGTTGTATGCTTTTTTTTTTTTTTTTTTTTTTTGTAAACCTAAAGAAAAGCTTCATTTGAAAGGCAGATCCTCAGAGCAGAAGGATTTTCTGGTTTATTTTATGTTGCTGATTAATTTGAAGTATGATTCAAGTTTTAACTTATAGTTTCTTTATTAAATTAATTACATTATTGGGTACGCATTTAGTCTTTATTTTTATGTTGCTGATTAATTTTAAGTGTGATTCACATTTTTTTCTTTGTTAAATTAATTACATTATTGGTTACTTTCATTCTTTCATTTACAAACCTAATCGGAGGCACTGCATTTGACAGTGATAAAGGGCTGGGTATTTCCTGACCTTTAATATTTTTCCATCCACTTTTTTTTAAAGTTTTTTTACATTAAATGTAAAGCTTTTTACATTTTTTACAGTAAATACATTAAAAAATGTATTTATTTAATTTATTTATTTTTGGCTGCGTTGGGTCTTCATTGCTGCACACAGGCTTTCTCTAGTTGCGGAGAGGGGGGGCAACTCTTTGTTGCTGTGCGCGGGTTTCACATTGTGGTGGCTTCTCTTGTTGCAGAGCACGGGCTCCAGGCACGCGGGCTTCAGTAGTTGTGGCTCTCGGGCTCAGTAGTTGTGGCTCGTGGGCTCTAGAGTGCAGGCTCAGTAGTTGTGGCTCACGGGCTCTAGAGCGCAGGCTCAGTAGTTGTGGCGCACGGGCTTAGTTGCTCCTCCCATGGGATGCATGTGGGACCTTCCCGGACCAGGGCTTGAACCCGTGTCCCCTGCCTTGGCAGGCGGATTCTTAACTGCTGCGCCACCAGGGAAGACCTCCATCCACTTTGAAGGCATTTTTCTATGGGACCACATAGTGTTTGGTTTACAAAACGTATGTTCCTCTAAAACACCAAATCTAAGCTGCAAATGTGTTTTCAGCTGAGTCTTGTCACAGTGTTTACTGACATAGAATGTTGTCACTTTGCGTGCTGTAGCTATTTGTCTTTGTCAGTGGATGTAGGTAGAATATTAATCTTGTATGAAATTCAGATAAGCAGGGGGCAGATGGATTTATGGCGCTCGAAACCTGTAAACTCTGCAGCTGCGGTGAGTTCTTGAGCTGTGAATAAAGAAATTCTGGACTGTGGCTAGCAAGGGCTGGCGTGACCTGATGTGCCACAAAATACGTCACCCTGTCAGGGATCTGCTTCTTGCGACGTGTCTTCTCTGGTTTGGTCCTGATGCTGTGATGCTGCAGCCGTGCACTCCCTTTGAGAGGAGAGTGAGATGCCTCCTTCGTGTAGCAGCCCGGGCATGGGCAGAGCTGCTCCGCATCCCCGGGAGGCTTTGGGGTCCCAGTGGCTAAAGCAGGTTCTCGGGTCCATTTAGTCTCTGGAGGTTGAGGAGTGTCCACACCACAGGCTCTGTGTCAGCCAGGTAGGGTGCACGCGAGGCTCGGCGAGCGGGCGCCCCTCCCGGCGTCACAGGACTTCATCGACAGGACTGCAGCACCTGCAGGACGAACGGAGTGGGGTGTACCGGGCCGTGCAGGGATTTTGGAAATGGCAGCACACACACACACACACACACACACACACACACACACACACACACACACTTCCCTAGAGTGGAAACATCCTCTGCTTGCTGACTGCATCCACTGTCTCAGAGAAGGAATGAGCTGTGTTAGTGCATTTGTGATTCATGGCCCAGGCTGGATGGCTTGTAGCCACTTCAGCCAGAGCCACTTTTTTCAGCAGCTTTATTGAGGTATGATTCACGTACCATCAAATTCACCCCCTTAAAGTGTATGATTTGATCGTGTTTAGGGTGTTCACAGAGCTGTACAGCCGTCACCACAGTCTAATTTTAGAGTATTTTCAGTACCCCCAAAAGAAAGCCCATACCCCTTAGCAGTCACTCCGCATTTCTTCCTCACTCTCCCCAGCCCCTGGCAACTGCAGATCTGCTTTCTGTCCCTGTGGATTTGCCTATTCTGGACTTTTCGTATAAATGGAATCATATGATACATGGCCTTTTGTGACTTGTTTCTTTCACTTCGCATAATGTGTTCAAGATTTCGTGCGTGCCCTAGCATGTGTCCGTGCTTCATTCCTTTTTATAGACAAATGATACTATTTCATTGTAGGGATAGACCCTATTTAGTCCATCCATTCATCAGTTGATGGACATGGGTTGTTTCCACGGTTTGACCATGGGAATCATGCTACCGTGAACATTCCAGTACAGGGTTTTGTGTGGATGTGTGCAAACGTAAGATCAAAATGACCCAGTGAACCGTTCGCTCTCAAAATATTGGATTGGCCAGAAAGATGTTAGATGTTCCTTCCGTAAGAGGTTACGGAAAACCCCGAACAAACTTTTTGGCCAACCCAATAATAAAGGGAGGTTTTTAAGATGAAAATGTACATTTTTTCAAGTTAAGGATTTTTAAGACAAGTATCCTTGTAAATGTGTTTTTGTCTTTTAGCACCCGCCCCGTCCCCCAGAGTATAGCACAACAGGGCTATTTGAAGTTTGGAAGGTGTTGCGTCCTTCCCTGGGTTGGGACAAGCCAGGGCACATGAGTGTGCTGTACCCAGGAATGCCTCGGACGCTGTGAGCCGCACACTTGGGCAGATGCCAGGCCTGCTGAAGGCGGTGCAGTATGCAAACAGGTTTGTAGATGGACCCGGAGAACTCCAGGAGCAGAGAACTGGGAGCAGGCTAATCAGGGAAGGTCGGGTAACGTGATGAGGTGCAGCAGGTCATTTAAATGGGCCCACGTAGCTTGTTCGGATGAGGTAGGTGCAACCCTTTTCCTTTAACCCAGACTATATTTTTAGGCCCATCTAAGTATTTTCCAGGTTCATATATTTTTCATGTATGGCCTGTAAATTTGGAATAAATGCCTTCTCTCTCGACTTCCTGTTTTTAAAAAATACAGTTCTTAAAATTACCAGCTTGTCCAAGGGTCCAGTGGTCAGTTTGTGGAAATTCCCATTCTTTAAATCTATAAGAACCGCCACATTCTTTGCAATGAGTTATTCTTATTTTTCCGAGCCTACATCCTCCATCGTGCCTGGTGTTAATTTGCCTCCCGGTCATTCTTCTCCTGAGGCCCTCGAGAAGCACGCGTGGCGTTAGAACTGTAATGAACGCCGTCGGATGGCCTCGGGCAGCCGCCCCCGATGGAACTTCCTAGGAAGGTGGGGTCGTTCCACACCCGTGCCATCCGGTGGAGCAGCCCCTGGCCCCGTGTGGATCTTGAGCTCTTGAAATGTGGCCGTTGTGCCTGAGAAAGTGGATTTTAGATTCGTTTCATTTTAATTCATTTAACATTAAAGAGCCACATGTGGCCAGGGGTTGCCCTTCGTGGACAGAGCGGGTAGATCAGGAGCCTGATTTGATGGGTGAGTTCAGTGAGGCCCGCGGTGGTGGCAGGAGACAAGATGCGTCTGTAGAAGAGCCAGACTGACCTGGGCCTTTATCTGGGGGGATACCTGGAAACCTGTGTGGTCCCTGACCCCTGAGAGCAGTGGTTCTCTGAGGAGGTGGTTTGCGTTTGCCGCCCCTCCGCCTCCCCGCCTCCCCAGATATCTGGCAGTGTCTGCAGGCGTTCTGGGGTTGTCACCGCCGGGGGGCAGGGGAGCTCCTGGCATCTAGTGGGTGGCATGCTGCTCAGCATCCTGTGGTGCACAGGACGGCCCCCCACAGAGTGATTTGGTCCCAAATGTTACCAGTGCCGTGGGGGAGAAACCCTGCTGCAGATTCACGAGGCTGGCCTGGTCCTTCCATGGGGCGCAGACGGCCGCGGCCCCATCTTGTAAATGGCGAGAGGGAGCTTGCTCACGGGCTCGAGCCGGGGCAAGTGTGCCGCCCGGTGGGACCAAGGCGGAGGCGGTGAGTGGGGCGCCCGCCCCCCGTGTGCTGGTCCACTGAGTGTACGGTAGGAAGGCGGCGTTTGTCAGGGGTCAGTCTGAGAGTGTCCTTTTAAGTGACAGAAGCCACAAAGTCCTCCCTGCTCTGCGCTGCTTTCTCTCAAGTTGAATTACGGGAACCCTGCCCCTCCCTGGTCACCAGCGTGGCGGGAGACGGCCATGGGGCCTGGATGTGTCCTCGTCACTTCGGGTTTGGTGACTTACCCCTCCAAGATACTCAGAAAGCATTTGGAAAGGTCCTTTTTTGCGAACCCGTCTTGGCAGTGTCGAGCCCGTGTCCGCTGGGTAGCCGCAGAGGGGCACCCACGTCTCGTTAGGGCCGTGAGGGAATTCTTAAGAACGTTTCCTGGGTGTAGTAAACGGCCCGGCACGCACCCCAGCTGGAGGCGGTCCCCCACCTCCCAGCACCCCCAGCCCTCCCCCCCAAAGCAAGCTGCTGCCGTGGGAGCTGGCCCTGGTCCCGAGAACGACGGGGCGTCGTGAGGACCGCGTGCACGTTTGCGGGTCGAGGCTGAGCGCTGCATCGCGCCAAGCTGGAGGAAGCGGGAAGGAGCCCTGGGAGATGCGGGGCCGAAAAGGGCTCTGTCGGTGGTGCAGACCGGAACGGGATGCTGCAGTCAGACAAGCGGCGTCCTGTGCTCGAGCACAGACGGGTCGCCGCGGCAGGTGCAGGGGCCGCTTCGGCAGCGAGGCCGCTCCTGGCATCGTGGAACTGAACGGGCCGTTTCTTCTAAGGATACTGCAAAGTCTTGCGACCTCTGTCATCCTGAGGAAGGTCGGACAGCTTGCCAAACAGATAACATTGATAATAAGAGGAAAAAGAAATGAAACCATGATGCTTCTATTCTGTGGAAGTCATTTTTATCCTGTTTGCAGAAACCATAGATTTAAGTGGGACAGATGTGTCAGCAATTTAATAAGACAGTTATCCTAGGAGTTAAGTTGAAATCATTCACAAAAATAAGCTCTCTGGCAAACTTGAAACCCCGGGGGGATTTTGGATCCTATTTAATGTAAAATGCCTTAAAGCGAAGAGTAGCAGGCATTTTGTTCCAGTTCCAGGCAGTTTATTGTTTTGTGTTTTTTTCCCCTAAATATTTGTGAATGTGTGAATTACTCTGTGTGCCAGCCATGGAAAATAAAACCACAGAGAGGGGGAGGGAGGTGTCAGATAAATTCCTTTTCAGCAGAGAATTGAGGCGTCTTGTTATAACAGAATTCATCTCCACAACAACGTGATGCAAGAAGCTGTAACAGAGCTGAACTTTGCGGACTGTATCTCCACCGTCGATGCACTGGGAAGCCCACCCAGGCCTCGTCGCAAACTCCAGTCTTAAATTTGGTGTGAAAGGGGCTTTAGGACACCTGCCTGTGGGGTAGCGAAGGCGCAGCTTCTAGGATTCCGATTTTACGTCTTCTAGGGACTGGCCTTGACATATCTTGTGTCGACGCTTACCGATAGAACTGGAAATCGGAACCAGAATAATTAGATTGACTTTTCAGATCCCGTATGTGAGCTGAGAAGGGACTCGAAAGCATGCCCTGTTTATTCTTGCGAGGCTGAGGGAGGAAACGACGGGGCCGTGAGTCGCTAAGAGCTGGTTGTCATTTTCCTTTACGCAGCACGGGATGCCCTCTGCATTTGGGGGTTCCGGATCTGGCGGGCTAGGATCCCCGTGCGGCCGTGAAGAGAAGTGAGCAGCATGGGACTGCTAGCTGGTTTACACCCTGACCTCCTCTCAACAAGTCAGCCTTTTAGTCCCTGCCCGCCCCCCCCCCACCCCCCTAGAAGACAGCAAGGAGGGAGCCCACAGCCATTTCCCACGCTGGATGTGAGCACTTCTGCACCTGGGAGTGACAGAAGGTCGAGGAAGGGAACGGGAAGATGGAGATGACAGAGGGGATCTTTTAAGTGGGTTCATGAAAGTAAAGGGAACCACACTGGTACCAGCTTTCTTTTTTTTTTTTCCTGGCTGTGCCACCTGGCATGCGGGATCTTAATTCCCTGACCAGGGATTGAAGCCATCCCCCTGCAGTCGAAGCACGGAGTCCTAACCCCTGGACCGCCAGGGAATTCCCTGGTACCAGCCTTGATATTCGTTAAAATCATATTGATTTAACCCCTGTCATTATTAGTACTGCTGTGGTTCTTGTTGCTCTTGGAAAAATTATCGCACATCCATCTTGAGTCCCTAGAAATGACAGCCCTGCTGAGTGAAAATGGTAAAGACCCCTTTCACGTGAGGCCTGACGTTGCACAGGAACAGTTTTTTTTCATCTTCCCAAAGGCCGTCTGAGTGAGTCGGTTAAACTCGTGAGCTTGCACATCTGCAAGTTCTTTTCTCGTGCTCTGTTATGATTGGTTCTTCCATTTCTTGTCCACCAGGACGCATCAAAAGGAGTCAGAGTTCACACTTGGCTCCGGAACATTCCAGAACTGGACTAGGCTCCAGTGAGGAGCCTTTAAGGGCTCTGGTTCTCACTGAAGGGGGATCTTCCCCCCGGCGACTCTTGGCAATGTCTGAAGATGGTTTGGGTTGTCCCAGGGAGGGAGGCACTCCCCTCATCTCTTGGGCGGAGACCAGGAATGCTGCCCAACACCCTGCAGTGCACAGGACGGTCCCAACAGCGGTGCCACCCAGCCCCAAATGTCACCGGTACCATGGCTGAGAAACCCTGGCCTAGGGTGCTTTCCACTTGCTCGGTGCTGCAGGAACGGCTCTCTCCAAAGATTGTCTCCTTGGAGAGGGCCAGGTCCCTGTACACGGGCCAGCTGTGCAGGTCCCCGAACTCTGAAAGGAAGTTGGAAATGTGAGGGTCAAGTCAAAGGAAGCCTGCTGCCTGTTGAGCGAAGCAGGGACCCCTGTGAGCTGCTGGAGGTCTGCTGCCTGGCCCAGCCCGGCCAAGGCCTGGCTGCGTTTCTTTTATTTTTCTCTTTAATTTTATTTATTTTTGGCTGCGTTGGGTCTTTGTCACTGTGCGTGGGTTTTCTCTAGCTGCGGCGAGCAGGGGGCCACTCTTGGTTGCGGCGTGCGGGCTTCTCGTTCCGGTGGCTTCTCTTGTTGTGGAGCATGGGCTCTAGGTGTGCGGGCTTCAGTAGTTGTGGCACGTGGGTTCGGTAGTTGTGCCTCATAGGCTTCAGTAGCAGCACACAGGCTTCAGTAGTTGTGGCACGTGGGCTCAGTAGTTGTGGCTCGTGGGCTTCAGTAGTTGTGGCACTCGAGCTCAGTAGTGGCGCATGGGCTTAGTTGCTCCACGGCCTGCGGGATCTTCCCGTACCAGGGCTCGAACCCGTGTCCCCTGCATTGGCAGGCACACTCTTAACCACTGCACCACCAGGGAAGCCCTATCTGCTCAATTTTCTGTAAACCTAAAACTGCTTTAAAAAATTGTTTATTAATTTTGTAAAAAGTGCAACCCATGGCTTGACCAGTTCTGTATATACCACTTTCTTAGGCAGTAAATTATCTTTGCAGAGCGCCTTTGGGCAACAAGCAATGATGCAGCATAGCCCACATAGACAGAAGGGTTTTGAAGACAACAAGCCTTCAAACTCATCCCCCCACTAGAGTGTGAGCAGGAATGACAGAAGGGGGAACAGAATGCGGTGTGTGGAACCCTGGGTCCCCCTTTTAGCTACAATCAAGGAGTCACTGAGCACATGAAGGCAGCCTCGCAGGGGTAGCACCGCTCTAAGAAACAAGCGACACTTCTGACTTGTTTTACCCAAATAACTTAAACAAGCAAATAATAACCAAGTGATTCATCCTACATGATCTTCAGTTTTCCCATTGATACAACTGACAGTATTATGCATTATAGATGCTGCTGTGTTGTTTTCAAGCCTTCCTTGAAAGCCTTCACAAAAACGTCAAAACATCCTCGCATATGATACTGATGATAAGGAAGTGGATATGTGTGATCACATATGAGATATCTTATTAAGGGAAGTGTGGGAGGGTTCTTCTTTAGAATATTTTCAAAAAGCTCTTCTAAACACTAGATATATTTTTTATTACTTTTACTGCTGTTATTCTCCTACTTGTTAGCTGAAGTTTTGTCTAAGGACCGCAGGGGTTTTCTTAACCTTACAAGTAAGTTTCTGTTGAGTAGAACCTCGTCATGCTACTTGTTGCTATTGATAGAGTTTGTTAAGCCAACAGTGAAAGCAATCTGTCCTCTCAATGCATGGTAGCACTTCAATAGTGGAGATTCTGGAATGAATTTTAAAATCAGAGATGAGAAGCATTTCCCCCACCCACCTGGGATTGGAAAGAGAAAATTCAGTAAGACAAAACAGGATGCAGAGCTTAAGAAGTGGGTTAGAGCCCACGAAGTTCTAAGAATCACAACTGTTGAAGAAATATTAAGCAGACCAGAAAATTAGTGAAATGAGTCCAGGTTGAGTGAGACTGAATGCTTTCCCCAAGTCCCACATGGTAACTGCCTTTTTTCTTCTGTAGGGGGAGAAAGAATTGGGAAGAGATTTCAGATTTCTAGAGATTCCCTTGAATAGTTCCTACTGGACTGCTCACTGGGACAATATTCTTTTTCCTCCCCAAGGTGGCCATATGCAGCAGCAGTTCACCCCATCCATTCACTCTCATCACTTAGAATGGAGTTGTCCCCATGCAAACATCGAGCAATGGCACCGTGAGAATTGATAGGCTCATGAAAGCAAGGCGATGGGAGCCCTGGGGTGCACCCCCAAACTAAAAGGACTCAGGTTGCAAGACCTGTCACTTAACAGTCACAGCAGGATATATTTTTGGTAATTGAAGCCTAATTTGGATTGTGTTTTTGGAAAACGATAACATTAGTTTTCTAAAAACTAGAAAATTTGTTAGGGGGGAGTGGTGGCTCTCTCCAACTCCACTTTGAAGCTAAAATGGCAAACTGTTTGGAATACAAACTTTTCCTTCCCGTGGATTTATGTAGTAGATGTTTCAAAATGACTGGCAAATACATAGAATTCATACAAAGTTAGAGGCAAAAGGGTGCTCCAGAACCCTCTGGTTGAATCTCTTCACTCTATAGTTGAGGAGAATGAGGTCCAGAGAGGCTAAGTGTTATGCCCAAGGGCACACAGCTGGCTCACAAGATGAGACTTGAATCCGGATTGCCTATGTACTGGCCAATGCTCTTCCCTCTCTACTGTGCTCTACTTCCCAGCACCACAAGAGGACACCTACTGTGTCTTGCAGAATCTAGACTATTTTTTGAAAGCTTGGAACTAAACTTGTGACTAATTAGAATACAGTGTTCCACCACCTTTAAGTCACCAGCTAAAATCCACTGCTCCCCGTCGCAGCACGCCCGAGGCCTTCTGGGTAACCAAAGAAAGATTATTGTCTCAACTCAGTTCTCTGTGTCTAGGTACCCACAAAATGGAAATCACTTTACTTGGGGAAGAGCAAGAGGACAAGATGAGATGAAAAGGAAGCATGTTTAAAATGGATAAAAGGAGGCACTTTTTCCCCACTACACACAATTGAACTGGGGAACTCACTGCAGCAGGATATTAAGATCAATGGTGAAGAGGACTCGGAGGTTTCGGGTCGGAGGTGGGAGGCCGTAGGCATCATGGACAAATGTAAAGAAAACAGCATCTCGGGGCCTAAGGGACTTCCCTGGTGGCACAGTGGTTAAGAATCCCCCTGCTAATGCAGGGGACACGGGTTCGAGCCCTGGTCCGGGAAGATCCCACATGCCGCGGAGCAACTAAGCCCGTGCGCCACAACTACTGAGCCTGCGCTCTAGAGCCCGCGAGCCACAACTACTGAGCCCCCGTGCCGCAACTACTGAAGCCCGCGCGCCTAGAGCCCGTGCTCCACGACAAGAGAAGCCACCACAGTGAGAAACCCGTGCACCGCAACTAGAGAAAGGCCATGCGCAGCAATGAAGACCCAACATAGCCAAAAATAAATAAATAAATATATATTAAAAAAAAAAAAAAAAAAGATCAATGGTGAAGATTTGTGTTTTAAAAGATTAGACATTTCACATGCATATCATCAACAGCGACACTCAATGGGATGAAAGTAAGATGGATGAAAGTTCTCAAGCTTCAGTGCATAAGTTGATCACCAACTGGGTCAGGTGAAAAGAAAAAAAGTTGTCTACTGGATTAAAATTTCACAGAAAGGCAGATCTGGGGGGTTCCAGTCATTGCTGCTGTGTAACAAACCACTCCAAAGTAGTGGTGTGAACCAACAGGCATTTTATTATGCACATGGATACGGTGGATCAGGAATTTGGAGAGGGCACAGCAGGGATGGCTTGTCTCTGATTCATGACATCTGGGGCCTCAGTTGGGAAGACTTGAACAACTAGGAATGACTTGAGGTTGGGGGCTGGAATCATCTGTAAGCTTCTTTACCTAACCTGGGATGACTTGAAGGCTCACTCAGCTGGGACTGTCAAGTGGAGCATCTATATGTAGGTGTCAAGAGGGAGTGTCCCAAGAAAAAGCACTTCCAAAAAACAAGTGTCCCAAGAGACCCAGGTAGAAACTACACGGCCTTTTATGACCTATCCATGGAAGTTTTAGAGCATCACTTCCAACACAGTCCATGGGTCAAAACCGTCACAAGCCCACTGAGATTCAAGAGGAGGAGACTTAGGACCGCCTACATCCCTCCCCTATGGGGAATGGCAAGATCATATTGCAGAAAAACCTGTGGGATGGGAGAGGTTTTCGCAGCCATCTTTGGAAAATGCAATCCCCCAGGGAAGTGGTGGGTGATGTGAGGTTACAAGAACACACAATCTAGTGGAAAAAACTGACATATGAACAGAGAATCACAGTACAATAAAATAAATTTCAAGGTAGTTATTTCCCCCTCTTTTACAAGAATTCTTTTTTTTTCCCTTTGATAAGAGTCATCACATTAAAATTTTTTCATTCATTGTCTGTCTTCTACTAGATTGGAATCTCCATGCATTTAGTTTCCTACTGTAACCCCTGTGCCTAAAACACTACCAAGCCCCAAATAGGCACTCAATAAATATTTGCTGAAAGAGTACATGAGTAAAGTGCTGTAATAGAGAAGTAGTGGGAGGGCTGTGGGAGTACAGGCAATAACAAAGCACTCAGCTTGACAGAAATGACATTTGAGTGGGTCTTGAATGCTCTTGAAGGATAAACAACAATTTTTCTGGTGGAAAAAAAAGGGCATAAATTTTTCTCCTTAAATCTCCTCCAGAGACTTCATTAGCCAAGTTTAAGTGGGCAGATCTCATCCTAAGTGTACAGACTGCAAGTAGTAGTTACAATGTTCTTGGTTGCAAGTGAAAGAAAACAGGGACTCAAATGTATTAAAAAATAAGCAGCGTATCGTATCACATAACAACAAGTCTGGAGGCCAACAGTTCAGGCAGCCTCAATGCCATCCTTCTTCACTGGGTCAACTTAGCTCCTTTGTGGTTGCAAGATGGTGCCCACAGTGGTAGGCATCACAGGCAGACAAAACAATACCCAGCAGGGGAGAGGACTGCTTCTCCTTTGGAGTAAGAGCTTTCCCCTAAGCCCCTGACAGACTTACCTCACACTGGCCCCCACACCACGCCTTATTGGCTAGAACTGTGTCCCATGCATGTATGTAACCTAAACGCTGATAAGAAGAAGGGGAGAAACACGAGCAGTTAGACTAATCACGTGTTACTCCTCGGGGCTTGACCTGAAGCTCCTGCCTCTCCTGAAGCACAGGGCTATGCAGAAAAGGGTGGATTCCCCCACAAAACAGAACAAAACTAATAACGGGGGTTTTGTTAGGAAGGAAAAAGGGGAGATGACTCCTCGGCACATAATCAACAGTGTTTGCAACATTAGGCTTGGGGAAGGTTAATGTTCTGTTTTCTTTGTGGATGACTATTACCTAACAATTTTATTTATTCTTTTTCATGCTTTTTGCTCCTTTCCTTTCTCCTCTGCACTAGTAGTCAGTTGAATACATCAAGCGCTGTATCAATAGGAAAGAGTGTCATGTGTACAGTGTACATACGAATCTAATTAATCAAAAATATGTTGATTAGACGTGAGTGCACTTTCAGGTAAAAACCTTGATTCACATGCTTCTGATAGCATAGCCATGCCCAGCTGTTCACCACTTGAATCGTGCTCTTTCATGGCCTTGTGCCCGTTACTTGTGCTGATTCCTCTGTCTAGGAAGTCCTTCTCAGTTTCCTTACCTATAGTAGATACTAGTGATTGCCTCTCCAGCGTCCATTCTATCCTTCTAGTAATTTGCTTGAAGAGATGGCGAACTGCCAAACTACTTTTTTCAGACTCCCTTGCAGCTAGGGTCTTGATCTGAAATAAGTTCAGTCAACCAGGTGCACTTGTGTAAGATTTGGAGGCAGATGCAAGGAGAAGGCATCATTCTGTTGCTGTTGCTGTTGGCCAGCAAGGTTTGAGCAATAATGTTAAGAGGCATTTAATGCTGTTGGACTCAATGTCCTGTTTCAGTGTCTAGTCACCAGTTTCATGGGTGTGAAGCGCCCTTGCTGCAGCACCATCCCAACTTCTGGAACATAGCTACTGTGGTAGGCCCATGAACTCAATAGCCCAGGGGTACCCCCCTGACTTCTGCCCCTCCAGCTCATCAATTTTGTAAGCCTCTGTTTGATTCTCAGTATTAAATATTTCTCTGTTTGAAACACCTAGAGTGGTTTCTTCCTGTACTAAACCCTGACTCATAGATCACCTAATTCATATTCAGCCTTCCAGGCACAGCCTGGGTCTTCCCTGAGCCACCAGGTTGGGCCAGGTGTTTCCTCTGTGCTCCCACCACGTCCTGCCTGGTAAGCCCATGCCTCTTCATCTTTGCACCCCTGGCACCAGTGTTTGGCTCACAGCATGTGCAGCATCAATATTTACCGAACTGAAGCTCCCTCTGCCAAGATACCAGACAGGTCCTGAAATCTAGTCTAAAGGGTGCCCCACCTCATGCCTGGTCTGCAAAGCCCAAAGAACAAGTGGCTCTAGACTTATACTGGATTCTAGATGAATCCAGAGCCCTCAGCTTTTCCGTACTTTAGTCCCCCACACAAGAGGCCACACCAGAATTGAAAATTTGACCTGATCCCCAGGAAAAGGATGATAAGGAACAAGGGAAGTTGCTTATCTCAAGAGTTACCATCTGGTGGTTTTCAGGACCCTCTACTGCTGGGCCTACAACGAGGCCTGCAATCAATGGCAGCATAGCCTTTGGAGCGAGGAAAACCCAAGTTGGAAGGTGTGTGCCGTTGTGTAGCAAGTTACTTTCTGAACCTCAGATTCTTAATCTATAAAATGGGGTTGATAATATCAACCTCACAGGATTCTTGGGGGTAAAAGAGATTATATATGTAAAATGCTTAGCACAGTGCATGCACATTGGAAATGCCCAATACCCATCAGTTACTGTTACGGCCACCATTGTTGTTGACTGTGCCATCACTGTACCACAATTCTGTTACATATTTTTTACTTCATATACATATACTTTCCTTCAGCCCAAACAGACGCACATGCAGTTAGACTAGAACGTACTTCTCTATACTTTCTCCCGAGGTGTTCCATTTTACATCATGATGTGATTAACCCTTTTCTGCAGAAGATCCAGCTAGGCCCAAGTTTGGGGCTGTGCTGAGGAAATAACAAAACCATCTATGTCAGTGGCTCTCGACCCTAGCTGAAAATCAGGATCACCTGGAGAGCTAAAAACAAAACGGCAACAAAAAGAAACAAATAAAACGAAACCAAGAAACAATGTCTGGGTCCGTCAGCCAGAGATTCTGATTCAGTAGGGCCCAAGCATCAGTAGATCTTAAGGCTCCCCAGGTGATTGTAATGTGCAGCTGAGAGCCATTGCTGAGGGTGGGAAAGATTAGCGCTTCCATCGCCTCTGGGAAAGAAGAAAGAAGCTCTTACTTTTCTATAATCGCCACCACAGTGGAGGAGGGGAGAGGACTAAAGATTACAGTTGAATGATTCCACTTATAATGTGAACAAGGCATTCTTATTATGAACCTGGATAAATGACTCATCATGTTAATCCTCTGATTAGTGTCTGGGTTTCTCATCTAGAGGTGTCTGATCTGATGAGAAGAGGAGTTATCAGAAATGCTCTAGGACATGGAAAAAGCTAGTCTGGAAATACCTGTGAGGGATTTCAAGTTGGCTTGTGGGTGTCTGTCCTGTGCCAGCCCTGTGCACACTCGCACACTTGCGGGCTGGTTGCTGATGTCAGGTGTACGCACTTTGATCCAGGGCAAGTGAAATGATCCCTGCTTTGGCATAAAATCTAGCTAATATCTAAATGCTAGAGATAGCTGGTGACAGCTGGGCGTGTGCTCAGACATAAAGTACAGGCATACCTCATTTGACTGCGCTTTGCAGACTTTGCTTTTTCACAAATTGAAGGTTTGTGACAACCCTGAGTTGTCAGATGATGGTTAGCATTTTTGAGAAATAAAGTATTTTTAAATTAAAATATGTACTTCTTTTAAAGACAGAATGCTCTTGCACACTTAATAGACTGAAGAATAGTGTAAACATAAGTTTTATAGACATTACTGGAAAACCAAAAAATCCATGTGACTCACTTTATTGTGATATTTCCTTTATTGCAGTGGTCTGGAAGCAAACCCACAATATCTCTGAGGTATGCCTGTACATCTAAAAAATGTAACTTTTTCCCCATTATTAAAGTGATACACAAAAGAAAATAGAGTGGGAAAACAGAAAAATAGCATGAACCCAGTAGAAACTAATAACAGACTTAAATAGAGTTACGAGGTGCTAGACATGGTTTTAAGCTCTTCACCATATAAATTCATTTACCCCTCACTACAACTCTATGAGGGGTAACTCCACTTTACAGATGAGGAAAGAGGACCTGGAGCTGTCGTGTGACTTGTCCAAAGTGGCAGCTAGTAAAGGAAGAGCCAAGGTTTGGACTCATGCTGCATTTAACAGGGTAGGGTCAACCTCAGAGATATATATAGCTCATAAGGTAAGCTTTATCCAAGGATTCAATGCCACTTGCTAAAGTTTAAAAAGTTAATCTCAGTTGCCATTTATTCATCCATTTATTTCACAAATATTTACCAAAGGCATCTATGGGCAGCACACTGTTCCAGGCTTGATTATCAAGATACTGAAGAGTATACAGAGGCTACCTGTCCAGTCATTCCTATAGCATTGAACTCTCAAGTGTCTCAATATGTATAATCAATACAAGTATAGTAAGATTAGAAATGCCATAACTATTCTCTGATTACAAAATCCAAAACCAATACTTCAAAACTTTCAAAATGTCACAGTCTTACTGGATGGAATGTTTGGCATGATCCTCCGTATTTTCATCAATTAATAAGTACACCTTGGACAATAATTTAAGTTGAACCTCATGAATTCCACTTTGTAGCAACACGTTTAATATAACAGTAGTGTCTTCAAGTCAGAAATTTGGTGTTTTTGGATGGATGGATGGCTGGCTGGCTAGATGGAAGGATAGATGAGTGAATTAATAGCTAAGAATGCCTGGCAATGTTCTAGTTGCTTAAAAATTGCATCTTTAAAAATAATTCAGTGTTTTCCAGTTTGTTAAACAATAACTATGACTCAGAAGAAAATTGTGATTTCTGTCCTTTCCATGGACTAAACATGTAACTTCAAGGAAGCCATTATGATGCCAGTTCCCTCTGATTGTTGTGAGGATCAAATGAGCTAACTGAAATGAATTATGTAGCACCCTGCCTAATACATGTTAAACAGCATATTTTAAACTGCCTTTAAAGTGAAATACTATATGCAGAAAAGCAAAAATTCAAATGATACAAAAAGCTATACAATGCAAAATACGTTTCTTTTGGCCAAGTTTTCCCGCTATTATTACTACTATTATTAGAGATCTCCACGCAAAAATAACATCTCCCTGTTGATTAAGAAGGGAGAGGTTTACAGACTAGGAGATAACATCCTTTGAGTCAGAACCAAGTGAAATAACACATGTATTCTGGTTCAATTCCAGCATGAGTGATTAACATTCTCCAACTTCAAATAATTTTTATTATTAGCCAACACTTGTCCATCCCCAATAATACACATGTTGCATACAGGCCACAGAATGAGGCAGCCTCTCTTGGCATGTTCACAATCTGTGCATACTTTCCACTGAGGGTTTCCCTTTCTTTTTGATTGCTATTCCATAGCTTTTCAACTCCCACTACTTTCAACCCTGGGATGTTTGCCGACACTGAGTGCCAAGTAGTTCCCAAAAAACCAAAAAAATATAAGCACCTGTAGACTCCCAGGGAATGAAAGAGGTAAAGTACATTTTAAACATATTTATTAACGGTTTTAATGTTTGTGAAGAGATTTATATTTATTTCTTTTAACTTTGAGGCTGGGATTATTTCTCACAAAGTCTTGTTGATAAGCAGGAGGAAGAGGGCTATTCTGCAATTTTGTCTCCCAGTCTGTGTAAGTGGGATCCAGGACACAAGAACGACTCAGCCCTAAAGTGCAGTCCTGAGTCCCTCAAGAACTCAGGCCCTCCTGCCTTTTTGCCGCCTTCTTCCAGTAGAAGGAAGGGGTGGGGGGAGCGGGAAACAATTCAAACCCTCTTTGTAAGGGGCGGGGCCGGGGCGGAGCCTCCCGGCGGGCATTAGAAGCAGGTGACCCAGGCTGGGCGGGAGAGGCCAGTCAGCCCGAGGCCGTGACTCCACTGCAGCCAGCGCCGCCGCCGCCGCGCGCAGTTCAATACCCGCCGGAGGTGGGCCAAAGGGTGCTAGAGCGCGGGGGAGGAGCGGAGCCCGGCGCGTCCCGGGAGAACCGCCACCGCCCCCAGGAGTCCGCTGGAGCGCGGATCCCCCTGCAGGGGAGGAGAAGAGCGGCGGGCGGGACGCGGCGGCGGGCGCGCACCATGCAGTCCTGTGAACACACACTGGCAGCGATGGGGGAAAATAAGTGTCCCTGGACTTTGGACTAGATTACAGCCAGATATTCCAAAAGCATCGAGACACTGCTCTCTGCGGCCTCTGAAAACAAATGAGACCCATAACACCCTTGCATAAGCTTTTAAAACATGGATCAGTGCGGCAAAACGAAAGCTGTTCCCCCCCCCCCACCTCACCTCAATATGTTTTTCTCTTCCTCCTCTTCTGAGAAAGCCTATATAGTGATGAGCACACACTTTACTGTTAGAGAATTCTGTTTGCTTTTCTAATCTGTTGAACCATTCCCTCATTTATATATGAAAGTCTATGTATTGATGAATACACACGTACACACACCACGCATACATACTTTACTGTTAAAAATTCTGTTTGCTTTCCTAATCTATTTAACCATTCATGCAAGAAGAGTGTGAGGCCATTACTGGGGAAGGGGGTGACAGTGCATTGGCCAGCAGAATACCAGTGACCAGGACTGAGTGGGGACTAAATTTAAGAAGCTAAAATGGCAAAAACAATTAAAATTTGAGGATGTCTCCCTAGAAAAACAGCAAGTGTAGGGATTTGCGCTTCATTTATACCAAAGTTGGAAAAGTCAGATTTAAGCCCAGGTCAGTTTTTACATTATGGATATTAAGTAAACAAGTGTATAGTTTCCATAGTGTATTTAAGCACTTTGCTGGTGGAAAGAAGCCTGGTGTTATAGTTTTCATGGACTTTCAGAAGCTATTCACGTTTATAAAAATGCACTGCTCTTACACGCTCATCCTCTGAATCAAAATTTCAGTATATTCGACAAAACCTTGTACACAGAGCTACAGAACTTTTTGCACATCTAATTCCTCTACTTGTTCAGAAGCTTCTTAGAACCTTGAAATAGATCCCCTGCCTGAGGGCCAGTTCCTCTCTTCTTTTTCAAATGAGGAACTTTTCTGATCACCTTGACCTCTTCCCTCAGTTAACATGTCTTCCCAGAAAGTACATAGATTATTCTGCTGCCTTAGGTCATTGTGCCTAATTTGGGTTTTTCCTCTTCCTTTTTTTTTTTTTTTTTTGTGGAGGAGTGTAAAGATGATGCAGAATGTATCTAAAAGTTGTGGGATGATGTGGTTGAAGTGATTTAATTCTTCCTGTTAAAACAACTATTTTTCATTTTGGCAACATACCAAACCTAAAAAGAACAACCAATTTACTTTAAAAAAAAAAAAAAAGACAGTTAAGACAAAGGATACTAAGACAAGGAAAGGCAATACAGGTAATGCATTTGGAGGTCTAGGTCCAGGCCAACTCTCAGAGCTGCCTCTGTTTTCAGCCTCTGTTCTCACCGCTGCTCTCCCCCTCCCTTCCCTCAAAGATGAAGCCCACCTGCTTCCCTCAAGTCTTACCTCAGCCACCCCTCCC
Organism: Balaenoptera physalus; assembly: GCF_965194825.1. NCBI lineage: Eukaryota > Metazoa > Chordata > Mammalia > Artiodactyla > Balaenopteridae > Balaenoptera > Balaenoptera physalus. Next base: position 336,820 of record NW_028126143.1, read on the forward strand.
GCTACCCAGGGCAGAGAAGCCCATCTATTTATGGTCGCCCCCTATTTCCATCTCATATGCTGTTTTCTTCTGATTTTTATTTTTATTAGGCAAACAATCCACACTCCTGAAAACAATTATAAACTGGAAGGTTGTGGGGTGGTTTAGCAGCTTCTTCACAGCCAGCTCTGTGATTTTAGTGAGGATTTAAGGCCCAGTTTAGTTTCACATGTACAGCTTTTGGGCTGTCCCTTTCATGGTTCAATTGTAAGCAACGTCTCCCATCACAGATTAGGGGGTAAAGATTTAGAAGGAACTAATATGTGACCTCTCAGTAAATCAGTTGATAAGACTTAGGAAGTCATTTTAATTTATATTATTAACCTCACACTTTGAAGCTGTCTAAATTGGCTGAAAATAAGTATTCTTGGTGCCTTATTGGTTTATCCTTGCAAACCTTTGTCATGTTTTCTCGTAGTCATTTCCAGTGATAAGCCTGTGTGTGTGTTGTGTGTAATTGTGAGCAATGTACAAGCTTAAATCACGTGCTGACACCACTGTTTCCAAGTTGGTATTCATTAGGCCGTTTCCTCCTGGGCTAGGGCTGCACTAATCCCGACACCGGCTGCCGGGAGAAAACCTCATGGAGCCCACAGCGCACCTTAATAACAGCATCCGTGACCTGCAGTCTCAAGTACAGAATGGGAACCCCAGAGCTAGGAAATGTAGTTGTATATTTTAATGAACTGCTACCCCTGCTAAAGAGGCTTCTTTCACTTTTGTGCTCTACAGAAAGACCAAGGGGGGTAGGAGGGACAAAGCTTTGAATAACTGCTTTCTAACACCGAATGTGGCCAACAGGACAGAGAACATCACAAATCTAGGCAGGTGTGAGGTACAGTGGCTGAGGATTTCCTGCTCCCCCTGCATGCCCTTTCTTGCCTCCAAAGTCCGATCAAGTGATCCTGGGAAAGAAATACGCCTGGGTTGAGGAGGGTGGTTTTGAAAGAAAAAGCTACCAAGACATTAAAGCAGGGTGAATGAAGGGTAGGCAGGATGAAAGTAACTAAGTAACCTGGCTCAGAACTCTCAAAAGCTTCTAGCAGCTTGATGACAATTACAGGATTTATTTCAGTCTGTGGTACATCATTTGAAGACAATAGTACTTCATGTTGTTACAAACTGTATGTATAGTGTGTATGTTTTGTGGGTGTGTATATAAATAATATATATTATATATATGAGAGATTTAGTGACTTTTGATACGGGTTTGGTGCAGGTGAATTTATTACTGAGCCAAGTGAGGCACATACTGAGTCAGTAGTTCGAGTCCAGGGCATTCAGTACTTTTCCTGATTTCCATGTGTGTATAGTGCCTGTCCCATGCGGTATTGTCAGTGTCATGTCAAATCCAGAACTCACAAAGCAGAGCCAGCGACATTTTATTTGTAGACAATCAACTAGAATCTATAAAATTATTACTGGCAGATGATTATAATTCCAGATCCCTAACACTAGCAAAAGGAAACCCAGAGCATCTTGATAAGAAGTTTTCTGTTTTTGTTTTGTTCCTGGAAGTCAGTAGAATAGCAGTTGTATGTGGTTATATTAGTGTCAAGATACTTAATTTGCTGACCTTATTATTTCAGAAAAAAAAATTGTATGTATTATATTTGTGGGAAGTTAAAATAATGCTTTGAGATTTTTATCAAATATGGAGAGTAGTTATTTATGAAAAACAAAGAAATGTCTATTTTTGTTTCTTTGTTCCCAATTAATGTAGCTAAATTTTAAAGTGCATTAAAGCAATGGTAAAGCAAATAAGATGCTGTACAAGTAGTTTTCTCATGCTTTCATGGAGAGACACTGTTTTCTAAGAGTATCTGAAGGAGGTATGTGCATTCTAACTTCATGATCAGATTTCTCGGATGTACTTTGAATATAAGTGGCAACGTTTTTATTGATAATAAAATTAAAGAAATTCCAATCACCAGAAGGAGAACTAATGAAAACATGTTTTACCTGAATGAATATACTTCATAGGTTTCTCCTGCTGATCCTGTGATTGTTTCATGATTCACTTGAAGAAATGAAGGAAAATACACATAAGAACAGAGACATTACCTGAGATTGTGTTCTATTTTATCAACCCTCCATCTATACTCTGTACTGAAGCAATTTGGATAGAAGTGCTGCTGTTGTTGTGTGTGTCTGGTTTGCAGTCAGAAACTCCCAAAACTTTATCATTCAGCAGTTAGATCCACAACTTTGTATTAAGGTCTAAATACAAGTCAGGGAACCCAGATAAGATAAGAGGATATATGGTTCTCCCTCTGTATTTGTGGGTCATTGGTTCCAGTAGTCTCCCTCCCCCCCGTGCCACCCCATACCAAAATCCATGGATGCTCAAGTCCCTTATAGAAAACGGTGCAGTATTTACATATAACCTACGCACAATCCTCCCATCTTCCCCCGCACCCTCCTTTATACTTTAAGTCATGTCTAGATTACTTATAACACCAAATACAAATCCTAAGTAAGTAGTTGTAAATATAATGCAAATGGTTGGTGGTGTGCAGCAAATTCAAGTTTTGCTTTCTGTAACTTTCTGAAATTTTTTTCCCTAAGTATTTTCAGTCCATGGTTGGTTGAATCCACTGATGCAGAACCTGTGGATACGGAGGGCCAACGGTCAATTGATTTAGAGTTGGCACTTCCCTGACAATCTGGACAGATGCTTAGTAAACCTGAGATAATTAATTTAGCATCAAAGTGAGTACTATGAGCATTATTAGATTGGTACATGTTAGGGAATTTGGGAGAACAGAAAATACAGCAGTTGAGCTGGATCCTGGTGCAAGAGCCACTGTGCCTTACCCGTCCAGGTCTCTAGTTGGCACATCTTCCCAATGCTTTCTCATTGTTCATTCCCCCCAGTGGAAAAGGGGGGCACTGTTGGACTTAGGAAGTTGGAGAAATAGGTAATAATGCTTCTTTTAGTGATTTAGTTACAGAGCTCTTACGTGCAACAGAATGAGAGGAAGTAGAGTGGTTCTGTGCATAGATTTGGGAGCTAGACTGATTAGGGATTCAACTCCCAGCTCCATCATTCATGGGCTGTTGATCCTGAACAAATTACTTAAGCTCTTAGTACTTCGTTTGTGTGCTGCATCTTAGTACTTTCTTATCTGTGAAAGGGGGATAATGATAGTACTTATATTTTAGGGTTGAGAGGATCTAAAAGATGAAATCAGGTTAAGGTAAGTAAAACAAGGAGGAAGCAGCCATTCAGGCATGGAATGGAAAGGGAATTGAAAGACTAGTTTTCAAGTTTGTGTCTGCATAAGAATCATTTGGGGTTCCTATTAGAAATGTAGATTCCCAGGCTTCAGCTCCAGGAATTGAGATGAATTTGGGATCCAAGAATTAGGTCTTTTTGTTCTGTTTTAGTAAACTTTTAGAATGATTTTAGGTTTACAGACAAGTTGCAAAGATATATCCGTTTTGCCCTAATATTAACATATTATCATAGCACATTTGTTAAACTAAGAAGTCAACATTAACGCACTACTGTTAACTCCAGACTTCATTTGGATTTCACCAGATTTTCCACTGATGTTCTTTATCTGTTCTAGGATTCCGCGTTGCATTTAGAGAAGCTTCATTTCTTACAGGGACTTTCAGCCCATGAGAGGCAGGTGGTCTGGAGACCACATCTTGAGAAACACTAGGACATGTCAAGGGCTGAGGAAGGTCAAATTGCCCCATCCTCACCACCATCCTGGTGGTGGGGGTGTTGGATATAGAAATTTGATTTGAAGAGTTGGGATGGAATCCTCTCCCTTAGATGAGAAGGGGTTACCTTAAGAAGTGAGGCATCTATTCCTAATGCCAGATGAAATGAGTTTTGGAGTTTGGAAGGTGGGGTTGCTGCCTAGCCTGAGGAGATACATCTAGGGATGTGGGCAGATCAGGGGAGTGAGTGCAGCAAATTGGGAACAACTACTTTGTGGGAACACAGGAGGGCTCAAGTAGTTGATTAAAGGGGATTACAAGGGGCCAGTTAGCCCGTGAGCCATAGAAATCCTGTATTTCCTGGAACCTGGTGATAGTGTTTTAGAAATGGCTCATAGTAGTAACCAACATCAAGCACTGCCACATTGGACACGAGCAGAGAGTCAAAGGGTGAAGCTGAGATGACCTTGTTGAGAGAGGGCAGTGGGAGGTGGACAAAACACTGATGCCCTGCGTTTGGAAGAGTCGGTTCCCACAGTGAGGAGATAAAGGGCCACCATCTGGGGAGCTAGAAGTAAAGGTCAGTAGAATTGAGAACGGTAAGATGAAGGAATAGATGTTGTAAGAAAAAGCTAGCAGAGTAATTTGAGGTCTTGAAGTAGAGATCGACATATTCTTGAGGACCTTAGGTTCTGAGGCTGTCACTGACTTTCTCTAATCACATTCAAATTATTTAGCTGCCCTCACAGCAGTTAAGTAATCACCTAACCTGTTCCTTTTTTTTTTTTTTTTTTTTTTTAAAGAACATTCACCTCTTTTCATTTGACTCTGGATTTCTCTTAATTTCTATACTACTTCACTTTCCTGGTTCTTTCTGCATGTTAGAGATCCTAAACCATAAACTGGTATTCATAACATTTCTTTCACATGAAGTACATGTTATCTCATCTGCCAAACCCATTTAAAACGGACTAGTGGAAATTGCCTCAGAAGCCAAACAGATTGCACCTCTGTACAAGGGACCAGGTGTCTCTGAAGGGCTCCTAGATCTTTTGTATTCTTGCTGGCACGGTGTCAGGCTGGCCAGGCTGGTGAGTGGCTAACAGTTAAGATTTTAGGTGATCTAATCCTTAACTTGATAGATGCTGGGTGTAATCTACAGATTCTGCATAGAAATTAGCACTTACCCCTGGGAGAGCCCCTACCAGCTGTCAAGTGCTTTACCAAATAGCTCTATACTCAAGAATGCGGCTTCTGGGTGAGGGAACAGTCGTAGTCATTTTACATGTGGTTAGAGAGAAGTCTTGGGTGATGAAAGATTTTAGCTAACCTACACGCTATAGGTAAACATTTCCAAAAACATTGCATAACCTGAATACAGAGTGAATTGTTTTCCAGTAAATACTGGCTTCAGCATTTTTCAAAAATCAAGGAATGGTATATTTTATAGAATGGGAAAACTAAGAAATGAAATTTGACCTGTTGTAAAACTAGGATTTAGTGCTGTTGAATTTCAAGAATGGGCATACAGGGTACATTAGGAGTAAATGTGAAAGCATAGGGTCATGATGGAATCTGATACAGGGTGGAAAAAATTTCTCTTAACCAGAAACACTGGGCCCTAAGAAGTTGTCTTAGGGTCAACCACATGAATTTAACATACAAAAATGGCAATTTAATTTGGTTCAAACATACATTTCAAACTTTTGTCTTTTCCTTGTAAAGAATAAAGTTCAGTTCACGGTATACCAGAGTTAAAATTGCACAGATGTCAGTATTCCAATAGAGAAAAATAATTTTTCTTAAAAAGCGAAAAAATAAAATTTGAGTTCAGGTAGTCAGATATTCTTTTATAGTCTTACTACTTTAGGGAACAAACCCTTCCTCGGTATAAAAATCTGGGAAAAAATGCCATAGTTGCCACCCTATTAATAACTAGTTTCCATGCCCCATATTTGTTGGAGAACCTACTTTGTGATGTTTAAATTTTTACCTTAAGTTGCCTCAATTTCCCATTTATTAAAATGGCTGTATTGCCTCTAGAATTAAAGCTGAAGGGGAAAAGCAATTTTTAGCGATTCCCCTTATTCTACCAACTTGTTCTTGAAGCTACAGTCATGCCCAATGTTCCTACCCCCAATTTTTTTTTTTTCAAACCTTCGACCACTCGAGATATGTCAGCATTTCTGCTTAGTAACTGGCATATTACTACGCGGTGCAAACTATTGATATAAACAGTGACTTGTGATCGATTTTTTTTCCCTTCTGTACTAAATCAGATCATTTCTCCTCATCAGCAACTTAACAAGAACAAAGTTAAAGATGTGACCTTAGGGAGGTAACTAAGGTGGAGGAAATACTACGGCAATACTATCAGGACTGATGGAATATTGCTCAAGTGCAGTGGCTAGGGTCTAAAAGAAACTTTAGAGATCTGGTATATTTCCAACTGAATGTTAAGTGAAATAGCATGTTAAAGTCAAATTACGTGGCTTGTTTAAAAGTCACCCTCTTAACAGCAACCACAATTCTACTGCTTCCTGTTCTTCCATTTTCTTTCCTGTTCAATTGCTTGAAACCCTCAAACAACAAGTTCTGATTCTACAGTATTCCTGTAATTCCTTTCTCTGTGGATTTACCTACTTTTATCTTTCAATGTGCATTTCCATCTTGGCACCATAACAAACAATTCAAAAATGCCATCTCATGCATTATGCCACTGAGCACTGTAGCCAGTGATTTTAAGTGGACTAGATTATCTTCAGGTTGAAAAGAGCGTAAGCTGAAGAAATAAATGTCTACATCTTAACTAAAGGCAGGGGTCAAAACAACTTATGAATGGTTAGTTGGAAAATGCTTTAAGGCCCGACTATCAGAGCTGACTGAAAACATTTGAGTTAGGCAGAGTTGTAATGTTATGTGAATAGTGAGAAGTGTTACAAACACAGTAGCCATATATTTTAATTAAAACAGAGTTTATTAGCTTTTCTTTTAATATAAACATGAGGAAGAAAAACCACATAAGTTGTAGCATTCTTTTCAAAATAAAACTGCAATCAGTACTTGAATTTCCAAGCTCCAAACTCCATAAACAATATTTTTTGAGGTGGTAGATTGTAGTATTTTATATACCATAATTTATCATTTATGTCTCTGTCCCTTAAAAATGATGGAACCTGCAGCACTCAGTATAATGTGAAGCCTTGCTATAAAGAGAGAAAGTACTTCTGGCCCAGAAATGCTTTGTTTACAGGCAAAATTCCTAGGATTACATTTGAGAAGGTAGGAGGAGAAAGATTTCACATAGTTGAGAACACTTTTTTTTTTTTTTTTTAATATTTCAAGTTTAGGTGACATTGTTACCAATCTCCAAAAAGACTGATTACTGGACCTCCCTGCCTTTTAAAGCCTGAGGTAAGGGTTCCTAAGGTTTATATGTTTCCTCTTACATAGAACTTGAAGTGAGACACCTACAGCCAGGTTAACACCCAGGATAGAAAAGCTGTTTCGTATCACTTACTCTCCTGTCACTACTACTAGGGTCCAGTTCTTTTCAATTTATTACATGTGAATTAACACTGTTGTTCATAATTCCTTTACCAAATCTAGAAAAAAGAAACTTAGGTGATCAAGCAGGTAAGCAGCCCAGCCTTGCAAGGACTATTTTAAAAAGAGGAGGGGAGGTATCCCCTCAAGTCTTAGTGCAATTTTAAGCTTTGATACTTGTAGAAGTATAAATGCCACAAACTTACGAAACATCATTTGAAAGTTTAATCGAATTTCTTCTAAACTCATTTAGTTTTGTAAATTTTAAACGTTAAGCGTTTATTGTTTTATTTTTTAAAATTTATGTATTTATTTATTTATGGCTGTGTTGGGTCTTCGTTTCTGTGCGAGGGCTTTCTCTAGTTGTGGCAAGTGGGGGCCACTCTTCATCGCGGTGCGCGGGCCTCTCATTATCGCGGCCTCTCTTGTTGCGGAGCACAGGCTCCAGACGCGCAGGCTCAGTAATTGTGGCTCACGGGCCTTCCCAAGCCAGGGCTCGAACCTGTGTCCCCAACAAGAGAGCCTGCGACAGTGAGAGGCCCGCGCACCGCGATGAAGAGTGGCCCCCGCTTGCCACAACTAGAGAAAGCCCTCACACAGAAACGACCCAACACGCCATTAAATAAATTAATTCATTTAAAAAAATAAAAAATATAAAAATAAAAGCTTAATGTTTAAAATGTACAAAAGTAAATGAGTTTAGAAGAAATTCGATTAAAGTTTCAAGTGATGTTTTGCCAGTCTAGCATTTATACTTGTGCGACAGTGTTCTGGAGTATCCAGGCACACTATATTAAAGCTTAAAATTGTTCTAAGACTTTTGGGACACCTTCTATTTCATCACCGGCTTGTTAATTACTGGACCACCATGCTGGCTGGAATTATGAAAATATCCTTTAACACAAGTATATAACAAAGAGGAAAATCATCACAAAATCAGAAGCACCATTATACTTAACAAGAAATGCAGCACGGACCCAACAGAAGGAAATAACCTACTTTCTCTGTTTATGATCGCAAACATGCTAATATGCTAATAAGTACTGCCTGCAAAGAATTTGGATGACATGTGTTATTCAGCAGCTTTTTGGTTTAAATTGATTGCCAATAATGACTAGCAGCTTCAATGATATAGTAGAGAGGAAGAACCCTGCAAAACCTAACGATGCTACAACAGTCTGTTCCGAAGTTTGGCTTTATGAGTTGTTAGGAGTCCCATGTTTTTTTTTTGTGTTTTTTTTCTTTTTTGTTTTTTTTTTGTTTTTTTTTCTTTTTTGTTTTTTTTTTGTTTTTTTGTTTTTTTTTTCTTTTTTTACTTTTTTTTTTTTTTGGAGTCCCATTTTTTGATGGTAATACTGCACTGATTCTAAAGGAATATGCAGCAGTATGGGACAGTGAGGTAAGAAAAACATAGAAGTTATATAGCTAGTGTCTTTAAAGTCTAAAAATTTAAACTATTAATTAAAAAACCTCACATAGCTCACAGCTATCAGATATCTGTGCGTGGATTGGGAGCAGATATCTGTGCGTGGATTGGGAGCTTTTAGCTTTGGAGTGGTTTTTGTAACTCTGTTTACAATAAAAAGGACAGAAGAGCGTGTTACATTGACGAGGTCCCGTTCTTTCCTATGAGCATAATCTTCGCTTGTCCATGAGTCTCTTGAATTCAATGTCTTTCTTTAAGGTGAAAATACTAACTTTGCTGGTTTCTGAGCAGGAGAGGTGATATTTCTCCAGTCTTTGTTTCGAGGGGTTTATGATGTTACAACCCCTCACTTCTCCCTTAAGAGAGGATGGCATTGGAGCGCCGAATACCAATGAAATGATCAGCGCTGAAAGACCTTCTCATAGCAGCTCTACACACGTCTTTGTATTTGTCGTCACACAATCTGGAAATGGCCTAGGAAAGTCAATCAGGTAGAACATAGGTATAATCAGGGGGGGAAAAAAAATGTTCGGACCTTAAAAAAACAAAAAAAGCATCATTGATAAGCCACACATCTCCATTCGTTTAGATAGTTCATAGTTACTGCTACTTTGGATAGCTGATATCTACACTAACTGACAGTTCCCTAAGGTAATAACCTTTAAGGGCTATGATTAGATTGCTGGGGCAAGGGGTAACTTGCCCTAATAACTTAGAGTTACTTAAAAATTGGCTTCCTAATGATAGGCTCCTAATAGCAATATCATCTGTTACCTACACACGTGATCCTTAAACGTAATGGACATACACTTGGGCAAAATCAGTGTTTACTCAGCTATTCAACTTCTCTTCAGTTTTCATTAGTTATTACATACTCTAAGAAAATTTTAATCAGGTAGGTATGTGCTGAAGGTAGGAGAGGTCTAATGACAAGCGCTGAAAGGTGCTATTTCACTTGCACATAAATTATGGTAGAAAAACATCTTATTCTAAAGTACCACCAAGGTACCACAGAAAGTATCAATTTTAAATGTGTTCATTTCAGTTGTGAATTTTGCTGTATACCCACCAAAAATCATAAGCCATAAGTATTACGTTGTTCCATGTACGTTACCATGTATATTAAAAACTCATGTACTTTCTACATCCAGTATCTGAATCCACATTATACCTTCCAAGTATAGGTCTCTCAGGTTAGCCACGGACGCTTTGTCTAATAAACTCATGGGACTGAACTGTGATACACATATACACACACACACACACACACACACACGAACTGCAAGCTGAGTAAAAAACAGTTAAGAGGGAATTCCCTGGTGGCGCAGTGGTTAAGAATCTGCCTGCCAATGCAGGGGACACGGGTTTGAGCCCTGGTCCGGGAAGATCCCACATGCCGAGGAGCAACTAAGCCCGTGCGCCACAACTACTGACCCTGCGCTCTAGAGCCCGTGCTCTGCAACAAGGGCAGCCACTGCAATGAGAAGCCTGCGCACCGCAATGAAGAGCAGCCCCCGCCCGCCGCAGCTAGAGAAAGCCCGCGTGCAGCAGCGAAGACCCAATGCAGCCATAAATAAATAAATACATTTATTTATTTATTAAAAATATCAAGACAGTAGAAATAGTCCAAAACATCAATTATTAAAAAAAAAAAGACAGTTAAGAGTGGTAAGTAGATTATGTAGGTACATCTGATTAGGGATACAATTTTAAGAAATTATTCATGTATGGTTATATGTAAGTGTAGAGGTTCAAATGGAAAACCATTAAGAACAGATTAAATATGATTGAAAGTATTCTGAATTATGGTTACAGAAGAGACAATTTTTTTTTTTATAATGTGGGATCCCTGTATAAACCATAAAAGACACAGGATATATGATGCCAACGGGTCAATAAGCTCTTCAAACTGTTAACAGCTTTCCATTTTCCTAATCACTGCTTAATATAATTTAGCTACAGGTGTGGCTTCGGTGGCTGACAGAAAACCCCAGTTAGTGATTTCACAGCCTTACCTCTAAGTTCTGTGCTCTTTCTTTGCTAAGAGGAGTGAATAGAACATTCAGGTTGTTGTCATCTGCTAAGGAGCGAAGGTCAAAGTAGTATTTGGCATACACACTGAAAGGAACATTAATATTAAACTGAAGTAGCTCCACGAAGTGCCTTTCCATCTCATTCCTGGGGGAGGAGGAGAAGACAAAACCAACACAGGACAATTTTAGTCAACTGGGCTATCTTCAAAAATACCATTCTGAGCTACTAGGATGGCTCTAAATACTGTTTTGAAACCAATAATGGCTACCCAGCTGGATTAATACCCTAATGTGCAAACAAGGTACAGCTATTTGTGGTCCTTTCTGCGTCCCAGCACTTTGAGTCTGGGACAAGGGGGAAGAGGTCATGGCCCTCTTATGCACTCATGCTGCTGACTCAGGGGCTCATTCTTCAGAGTTCCATTAGTGCAGCTGTACGATTCATGCTCCACACTCACTCACGAGGCCCCGCTCTAGTGATCAGTTGAAAGGAATGATGTATGCTGTTTATTAGCTCTGAAGAACTTGCAGACATTTTCACCTGGCTGGTGACAGGAAGGGGCTTACTGAAGTAGAGACGAGCCAACAAAAGGAGTGGGCACATCACCACGGCAACAAATGGATCCATCGAGAGCCACTGCTATTATCTCTGAGGGGGGAAAACTCTTGAGGCAACAAGGATTCATCTCAAGTAAATAAATAAATAAGCTACATTCGATGGGAAAGGGAATCCCCCCCACCCCCACCCCCACCCCGTGCATGGGGCTGTGTCAAAGGGCATAATGCAAGTTTCTGTTCACCTTAAAACCTTACTAGGGTGAGTTGTCGTCACCATGACAGGACAGGATGCACTTTTTAAGCTTAGGAAGGCAGTAAGATTATGTCTCAGCTAGGCTAAACCCACTTTATGATACGACCTCTGATAGAGCAGTTGTTGCCCCCGGTGTTAGGAGAGCAGCCCAGAATGTTCAGACCTACCGCCCCTTGCCAGGACAGACTGCACACGCCCACAGAGGGCGAATTCAATGAAGTGGGAAAGTAGAGTGCTGGGAGCAGGCTTCTGCTATATGACCATATCCAGCCATTTGCTTGCCAAATGTTTAAGTAAATAAATATAAAGTTAGAGTAAATCTTACCACTTTTCACAGCAATCACTTTAGAGAGTTGATTAGATAAAAATGATAAATACCCAAACAAACATGCAAGTGGCTTATTTTACCATACATTTGGTTTCTTGGTTTTCAAGTGTTAATATTTTATCCATTGGATAAATCAACAAATGCTCCATGTTCTCCTGTATGGAGAGCAGAGTATGAGCAGAAATGAGGTTTCTCATTTGTTGAACTTTAAACCTAACTGAACCTACTTCCAAAATTAATTTCCTGTTCATACGGCCAGAAGTCTATAGAAATGTAAATCAGATAATGTTTTGATAATCAGCTAATCAGGACTTAATTTACTACAGGAATAAATGCACTTCACTATCCCTTTTATATTTTCTCCACTAATACATTTTAATTGTGTGGAAATACAGTACTTCATAGGATTAACATGTCTATTAATAGAGCTTTAATCACTGAAGAAAAGCATTATGCCTACAGAATATGCATCTTCTGTGTTTTTTGCTGTTTGTAAATGGCTAGGTGGCTGAAGAGCCTACCACTTACAGGCGCAGCAAACTGTCTGAACAGCAGCTGCTCAGTTTAACTTACTCTTTTGAAGGGAAATATATATTTAACAAGACACAGAGATGTTAGAAAGTTTTAAGGAAAAGCTGATAGACAGCAATTTTTCAATTCAGACTCAAAATGAGACCATTACAAATAGTAGTCAACAGCAGAGGGATGAAACAAATGTGTATTAAACACTTTGTTGTAATGCTTTCCAACTCCCAAAGATCATAAACAAAAGCAGCCTATTATAAACATAACTCCTGGTGATTCTCCGTTCTACACAGAAAAGCGTTGTTTAGAATTAGTTTCTTCATAGCTGGACAGTGCCGCCAATGCTCCTGGGCTCAATGTCTATGAACACCCACACGTTTCCCTCCATGTTCTCGGATGTTGTACCTGGAACCAGAGCCCCAGTCAGCTCAGCTGCAGATTCTGAGAAAATTTCAGCTGCCATCATGGCAGGGATGGTGTTCACGATTACAAATTTTCCTTCCTTCAAGGGACCAGTTTCAAGACTGATGATAGTGTTGGTCAGCGTCACTTTAGTTTCTGCAACTTCCAAAAGTACTTCTATTCATTTCAAATTCATTATCTGCTGTTCCACTGTTTGCTAAGATTGCTACCAGCAATATCACCACGACCACCTGGTTTACATGATCACCAAAGTGGGCATTTTCACCAAAAGCCACTTTGACAGCTACTGACAGTCACTGGTCCCTTCTCTTAGTCACAGCTTTCCTCGCTTCAGCTGTAAATATGCACTTTGGTAATTGTGAATTATCTAGGGTAAGGGGCAAAGGTAACAAAAACAAACTCTTGCCCCTGCCTGCCATCTTGATCGGCCTCTGCTGTCCAATATAATCAAGAGGTGTCCTTTCACATTTTCCTGAATGCCACCCACAAAGACAGGTTCACTGTCAAGCGGGCACTTCGAGAGTCTGCTGGAATTACCTCTCTGGCTCATCCTGCTTCCCACCCTTGGGGCCCTTCACCAGAGCCAGATTGGAAGCCTGGCGTTTCATGCCAATGTGAGCGTGCCATCTGTGAGGAGAACCTGCCTAGTTAACTCAAGGCCCCACAAAGTGCCGCTGTGTTTGCTGAGTGCCCTGGGTGAGGCCCCAGGGATGCTTCCCGGACTACCTGAGAGGTAGGTGTTTCCTAACTCAGCAGACTTTAGGGGAGGAGACAGGAACACAGGGATCTGAAACCTTTATATGTGGCTACCTGTACATCATAGTTTCTGTAACAACAGAACCTCAGATAAAAAGGAGAAAAAGACCAGCAAAAGCAAATACACAATGTGTGACTCAGGTTGAAATTATAACCTGTCAGTAATCTAGAGGCCCTAAGACCTTAACAGTGGCCACTTGCTTCAAAGACCAGGCATGTGCCCCTTAAAAATGGACTGGACCTGGTAGACAGCTTTAAGAAAGCTGTCAAGTTACTTACTGTACCATGTTGCTCTGGTAGTGAGCTTATAAAATGTTTGGCAAAAACCACCAGAAAAATAATTTCAATTTCTCAAGCAGAATATTACAACAATAACACATCAAGACCTACCAATGAATGAGGGGAAATACAAATTGTTATACTACAGCTAGATAGAAAGAAGGCTGTAATTTTATGTCTATTTCAGCTCTCTGCACAAGGTAACCTTTCTTAAAATGTAACATTTCGTAAAAATGTAAACTTTATGAGAGCAAATGAGGTATTGGAAAATGGTTAGAAAGTTCACGGTAACCTTACAAACTCACATGTCCTCAACTGTAACGTCCTTGAGGATCTGGCAGTCGTCCACATTCCATACAGCCCGATCGTCCCAAAACTCGGAGGCAAGAAGAATGGCTCCCAAAACAATTCTTTTCCAGTTAGTGGGGCAAATGTCGATCTCAGCATAAGTTAAAAGCCTTTCTAAGTAAACCTGCAAAAGTAGAGCACTGATCTTTGATTTTCGTTCAGTTTAAGTGCTGTGATAAGAATTGTTAGGAATGACAGATTTCATCTCTTTTTGACACCCCTTTTATTCCTAGGTTCTACAAAGACTTTGCTCAGCCAAGCCAAGGCCAGAGGCCAGGTCACAGTTGTAAGTCAGATATTTCTGTGAGTCTGATATTTCTACTCTGCCCGTGTGAATTTCCAACCCAATTTTGGTCACAGGAATGAAAGGACATCTCAGCAAAGGGCATTCTAAAGACACGCATTGTATTATTACCTTCCCACTTGTCAAGGGCAGCACATACAGCCCAGTGTCGACTTCAACTGTTCAGTAAATGCTTGAGTGCCTATCACGTGCAATGTTAACTACAAGACTGGTGGTGGTTGCATGGCGATTTTACATAACGCTTGAATGTGTAAAATTCTGGTAAGACTGAGCACATCTTTACCTTCTCTTCAGAGTCACCAGTCCTTTTGTGGCATGAACTTGAAGATAAAAACTGGTGGTCAAGAGAGCCTCCCAGTGGCTGCTGCGTGGCACAGCAGGACAGGCAGTACAAAGGGGCTTTACAACTGTCAAGTATTCCCATATTTTAGTGCCTTTTTAAGGAACACACATGCATACAAAGGATAGTCCTTTTCATAGCCCCAATTTTTCACATCTCCATTATCATTTCATTATTCATTTCTGTCTTACATAATCTGCAGCTTAGTCAATTCTTTTGGTTTTAAGGTGGGAAGACCTGCCTGTGTCTGTATCCCTGGGGCTCCTCTAAACCTGCCGGTTTGTGAGATGATTTCATGGTTTCTTTTACATGTATCAAATGTCTACCCTACAAAGAACTGGATGGAGTTAACAGCTGAGCAAAGATTAGAGAGGTAAGCTGTGATTTGTTGTTACCTCTGTAGAAGAGTGTATATGCCATTTGACAAAAAGAAAAATGTCCAGTTTGAAAGAGTCTGTTTACTCTCTGAAGGGTTATCAGATTGACAGCTCAGATTCGCCCATGCCCTCCAAACTCTACTGTGTTTTCAAACACGGGTATTGAGATTATATGTTCTTAGTGAAATTCGGCTCCCATTCCCCAAAGAACTCAGCACTCTCTAGTACCCTAAGAACGACTCTCCCCGCAAGGTTCAACTCTACTTTATGGGACTCATCAGAGGCACTGAAACGACACTGGCAATCTCTCAACTTCCTCTCACCTTTGTACTGGCAAACTTGGTACACGTGCCGATATTCATTTATCCCACTTGCCCTCCTGTCTCGGAGGAAGCGAGATTTCTTTCTTTTCACTGAAGCTAACTCTCCTATGAATGAAGTTGATCCCACCTCACTTCTGCAGAGCACTGTGCCCACAGTTAGTCTCCTTTTGAACAACTTCTCCCTCTCTGTCAGAGGCTTCCTCCAGTGTGAATGCTTCCATGTCCCCAGCCTGTCCCCCACTGCCCCTAGACGGCGTCCTCAGGGCTGAGGCCAGCTCCTCATCTCCCATCCTCTCCTTAACCCACTTCAGTCAGCCTCCTGCTGCTACCACTCTACAGAGACTACTCTTGCCGTGGTCACCGGTGCCTTCGCACAAACAACCCAGAGCTCTTCGTCCCAGAGCTCCACTCCCCAGGCCTTCCCTCATAAATGAAAGAGCACTGCCACACGCCCAGTCGCTGAGACCAAAAACCTGCACTTGAGTGTATCCTGCTCCAATCTGTTAGAACTTCTTGTTATCTCTACCTTCACTGGTACCCTGACCGCTTTTCTGTCTGTCACTTCTGACTTGTATCGCTGCCACTGCCTAACTTCTCTGCCTCCCAACAGACTACAGTCTGTTCTCCCCAAAGCAGCCAGGAGAGCCTCTTCAATTAAGAGTACTTTATGCGCCTGCTCCAGATCTGCCAGAGGTTTCCCATCAAACAAATACCTTCTTCCCGTGGCCTGCAAGTTACGAGGCCCTGTGCGGTACGGCCTTGTCCTTCCGTGACCTCATCACCTATGCCCTTTCCCTCATTCCCCGCTCGGATCACAATGGCCACCTTGCTTTTCCTTGAACGCACAGAACAAGTTCCTGTCTCAGAGCCTTGCACTTGTCCCCTCTGCCCGTAATGCCAGCGTACCTGATCTTCCTCAGTTCAGCCAGGTCCTGGGTTCAAACATTACCTCTTTAAAGAGGCTCTTCCTGAGCTTTCTAGTAAGCCCCTCTAATCACTTTATTCCTTTACCTTGCTTTCTCTTCATGGTTTTTACCACCACTTGAAATAGTCATCTTTTAAAAAACACTCATTAAAAAAAAACACTTATACTTTGCTATACACCTGAAACTAACACAACACTGTAAATCAACTGTACTCCGATAAAAAAAAAAAAAAAAAAAAAAAAATTTACGTCTTCCACACTTGCTCCATAAAGGCAAGAACTTTATTTATCCAACTTGTTCTCTCCTCCACCCCCCACATGTAGAAAAGTGACACAGAGTAGGTATTCAGTGACATGGTATTTATGACATGAGCAACTTCTTGGTAGCATTTAGCGTTTGGACCATACTCTCCTTCTTGAACCTCTCCTGGTGTCTCTTAGGGTTCTCTGCTGGGTTTCCTACCACTGTAGCCACTCCTCTGGGGATCTGTCCCTTAAGTGCTGACAGTCCCTAGTAGGATCTATCTTCTACCCACTTTTTATTTTACATACTTTCTCTGCATTTGAACAGCTACACTTAATTCCCTCCCTCTAGCTCAGATTCATGCTCCAATCCCATATATTCAAATGATTACTAGACACTGCCATTCTGCTGTCTCGCAGGTACATCAAGCTTAACTTGTCTACAAAGAAATGCCCCTCTTCCAACCCAAATACTCTCCTTCCTGCATTTCCTAGCTCTCCATATGCAAGCACCATTCCTGCCTCTCTCAAGCATGTGCTAAGCACTCCAAGTGGCCCGTAGCGCCAAGAAAAGGCCTGTGTCTGATCCAGTACCCACTGAGGGGTCTCTTTTCAAAAGGACAAGCCTCCTGTCCTAAATTCTGCCTTGATAGGAGCAGGCAGTGAGTGGCCTAAGTATTCCTTCCCTGCAGACCACGCAGCTGACTTTCCCCCCTACAGGTTTGCTATAGGGAGGAGTAAAACAATCCCAACTACCTCTCACTTGAATATGATTTATTATTCAAATGATAAAATCTTACCATAGGAATTAGGAATGGATGACAAAAAGGTCCTTACACAGCTGTAGCTTAGCAGGCTAACTAGAGTAAAGCCTTCTGAAGTCCTACTGGCACCCTAGTCCTGGGCAACTTCACATGCAGGCAGTAAGAGGACAGCAGGGATGGTTAACACCATTATCCATTATCCAAGGAACAGAGAACTGAGGGCAGTAGTTCTCAGTCAGGACACACATCAGAACTGCCTAGGCAGTGCAGTCTGGGACTCAGCTTCAAACTCCCCGGAACCTGTTTCTGCCTGTGGACCAGAGCGCTCAGTGATTGCCCCGCCCCACCACCACCACACGCGTCGTCTGTGTGTGCGTGTGTGCACTGTGAGTGCGTGTGTCCCCTCAGGTGTGGAAGGAGAAACCAGAAATCTCTCCTGCTGCCTTTAATAGCAATTGTTTTGTCATGAGAAAAACAATGGCAACGTTTTAAATCATAATGATGATTAAAGCTCAAATGTGTATACTTTACTTTCTTTTGATAGGTTTCTCTGAATAAAGTTCTAATGATCGTTTCAGGAACCTACTTTCATTTGGGAAAAACAGGACCATACCATGTGTACAAGACAGAAATTTCTACAGATGCTTTATGAAAGAAAAAATATCTTACCAAAGTTACTACTGCACCTTCAGCAGTTAGCTGTACGGCACTAGAAAGAGTATGAACAAATCCGTAAATGAATTTGTGTTCAGGATCATGCTCGAAGTATTCCTCTGGAATCTTTTCTCGCTGAAGGGAGAAAAAATGCAATTTAAGTATCCACGGAAGAAAAATACTTAAAAGTACCCTTAAGATAGCAGTCTTCACACTTGGGCCCACGTGCCCCTTAAAATAATTCTGATTGGGTGACATGTCTTGTAGTCTTTTAAATCTAAACAATGGGATCCTAAAATACCACAGTGATCCAGTACTCACCACCATTCATTAAAGAAAAATACAGGCACAACCGCAGAAAATTTATGTATTTCCACGTTCCTCCCCACAGAATTCTAACCAAATGTAAACTATTGGGTTGGCCAAAAAGTTCATTTGGTTTTAAGTAAAAATAAAAGACACAGTTTTCATTTTCACCAAGCATTTTATTGAACAATATATTCACTAACCAAACAAACTTTTTGGCCAACCCAATATTTTTAGGCTCAAAAGTCTTGCTGATCACCATATGTCATACTTTTCTGTAGTCAACTTTGAAAACACATTTCCAGTGTCCTGTAACCATAAGGCTCTAAGAATGTGCTGTCCTGTACAGCAGTCGCCAGCCACGTGTGGCCACAGAGCACCCGGAGAAGTGAATTTTAAAACTTTGTCATTTTAATTCGTTTAAAATGTAAACAGTTTTCTAATTTTCTTCTTAGAGGCCTTATCATATTAGGTTTATTTACAAATATTTATATTGTTTGATGCTATGGAAAATCATCCTTTAAAAAGATACATTTTCTGTTACTTGGGTATGTTTACTTACCTGCTCACTATTCACACAAAGTGCAACTCGGTTCATATCCATCAACCCCTTATACAGCACGCCTTCGGGAAAATGACTAGACACAACATGGCGTGGGGAAGAAGACTTAAAGGAAGATGAATTTGACTTCGAGCTGGAGGAAGTAATTTTCTTCTAGTAATTAATTTCAAAGCAAATCAGCATGAAATAAACACAACTGTATAAGAGAAAAATACCACTTCAATAAAACTGACACTTACTGTGAGTGGATGTAATCTCTCATCAAAAATATCCAAGGATCTATCTGCATCTCTATAAAATAAGAATGTGCATTTAAAAAATTAATTCAGGAGTTACTATCATAGTAACATATCTGCTAGGAGTAGAGAGAGGGGTAGAGGAAGCTTAACCTTCAACGAAGCAAACAGCTTTATAAATTCTTCTCCTGGATTCCACCCTTAGAAAGGTTTCCTGACCTATTTTTACTCAGCACATCAAGTTCTGTGAAACCTTTTCTACAACAACCAGCCAGAGTTGCCTCTATAAGCACTGACCCTCCCTAACAGGCAATGCTAGTAAACCAATATATTTTCACCCCTCTAACCTCACACTGGAATATGCAAGAACATTTTATAAAGCAGTGGTGGTGGGCAATAAATTCTTCTCCAATCAATGTGAATATGAGATTCATGGTTTTTTCCCGTTTTTTTCTCTTTAGTTCTTTATATTCTTATTGTGTATTTCTTCTTGTCTCTTTTAAATAGTTTGAGTTAAAAATGTAATTGTCTTTTTATTTTAAAAGAAACCAGGCTTTTTAATTTAAAATTTCACCACACTAATACACTGCGCTCATTTGAACAGCGGTTCTCTAAATGTGGTCTGCAGGCCTCTGGGATTCTCCCCTATCCCCTCCTTCAGGAGGCCCAAGAGGTCAAAACTGCTTTTATAAGAATACTAAGACACTACCTGCCCTTCACATTGTGTGACATTTGCTATGG
Organism: Balaenoptera physalus; assembly: GCF_965194825.1. Classification (NCBI taxonomy): domain Eukaryota; kingdom Metazoa; phylum Chordata; class Mammalia; order Artiodactyla; family Balaenopteridae; genus Balaenoptera; species Balaenoptera physalus. Next base: position 356,784 of record NW_028126143.1, read on the forward strand.
ATGTATAAAAGCAAAAGTGGGTAAAACTGCTGGTTTCTGAGCATGAATCAAGGCAGTGGTACCAAACTGAATTAGAAGTCATTCAATTATTCACTGCCACTTGCAGTTAAAAAATCTGCTTGAAGAACATCCTTGATAAAAGAGTAAAAATTAATAGTGTTCTCAAACCTTGGTCCTTCTTTTTAATATTCTGAATAAGTGGAAAGTATGCATTAAGCACTTTTACATACTGAAATATGGCTGTGTTAAGGAAAAGCACTTGTGACTTGGCGGTAAGTCATTTTTTTCATAGAACACCATCTTTATTTGAAACACTTTTTTCATCGAACACCATCGTTATTTGAATGTACAACTGACACAGTCATTCTTTCAAAAATGAACAAAGTGAGCCTGTCACTTCAAGGAAAATAACTCTAAAGTTATTTGTTGCCAATGATAAAATTCAAGCCATCAAGCTAAAAATATCAGGAGTTTTGGAAAACTTCTACCTTCGATTGTGAACTTGACAACTTCTCAACACTTAAAAGACTTTTCTGGTAAGACTGGTGGTGATACTAACAAAAGTGAGTTTTTGACACTGTCTAAAGAAATGTGAACCAATACTTTCCAAATGACCAATGTATAATATTATAAAGTCAGGTACAGGTAAAAAGATCTACTCAGTATGCATGACAGATCAATGGGTATTAATTTAACATAGTATTTATTACAAGTTCATTGATATGATTTAGAATTCCATTTTAACTAATTTAAGAAACTAGCACATGCAGACTTTTGGTACAGTATCAAAGAATATACCAAATTATCTGAAGGCTTTAAAAATACACCTTTTTCCAACTATATATCTGCAAGCGGCTGGATCTTCTTCATATTGTTTCTTCAAAACAAATGACTGAAGACAGAATAGATATGAGAATCAGCTGTCTTCTATTGAGGAGATACTTTTCTCTCAATATTTTTTGTTGTGGAAAATAGTTATTTTTCATTAAAAAAAATGATTTATGTTGAACACTGGGGTTACCAATCAGGGGTGATTTCGTCCCCCAGGGGACTTCTGGCCATGGCTGGAGACAGTTTTGGTTGTCGTAATGTGGAGGGAAGAAGGTGCTACTGGCATCTAGTGAGTAGAGGCCAAGGGTGCTGCTATATATCCTATAACACACAGGACGACACCCCACAACAAAGCATTATCTAGCTCAAAATTTCAGTAGTGCTAAGGCACACCCTGTTTTAATATACAATGGATTTAATTTTTTAAATTCTCAATTTCAATTTCTAATACAGTAAATTATCAATATAACCCATATTAACAAATACTCTTTGGAATGCTCAGTAACCTAAGAATTAAGGGTCCTAAGAGAAAAATAAATGATTCACTTCTATATTGTAATAAAAGCACTCTAATAATAAAAGCTTATGCCAGTAACATCTATAGTTATTACCTAACACTAAACTTGATACCTTGTAAATTAATTAGCTGGAATAACAAGATAGGTTTTAAAAGAGCTCACCTGTTCTTGATGTGGTAATATATTGCTAAGGTCATACTGTGGAGGAAAAAAAATACATTGTCATCACTGATTTTTATCATATCAGGCCTGAAGACATTTTTAAAAAGGGGTTAGCAAGGAGGGAAGACCTTCCAGAGGCCCAGTGGCCCCGAAATCCTCGAATTCAGAACAGTACCACATGGGTGCTTTCCCCCTTGTTTTAGGTTCTTCAGCTTTTAGCAAAATTAGGAGACCCAAAATGCTAGATATGCTGTTAGAAGGCATGTTTTGGTTGATTATTATAATATATAAATTATTACATATGTCCCCTGTCATTTGTCCTTCTACCCACAAAACCTTCTGTCCTGTACAAGTTATATCTATCTATACACATGCTTAAATTTAAGCCATATAGTAGTTTGTGTGTGGGGGTGTGGTTTTTTTGTTAGCCCCTGCATTTCAGTTGATTTAGTTCACTATCCACCTACCCATCCGTTTTCCATTATTTCCCTAAAAGTAAATAATAAAAGTGCTCTATACCAAAATGATTTCAAATCACTGTTACATAATTATTAGAAAATTTAATAGCAAAATTTTATACCCACAAAACTGATGATAGGTCTAGCTATCCTGAAATAAGCAGTGCTAATAAGACAGCATAATACTACACAGTATCCTATTAATGACAGGTATTTCCAAATTATTTTAAATAAAGTATTAACGAACAGATAGATACAAGTCCTTAGGTAGTCTTTTTTAAGTTACTATATTCCTAAGTTATTCACAGATGTTGTATATTAGGCAACAAAGGGGTTCTCTGGTTAAGTTATATGCTCCCCTTTGTTCTCAGTGTCTAAAATGAAACTCAAAATAATTGAGGGAAGGCAAATCTGAATTTTAGAATAGGTCTATAGAATCTTAGCACTTGTATAAAGGCCTGTAACACCGTTAGCATCAAAGATGGATACTTCTATAGTGCTTCAAAGTTTCATCTTCAAATTGATTTTAAAATCACAGCATTAGAAGTTTTATGATGGAAAGGACCACTGAACCGTAGATGACATTTAATTAAACAACCCATTTTACAGATAAGGGAACCAAGGCTTAAAACTGACTTACCTAAGGTCCCACTAATTATCAGAAGCAGTTCTCTTTCTCCTGCTCTCTAACCAAATAGTGGCTCCCAAGCTCAGCTGCACACTGGGATCATCTGAGAAGCTTTAAAAACTGCCTGGCTTCTGCTTCAAGATGTTCTGATTTAACCGGCACTGGGTATGACTTGGGCATCAGGACTGTTTTTAAAGATCCCCAGATGACTGCAGCGTGCAGCAAAGTTTAGGGATGAATGAGTTAGGGTTAAGATCGGAGAATCACTCGGGATGCTTTTGTCCATATAATCATGCTTCACATCATTCCCCATCTTGTCAACAGGTGTGTGTGCGTGGGTGAGAGAGAGATAGACAGACAGACAGACACACAGACACTGTGTCTTGGAGGCGGGGGCAGGCGGGTGGACTTTGTGCATCCAGAAACATATATCTTGAAAAGTTGCATAAGTGATTCTAATAAGGCTCACCTACCCCACTGAGAACAACTACCCCACTGAAAACTAACCCCATGATAAACATTTTCAAAATCATTCCTAAAAGCCAATTGGCCCTATTAATTTTCTCAGTAAACCTTTATTTCACCAATAATGAATGTGATGAATGATCATTTCTAAAACTTCATGAGAGCAAATTAAAATTTACTGTACTTCCAAAAATTAGACTAGGTCGGGAAAAAAAAGGATGAAACTTTCTTGTCTGAGCAAGGTTAATCTTTTTTTTTTTTTTTTTTTTAATTTTATTTAATTTTACTTAATTTGGGCTGCATGGGGTCTTTGTTACTGCGCGCGGGCTTTCTCTAGTTGCCAAGAGCGGGGGCTGCTCTTTGTCGTGGTGCGCGGCCTTCTCACTGTGGTGGCTTCTCTTGTTGCACGGCACGGGCTCTAGGTGCGTGGGCTTCAGTAGTTGTGGCACACGGGCTCAGTAGTTGTGGCTCGCGGGCTCTACGGCACAGGCTCAGTAGTTGTGGCGCACGGGTTTAATTGCTCTGCGGCATGTGGGATCTTCCCGGACCAGGGCTCGAACCTGTGTCCCCTGCGTTGGCAGGCAGATTCTTAAACCACTACACCACCAGGGAAGTCCCTGAGCAAGGTTAACCTTCAAAGTACTTTTGAATTATATACTGGACATCAGACTCTTTTGAATTCAAAAGAAGCTGCGACTCTAGCCAAAGTAGAGTGGTTTTTGTACCCACAGATTCAGTGTCTTGGCTGAAGAAAAACATTCAGTGATTATGTGATAAGTGCCCAAACTCAGGACTTTAGAGATGGGGCTCAGTTTTTGCTGAAACATGATTTGACTGCAACTATTATTGTAAGCAAGAGAGGAAAGTTACATTATTATGACTGTGAACTTGCTGTCTTTAATTAAAGTAGAAGTTACTGATAATTTAAATAGCTAAAAAAAAAGCTGGCACATTAAAAACCAATTAAAAATACAATTAGCTTATAAAATTAAGACAACAAATAAAATTAAGGATAAGGACATTAATATTTTCAAATAGCATTTCCCAAACTGTGTTCTGGAAAATCAACATTCATATCCTAAGGAGATGTTAATGTTTCGTGGACAACCGCGAGGGAGGAGGCAAGCAGCTCTGCATCCCGTTTGGTTTTTTTCTCTTAAATAAGCTTGAAAGGTTCATCATTAGGGTGTTTTGAAAGTGCATCTCCAATTGTGGACTATGAGGTGCTCCCAGAAATTAAAGAATAGTTTCCATCATCATGACACTGTTCGTGTCTCCTTAAGTATAAGCCTGACCACAGCCATGTTTCCGAAACCTCACCTCTTTTATTGTTCTCTGCTGTGAGTGATACAGTGTGTTGGAGATATATTTATATATATAAACAAAACTTAAATGTGTCTATTAAGTTAAAACCTCAGTTGAACAAATTTCATCTACAAAGAAATTAAGCTTGAGTGATTATTTCTTAAGACTGGTTTGATATATTCTCCCCCTCTTTGGGGGACAGGAAGGAGAAGTAAAATTTCATACAGAAAGAGTGCAGGAAAAAAAAAAATGCACAGTGGGATAAATCTGACAAACTCCAATTAAATTTAAATGCAGCTTCGCTTTGGTGCCAGTAGGGGACAAGCTGTTCCTTCTTCTAAGAGCAGCTTCCAAAGTAGTGCACGTTGTTTGAGGACTACAACTCATACAGAAATAATTGTCTCTAGAAACAGCCAATCAAAAGCACCTCTCTTTCTCATTGTGTTCAACAATGGCTTAGCAACAGAAACGCGTCAAATAAAGATTTATACTTTTTCTGGGATTTCTTATTTGCTAACTGGCTTTCCCTTCTATCATGCGCTCTAAGATTAAAATGGAAACTGAAAATTCATATTTAGGTCCTTGAAATCAATCTATAGTTGACACCAGTTTTTTAACCTGATCACTGAAAAGGACAATTCAAATGAATGAACTTATGTATGGCTAGGATGCTTTTAGCGATAAGGGGGTCTGTCACTCAGCCCTTGGCAACCTACTTGTACTCACCATTTTACTGTGGTTCTAAGATTAGGCTGGCTGACCGTGCTGTCATCTAGAAATATTGTTGAGCATGAGCTATACTTTTTAGTAAGCTGCCCTGGAGATACCTGAAGGGGAAGGGAAATAGAAGAAAATGTCACAGTAAGTTAAACCTATCAAGTGTGTGTTTTTCCTTGGTTAAAATGTCAAACGATAAAGCATTAAGATTTTTCTTACACTCCATGAACTGCCTGAGTGTGATATCATGTGCAGCTCTATGGGAAACCTCTATACTCTGACTTCCACAGACGAGCTTTGAGAAATGGGTTATAAAATGCTGCCTTGATATAGTACCTATAATCAAACCTGGCAAGCACCTATTATAAATTACCTTTATAATAATGTAAAAAGTTTAGAATAAGATTTCAGGGTTTTTTCCTTAAGCAATGAAATGCAGCTGAGATTTCCTATTTCTATTCATTTACTACAATAAAACGTAATGCTTTATGTAATACCGATGTAGGAGCATTTCACTGCAGTAAATGAACACCAATAATAAATGTATTAGTTCAGGAGACAGTGTGACGAAACAAACGTTTTCCAATCAGAGGCTGGGCATGCCAGGGCTGCTCTATCACTAAAAAGCTGGGGGCCATAAGTCTCTCTGGGCCTCAATTTCCTTATCTGGAGGACAAAAAGGTACTGCTTAAAGATTCTCTCGCATCCAAAAAAAACGGATAAAACAACTCTGAGAATTTAACTTCTCACTTCATGTTTAAGTAAGACTGCCATGACATTACTCAAGTGAGAACCTCAGAGAATACTTGCCATTCATTTCAAAATTGTACTAATTCTGTTCTACGTGTTATTTGACACTCCTGCCTCACCCATGCTGCTCTCTGCCTGCAATGCCTTTTTCTTCCTCCTGTCCCAGCAAGCTTGACCCCATCTGCCTCTAGGATCCCTTTGCCAGCAGGCACACCACAAAACTTCTCACTTTCTGCACACTCACACTTCTAATTTACCAACTGTTCCATGGTCTCAGCTGCTTGCATAGTACCACCCTCTTAAGTAAACAAGCTTCTCCAGGTTAGGAAGATTCTTCTCCTACCTCCAGCTACTGAGCACAGAATCTGGGACAAATTAGGATTCGACAAGTGTTTGAGAAATTATTTAAGATCAGTTACAACTGGAGGTAAATCTTACTAAAGGTACAAATTCGTGAGAATTTATCTACAGTGGTGTTGGATAGGTGACAAAGAACTTTTTGAGACCCTCTAGAGAATGAACTATCTTTAAAACACTTTAGAAGTATCCATTTATTTGTGAAGAGCCCATGAACACGGCAATAGTCAAATACTAAAATGGCCTAAACTATGTTAGGACAACTCTCTTCCTTAAAGTAAGGCCAATAACCAAATCCCAATCACTGAAAGCCACTGGAAGGAAGAGTAGCATTCTTTAATACCACAGAATACGAACAATTTTAAAGCTGGGTTTTGGTTTTGGTTTTTGTTTGTTTACTAATTCAGATGAGCCTTCCTTCCTCCTATTCATATAAAATAGTTTTCACCATGCTGTCACACTCTCCCATCAATGTCCTCCACAAATACATGAAAGGTGAGGCAGGGAGAAAATCTAGTTGATGCTTTTTAAAATACAGAGCATTTAAATAAAAATTGCCAGTATCCAATAATCAGAAATATCCAAATGGCATATATAAAACACCATTTTGCTTGTTTCAGATGCTTTATGCAAAGCCACTTATTCCTTATTAACAAAAAGTTCTAGATGTAACATATTTGAAACAGTATCACTATTTGGAAGACTAATTTCTCCTTCAAGCTAGAAATGTTTTAAACTAAAACTCTGATATGGTCCTTAAGCTATTTGGTTAATGTGTAATTTTAGAATCTCAAAAAACAGATACAGCATGAAAAATGAAAATTCACTCATTCAAACACTTTGATTCTAAACGAAGCAGGTTATCTTTTAAGGTCACTACTATTAGGGTATAATATGACATACACTACACGTAATAAAAGTCAATGCTGACCAAAAATCTATATATATGAGGGGAATAAAAATAGTAAGGAAATGTACCAAAATATAGACTAGTTGGTAGAGCTTTGGGTGCTATTTATCCTGTTTTCCTCTATTAAAAACTTTTTTTCCTATTATGAATGTATATGGATTTGTCTTTGGAAATATTACTGCTAAAACATTTAAAATTTTTAATTAGATGTGCTCTAGAGTCCTATGGGGGCTCATTTAAGTTGTATCAGCAACTTACAGTCTACTGGCTCGATCCTACAAAAGAAACACTTCCACAGGCCTACTCCTGAAACTATTCAAACTTTCCAGCATCTAGTGTTCACTAAAGGATGGCAGAATTGAAGCCTCTGAGCAAAGCCTAGATATGTTAGCTGCCAGCAGATTACTTTCCTCTCATCTTGCTTGAAAATTTAAGATAACTGTCCTTTATGATTAAAGCCTTACCATTGCTGGCTCACAACCTCAATAAACTGCACTGACACACATAAGGGTATAAAATGCAAATACAAAAAAAAAAAACAGGTAGCAAAAAACACTACTGACAGTTTAATGTTCACAGGTATTATTTCAATTGGTCACTGAAGAAGAGTATTTATCTTCATTCAGCACTAAGGACAAAATACATGGACTTTTACAATCTTTATAAGGGGAAAGGTTGCTTAGTAGACTGCAGGTTTAATGGTGAAGACTAGAAAATAATCATACCTAGGAGGCTAGTAAGTAACAACCCTCAAAGCTTATCATTAAAGGTCAAGTACCTGTTGAAATCCTGCCCCCACCCAATGACTCTTCCCACTGTGCCTACCGCCTCTGATTTTAACCCATTAAAAGAATAAAGCTGGAGAGAGCGAGAGTACGAAGTGCGGCAACCCGAGTCATGGCAGGACAGGCATTTAGAAAGTTTCTTCCCCTCTTTGACCGAGTATTAGTTGAAAGAAGTGCACCCGAAGTTGTAACCAAAGGAGGCATTATGCTTCCAGAAAAATCGCAAGGAAAAGTATTGCAAGCAATGGTAGTAGCTGTTGGATCAGGCTCTAAAGGAAAGGGTGGAGAGATTCAACCAGTTAGTGTGAAAGTTGGAGATAAAGTTCTTCTCCCAGAATATGGAGGCACCAAAGTAGTTCTAGATGACAAGGATTATTTCTTATTTAGAGATGGTGACATTCTTGGAAAATATGTCGACTAAAATAAGTCACTATTGAAATGGCATCACGTGAAGCTGCCCGTTCCCCCAATGGCATCACGTGAAGCTGCCACTGAAGTTCTGAAATCTTTCATCCTGTAAATAATTTCTGTGTTTCTTTTATAATAAAGTAATGATATCCAAACTAATGATATTCATTGTCTCTGAAATTTCGTTTTCTCTATATTGATTTAAACATTCCCAAATAAAAGTATATAAATGAAAAAAAAAAAAAAGAGAATAAAGCTGAAGTTCACTTTTTTCTTCCCCATTTTCACAAGTTTTGGATACGTTTATTAAGAATCAATGACTTTCACTGAAAAGTCTGTAATACTCCATCTATGTTGCACATTAATGGACAATATGGTAGGGTGAGTGGTTTGAATAGAATTCATACTCAAGGCCTTAGTAGAAAAGTATAATCTAATTATAGGTATAATCAAAAATATTGTCTGAATTAATATCGTTAATTATATTGCATTAAACTTCAAACTCAGAACCTATATTCAAAGAATAAATCTAAGTTTGAGTAGACTGACCACAAATCTATTTCCTCTCCCCCTTCTTTCAGATAGCATCTCATTAGAATTAAAGGCATTTTTTAAAAAAGCTATACATAAGACAGGATAAACAGCAGATGATTTTTAATGTTTGAAAGGTGAAAAGACTAGATAAAGGAGTGGTAACTGACATGGCAGAACAGAGGAAGCACAACCTTGGTACCTACAGAGGCTGACTAGGACAGGAACAAGAAAACCAGTTTGTCTTACAGAACCCAAGGCAGGCTCAGAGTTCAGAGGCGTGGTCCCCAAATCCTTGCAGTGAGGCCCATCAGTTAACGAGTTGTCCAAGTGATGCTTCCAATTAGATCTTAACAGACAGCCAAGGACCATCACACGTTTGAGGGAAGCCCCCAACAAGTAAGAGATCAAAACAGGAAGAAGGAATGGGACTTCCCTGGTGGCGCAGTGGTTAAGAATCCGCCTGCCAATGCAGGGGACACGGGTTCGAGCCCTGGCCCAGAAAGATCCCACATACCACAGAGCAACTGAGCCCATGCGCCACAACTACTGAACCTGCGCTCTAGAGCCCATGAGCCACAACTACTGAAGCCCGCACGCCCTAGAGCCTGTGCTCCGCAACAAGAGAAGCCACTGCAATGAGAAGCCCACGCACCCAACAAAGAGTAGGCCCAGCTCACCGCAACCAGAGAAAGCCCACGTGCAGAAACCAAGACCCAATGCAGCCAAAAAATAAATAAATAAAATAAAATATAAGGATGCTTTAAAACAAAACAAAACAAAACAGGAAGAAGGAATTGATGGGAGTGATAAAAACTCAGGAGCAAATGAAAACTTGAAATTCCATCAGTGAAAAAAAGAATGACAGGATATAAGAGAACTCTATAAATTGAAAATAAGATAGACAAAACAATATATTCAATAGAAGGATTAGAGCACAGTCAAGGAAATCTCCAGGAAGCAGGACAAAAAGACAAATGCAAAGCAGGAGGGGAAAAAAGTTAGCGATCTGGTAAGTCTAAGACTTCCAACATCTGAATAATAGGAACCTGGAAGAAAAAAACAGAATATCAAAGAAACACACAAAAAAGGTCTATACCAAACCAAATTATGAAATTTCAAAATCCCAGGGAGAGGGAAGGTACTAAAAGGTTCCCGAGAAGGAAGGGATGGGGGAAAATGACTAAAATCGGTCATGTACAATGTACCATACAATGTCAACAGGTTTAAGAGCAACAGTGTAAATGAGAAGATGAGAGGGAAATGTCTTTAGAACGGCAACAATTAGTTTCAACTGAGAATTCTATACTTTATCAAATAGAAGGAGTTCCAGAGAGGCTAGATCTCTATAAACTTTCTGCCCATGTGCCCTTTTCCCAGGAAAATGTGCTCCAGTAAAACAAGGAAGTATAACAAGACAAGAGGGAAACAGAATCTAGCACATAGGGGATCCAACATAAGAGAGCAGAGTTATGTGAGATCCCAGATGACTTCACACAGATATCCCAGGAAAAGAGGCATAGAGCAGGCCTAGGGGAACACTAGTCTATATGGGAGTAGGAAGACAAAAGATTGGGGCAAAGTGTCTCCAAGAAATAAATGGAACAGATGTGGCTTAGTAGACGGAAAATATTTTTCATAGGCATGTGACAAATGTTAAAACATTTGGGGAAAAAAATAGCTGTTAGAAAACAGGCAAGCGAATATAGTCAGGAAATTAATTCCACAGAAAAAATGAAGAATGTGAAAGCAGGGAGACCGGGCAGGGAGCTACTTACTGCATTTGGCTGTGTGAGATCACGTTGGCTAGGAAAAGGGGGATTGGGTTATCCTAGAGAAGTGCAGAAGTGCTCCAATTTCATCAGTATTTAAGAAAAAGAATGAAGGGTGTACAAGGAGGAGGCACAGTCAGAGAACTCTATGGCTCAGCAATGCACAATATTTGCAGAGTGATAGTAATGTAAACATTGATTCTGATTTAATAAAAACTGATACATGTTGAGGGAACACAGGGAGGGAAATAACGTCATGGTGGAGCAAAGAAGCTAAGCTTTCACCTGCTATGACAAGAAGTCAATGGACAGTGCTAAAAATTAACTTACCTGTTATACTTTTATTACTTTGGTTAAAAAATAAGATCAAAAAAATAAGGCAAAAGAATTTAAGGCAGATCTTTATACTACAACCGTATTAGTGAAATTTAACGTAAATGTCAGAACCCTTAAAAAATGGGCACTACTAAGTCAAAGACTTTCCTGAATCCATTTGATAATTAGGAAAATAGAGATTTAGAAAATCTACAAAAAAGAGGTCCATGCTAACAGTATTGGATCCATCATATTTTTAGGAATCATGGCAGACATATTTTTAATTCAAACTATTAATTTCTTAACTTTTCAACTGTTTACTTACATGGTTTAAATGGTTGCTCCTCCTCTTTTCCCGCACTAAGAATAAAAAAAATTAACTGATGAATTCTGATACAAATGCCATAGAAAAATAAAAGTAGTCACTAATTATCTGATGGATTACCAATAACACAATGAGATAAAATTCCATTCTATTTTTTAAAATAATTTCCAACAAAATATATAATTTAAATCACCCAGCAAGATGAGTCCGATAAATAAAATCTAAAAACTTACTTTCACTTTTTTGACCTAATAGATATTCTGTATTAGGTACAAATGAAAGACTCCCCATTTACAAAAGAAAAGGACAAAGCAAATTAGGCCAGGTGAGAAACTTAGCTAATAAAAAAATGTACCTGCTGCATAGCTGAACTACTAGCCAGGAGTATTTTCTAAGTCTTCATTTACACACAGCTTACTTTAATTACCACAATCTACAGATGACGACTCTACGAACCAGTTTCTGGCCAGGCACTCATCTCCGAACGCACCAGGATCTCTGGAAGCATCCTGAACCACTTAATGGTAACCTACTCAAATACCTTACTGAAAAAATACACAACTGGAAAGTAACCTATGTTAAACGTAAATTTTAAAATGAGTGTGCTGACCTAAATGAACATATCTACAGCACACAAAATGGTTTTGCTCCAACAAAGGCCAGAAGAATAAAAGCCTGAAGAGGGTCTTAGGCCACACTCTTGCTCACATTGCCTCCTTTAACTCCAGACAGGCATCACAGGCACGGATTCCTTAAGGCTGAAGAGAGAGACAGGCATGGGACAGCTTTTCTTTTACTGTCTCCAGAGCCCCTCTACATGTGAGCAGCTCATGGCTCTGGAAGAAACTGAGAAATAGAGCAATCCTAACCAGAAAGGAGTGGCTCAAGTACACACACTAGAAAAATGCAAGTTAGAAACCCCAGGAGCTTCCAGGTTGGTGAGCATGTAGTACCCTTGCAGAGGGCATCAAAGCTCTGTGCCCTGTCCCCATGCCTGGCCCTATGCATCTCTTCCATCTGGCTGTTCCTGAGTTATATCCTTTTATAAAAACCAGTGATCTAACGGAAAAAAACAAAAAGCGAAACAACAACAACAAAAAACCAAACCTCCGTTTTTTATTGTGCTGCATCACTTTAAATATTATGGAATGTTCACTTCTTGTATTCCTGCTCTCGTAATCAACTGAAAAACTTGGTCACGTATGGCTTTTTAGCAAATAAACTAGGATTTAACATAACATTCAGGAAGACAAGCAGGCAAGCAGGAGTGCAAAAAATTCTACGGTTCTGATTCTCATCTTAAAACAAGGAGGACACAGGAAATGTATATGAGTTTCACATGCTGAGGATAATCTTCTGGAAAACCCCATATGGCATGTTGCTCTTATTACCCTGGCACAGCACTACATTAGGATGAGAAAGTTTTGAATAGCTTAAAAGTTCTGAGTAGCATAAATCTGGATGTGAGATAGGCTCGTCTGGTTGAACACTGTGTAAAACAGGGCCAAAATCACAAGGCTCAATTCCCACATATAACAACTGATTTTTCTGATTTGACCAAATGAAAACCTAACTGTGACCTAAACCCTATCATTTGTCTTTAACATATGTGCTCTTCGGAGTAAGGGGAAAAGGACAAAGTAGCATGGAGAAATAGACCACATCTAAATCATGTGGCCAGTTGACTATGTTGATAAAGAGGTGGCAAAATGTATAAACAGATAGTCTAAGTGTTCTCCTCCCTAAAACACTGACAACTAAAGGAAACTGTATCATCAATATATTAAAATAAGACAAGTGAATACATAAAAAAGTGAAACATTTAAACCACTGTAAGAGTTTTTCTAAATACCTCCTATAATACACAAAACAAAAACAGTTTTCACTCTTTTTCTCAGGGAAAAAAAAGCATTGCCTTACCATCTGTTTGAGATTTGCTCGGAAAAATGGTGCTTGCCCTTGGGTGGTCAGAAGGGTTTGGTTCCAAAGCTAAGTCTGTATAGGAAGAAGAGAAAAAGGTGTGGTGATTTAGTTGAGTAGAAAAATACATGATTTTAAAGATAGCTACACATTGATTGAAACCACTTATTAATAGTCTTGAGAAGAGCTTTTAGTAATGACAAAAAGGCAATTTTAGTAAAGGCACAATATAAAAATTCTATTGGGAAACAGCAAAATTGTAGAAACTCTCCATACATGTGGAGTAAAACCATGGCTATGTCTTAGACTTCTTTAACTTGCACCTAAATAATCTATGCCATTTTTAGATGAATCATATATGTGACTCCCCTCCTATTTATCAATTAAAAATTCAGTCACCCTCTTTTAAAGCTGATATTACTAGCACATTCCAGGAACAGTCTCAAGAAGCAAGTTATGCTGTGGCCAACTACTGTCAGATACCAGCTCAATATATCAAATATGCCAAAACGAAGTGAGTTGCTTTTGGCAAATGTTCTTCAGACAATCAAATGGCTAATTCTAACTCCATTCAACAAATGAACTCATTTCATTGGCTGTGGTTTATCTGGGGGCTATTCATCATGGCAGATTTAAGAGGACTACATAAAAGTTCAATGTTCTAATCTAGAGGAACACTTCCATGAGAGTGATTTTTAACTTTGCCCTCTATTTCCAAAGCTAAACTCACTTCTTCATTCCACGCTGCATGATTAATTTGGGGCTTCAATAAGAGTACTTTCTGGAGCAGATCATAGGGCTACTAGAAAAAAATTTTGGCCATACCTACACGAAAAGGTGGGTCTGCCTGTAGCCCACCTTGCACCAAGGTGGGATAGCGTCTTCTATTTAGGCAGAAATACAAAACAAGCACAAGCTACCACACAGGATAGTAAGGTTGTTGTTTCAAACAAACAAACAAACATAAAAGCCCTATGACACTTCCTCAGCAAAGTCCATCTCAAACCATTTAACCAATCTTTTAAGAAACTGGACCAAGATTCAGATAAAGAGTAATGGTTAAGGCAATTATTTCCCAAACCACATAATAACTGATCTGTTTTTGAAAGATGGCTTTGATGGTCAAAGTGAAATACAAATATATCCCTGCCTCTTAGAGAATCCAAAGAATACACACATTGATATATTAAAAACTAATTAGTCTAGTAGTGAATTCTGTCTAACCCAGCATTTCACAAATGTATCTACCTAGAATCCCCTTTTCCCACCCAGAAAGAATGTGGCACGAACAGTAATTTTGGACTTCCCGTTTTAACAGGAATCTGAGCCATCCATTTTAATGTCATTGCCAGCACTAGTAATTTACAGAGCTAAACCAACTGCTTTGTTCTTCATGAAAATTCCTTCACTGAATTTGAAGTTTATCAAGCTGCTTTTGGAGAAAATATTCTATTCAACATTTTTATGTAAAAGACCCATACAATTATTTTAAAGTTTTTTTCTCCTACATATTTGAAAAATTAAGACAATGGGAAAATAAATTATTTCAGCTGTACACAAAATGGCAGGCAGAGACTTTCACAGCTGCCTCTAACCTATAGCTTCCGAAAGAATTCATGACTACTTACCTATACCAAAAAGAAAGTAAATAGACTACATTTGAATCTAAAAAATAAGCAGAAATGTTTGCAAAGTAGCTGTCTTATTTATCAGTGTCTATGGCATGGTAAAACTTAACAATTTTCAATGGAAGTCCAGGAAAATTAAGTGCCAGAATCAAAGAGAAGCAAGCTTTAACACACACACACACACACCCGCCAAACCAAGATGTGCTACTACAGATCTAAATACAAAAGTCAAGAAGGCTGGGATAAAAGAAATGACAACATGCAAAAAAAAAAAAAGTAAACTTAGCCCAAGTGGCCAGAAAAAAGCTGGCACTCTCCCTACTCTATCCTAGGGGGTTCAAAGGTAGGCACAGGACCCAGGACCGGCCAATCAATCACAGCTGTCCTGGGACGTCCCAAGAAAAGAGAAAGGCAGAACTGTACTCTAGGATCCTTAGCTAGTCTTGAGCTGCTGGACACTCCCCTTGCTATCATGAGGGGAAAGGCTTTTCAGGAGACATCAACAGAGGAGAGCAGAACTGAGGAGATCAATTAACTCCTGGGTCAAGTAGTGCTTAACTCTGTGATGTTCTTTTACCTTGCAACTGAAGGAGACCTGGTTAATCAGCAGTACTGATGATCACACTAAAGGTGGGGAAAGGTAAAAGTCACTTGCTCATTCCTTTAACAAATATCATGAACAAAAATCTGCATGAGACAAAACGATGCTCTGTTTAAAAATTACACACAACCATTCACAATCATTAACACACAATGATTCACAACCGTTACTTTTAGTTGCTTTTCTTATACGTTAAAAAAAGCTCTAATTAGTGTACAATTTATGTCTTCTTGTTACTAACAAGCGCTCTCCACCCCACTGTTGCATATTTATTGTTTAATGAATACACACTGGCCCATCAAGTGTTATTCCTATACTGGACTTAGCCAATCCCCTATTGCTGGGGATTGGTGCTTACAAAGTTCTATTCTTAAAATATTATGAGGAAAATCTTCATGTACATAGTTTTTTAAAATAATGGTTTTATCTCCGTAGCAAAGATCTTCGGAAGTGGAATGACTAAGCCAAAAGGTTAGATCACTTTCACGGCTCCATGTACAAAGCTAAATTGCTTCCTAAAGAAGGTGGGGGGCACATTAGGGTATAATGCTACCAATCATGACATTTTGAGTTCCTACCCTTGCTTTGGATACTTGAAAAAAAAAAAAAAATTCCTACTGATATGAATGAGGAACCTCACTGTAGATCTAATTTGTATTTCTTTTGATTACACAGTTTGACCATTTTCCCACAGTTATCAGTGTTATTTCCACTTTGGTGAGTTGGCCTATCATTTGAATGTACTGTAAACATCAGGGCCCTACTGCTGTCAGTTTGCATGAGGTTTTCAGAAAATATTAATCTTTTGTTTATAGCCTATATAACTAACAATTTTCTATATAACTTGCACTTTTTGCTAATGAAAAATACCACATCACTATCTTATAGAATGGACATGTGAGCCATTAGACAGTAAACTCATACATACACACAATATTTCTGCACTTCCCATGAACTATCTTCCCAAGAGCCTAAGGAGACTATGATAAAACCTACCACACTCTTCACTATCACAAAGGTAAGACTGCCAACTATTAAGCAAAGCTTTACCACCCACCATCCCTCTCATCCCTCTCCCCACCACATGCACACACAGTAATTTAGAGACTTCAGGAAATTACTGTGCATTCAGGAAATTACATGGATTCTTCCGAAAGTTATTTCTTTAGAAACCTCTAAGAATGTTTTACCCAGGAGAAATATTCTTGAGCTCATGATTAGGGGTTATGATTAAAACTGTATTTTAAGACCCATCATTTTTGTATTATCAATTTAAGTTGCAACTTATTTGACAGCATGATAGGTCGATGTAGAAAAAGTATGATTAAAGAAAAATTAAACTCGGTCTTAATGTAAACATTCCTCAGAGGAAACCTGTAAAACACCACCGACACTGAATACTGTTTTTCCTCCAATCTAAGATTCTACCAGTTGTTAAGATCCATCTCAATTGCAGTTGTTAAAAGTGTGAAAACATAGGCAACTTAGAACAAATGAAATGCATTACTGAAGGCTAAAAGTGTTAAAACTATGCTATCAAACTGTCGATAAATGATTTGTCCTTGTTAAAATATTAGAGGGAGAGGGAAGTGACCAAGAAAGCATCTGACAGAAGCAGCATATTTCAGAAAGCGATTAATATCGACATATTGATTTCAATATATTCCAAATAAACAGGAGATGTCAGCAGTTTCTGGGCCAACTGCTGAGCACCAGTTTACTTAACGGTAACCACTGCATTTACTGAACTGCCCTAGCATCCCTATACTGTGCAGTGTATTAGTTTTATGGCTCATAATACAAACATTACAATCTTTACAATTACCATGTAAACTGATGATTTCATCTCTGAGTCCACACTTTCCACCGCAGTCAGGGAGTTCCTGCCAGCCAGCCCTGAGCTGGGCTGCCTCACCAGCGGGTACACAGCAGGCTCCTGCACCTGCCAGGCTACTGCTCACCCAAGCCTTGATCCTGCTTTCCTAGCTTCTGACAATCCTGGCTTCCAAACTTCCCAGCTCTGGTTTCCAACTGCTTCTGTACCTGCCTCTACCCTGGTTCTCAGTTTTGCCTTATTTTAATCCTCAATCAGTGTTACAGTGATCATGACTGAGAGGTGACACATAGGTAAGTACACCTGGCTTTATATATTTCTAAAGAGTACTTTACTCAGTTTCTTGGACTTTTAAGAACCTTTCTGGGTTGCAAGTTACCTTCATTTCATTTCACATTACGCAGTGTTACTGTTTTAACTCTTAAGTTTTATTACTTTCATACACTAAAACAACAACAACAAAAAAGGCTGAGAAAAAAGGTAGTATTCCAAAGAAGCTCACATAATGTCAACAATAAATTCTGTTCCTATATGCCATGCATTTGGAATTTACAGTCCTACTCTCTATCAATACTCATTTTTAAAACCTTGGACAACTCAATTTATACCTAAGAGAAGAATTCCTACACTACCTAACTCAGAACATGGTGAGAATCAAATGAAATGCAAGAGCAATCTATATACTACAGCCTATTTTAGACCCTTATTAATATCGCTTTTTTGTTCAAGCCACTGTTGGCTCTCACCTGAGCTACCGCACCAGCCTCCTAACTGGTCTCCCTCTCTGCTTCCTTCCACCCTTACAGTCTATTCTCACACAGTAGCTGGTCTGATCTCCCTCCGCCCTCTCTACCCCCCTTCCCTTTTTCTAAGAATTAACATCATTCCCCTGCATATAATCCTTCAATGGTTTCCCATTACAATTAGACTAAAATTCATATTTTTTGGTCAAGGCCCACTAGGCATACAAGGTCTTAATCCCCCATATTCCTCCTGGCATTCATTCACTCAGCTGCAGCCACCCATCTTTCTGTCCTTGGCACGCATCAAGCATATTCCCTTCTTAGGAACTGCACAGAAGCCTCTTCTCCCACAGCCTCACACGGCTCTCTTAGGACTGCTCATGGGTCGCTTAAGGAGAGAAGCTGTCTTTAACCACCCCTTGTAAAACTGTCCTCCTCCCCAGCCCATTACCTTCATTTTCTTTCTTAGTGTTCTCACTACCTGATGTTATTCTTGTGTCGTCAGCCCCCAGGCACCTCTAGAAAGTAAGGACCTGAGTTAGGATACGGGTTTTGTCTTGTCTAACCACTGTTTGTCCTGCCTCTGGAATGGTGCCTAATAATCATGTTTCAGTGTACCCAAAACCAGTTAAGGTTTTCCCAATTTTCCCACATCATCTAAGATTTCTTCTAATGCTGTCTTTTGATGTGTCTGTCACCTAGGACCAGAGTTAATTTCAGATCTCTTAGAGTAGTAGTTTAGTTACTCAGAATCAAAGACACAAGACAGGTTACCAAGAACCACGAAAACCTAAAAGAGGAAATCTAATGTTCAGTGAAAAATCAATGGTAACTTTAATTTGGAAAAAGAACATTTAATGTTAAAATACCTTTACTACAAAATGACTCACCCTATGAATTTAATTAAGTCGTAAGACAAAGTGTACAATCAGAATGCTATAGAGAAGTATCAATACAATGCATCAGTTTTTATCTGTGTCCCCTGAATAAAGCATTATAATGGGATTATAAAAGATGCTCAACCATAAAGGCTGGGTAAATGAATTACGCTCCAAGGTTATTCGATGGCCCAGTAAACAGTTGGTAAAAGGCAGGCTGTAGAGCTATGCGCAGTTGCATGGAAAGACATCACCCTGGAGCACTCTCTAGGTGTCAGCACGGTTACAGGAGCTTCATGTCGTTACTTTTCTTTATAACAAAAAGTTACAAAGTGGCACATAAAGAACAATCCCATCTTTGTAAAATAAACACAATGTTATGTTTATATGCATACAAAAGGTTCAGGAAGAATCAACACCAAAATATTAATAAAAATTCTGGATATTCTGAGTGTGAGTGAAGGACTTTTCTGTGTTTTCTCAATCTTTCACATCAAATGTTCATTAATACTGTCACCAAAAAAAGGAAAGATCTGTTGCTCAGAGGTTTTTCCACATCATATTGCCAATTCCTTCCCTACCCACTCTTCAGGGGGATGGGAGGTAGGGGTCACTTGAGAGAGCACCTTTCACCAGAAAATTAGCAAAGCTCCTAAGGTCAGAACATAAAGGCTGTATGAAAAGTTGATGAATAAAAATAAAATCAGATAATAGGACCGTAGCATCTTCTTTTCTATTATGACACTACCATCAGTTATATTAGATATACTGTTAAAGACAAAGTAGTAAAAAATTCTTTTGAGTCTATCTGAAATCTATACTACGTTCTTAGGAGTTACTTTTTTGAGATGGCTTGAAGAAATCATGTTCTTCTCCAATGTTTCTGAAGAACAAGACAGAGCATCATTTATGTACGATTTTCTCTAAGTAACCAAATAATTCTTCACTGTAGAAAAGCCAAAATGTTTTATATCTGAGTAGGTATTTCTCAGTTTCCAGGGAAACTGATACAAAATTGTCTGAAATAAAGACATGAAGAGCAAACTTCCAATGTGCCTGTACTTTATATTTGGTGTTCTGACCTTGTTTCTATGGAAACTTAATTAATAGGCAAATGCTGAAATTGAGGTTTCTCTTATCACTTTATCGAATGCCCCCCCAAAAAAGACAAATTGAAATGAAATTTTAACAATCATGTTAAACATAAAAAGGTAAATTCTGTACTCATGAACTCTATTTTTCCAGTTCCTGATTTAGCACTCCTTCCTTATCATACATAGTCGTATGCTAAATGCTTAGTACCTTACCTGCCCGCTTACCAGCTTCCCCTAATGTCCCTCTGTCCAGGGCATTCTCGGCTTCAATTGGATTTCACCAGAACAAACTCTTTAAATTATATCAACGTGTTTACCTGACTGATAAATTTAGGCTATTTCATGACTTCTACTTTTATTCATATCCATTGCAATGTATGTACAGACAGAGAATGGAGAGGTAAATGTTGCTTCTGAGTTGTGTACAATAAACTGGAATGGCAATAATCAAAACTGGAGTATGCTGAGATAGGCCTAACTTATGGATAAATTATAATAAAATATAAGGTGCACTCTAAACAGTTTCTTAAGCATCCCAAGAACTGAATTTGGCATATCTACCACCTCCCAAGTCTGTCTCTTTTGTTCAGTAGCTGTGTTACACAGTCATTTCAGATCTCTAAGTCTTGGCTTCTTCATCGGCAACAGAGGGAGAATATATACGGGCCTTATTTGTAGATGGAAGGGCCGAGTGAAATACACAAGAAAATGCATTGTAAATCTTAAAAGAATTCTATAAAGGTCCAATTTTCGTCTCTCATCCTACACTAGCCAACTACTAACTGTTTTTAAAAATCATTTAGAGGCTTACCTTATAGCAACAAGCAGAGCAGTTTTCACAAGTACTTACATGCTTTGTGTTTAAAGCTACAATTAATTCACATAATTTGTTCATTCTTTCACAATATCTAACGATTCTGAAAAGGGAGTACTTTCCACTTACAAAGCCACGTCCATCATAAGGGTGAATCCACAGGCTTCATTATTCTAACTTTTAAAGAAATTAAATAAACCCAACTAAAATTTAAATAGAAGAGCTGTAAGACATTTCGTCTATGAAATAATGAAATAATCTCTGGCATTTAAATGAAACAAATGGGCCAGTGGGGCTTTAACATCTTTATGATACAATGTTTTATACTTCAAAGAACAGTCTTTATTAAAGTGCCACTATGCTACCCAGAATTTTTTTTTTTTTTAACCTAGAGCCATCCCTTTCCAAAATTCTAGAGGCAAAAATCAAACATTTCCTCTCTTCTCTCTCTCCTCTCCTCCCCGACAACACCCACCCCCAGCCACTTAGTCTACAGAACTTTTACCTGAACATTCCTAAAGTTAAATAGTATTCTACTGGGGGGGGGGGGGCGGAGGAGGAGGGAGCCATGGAGACATTTTTCTGCAGGATGGATGTGGTATGTTAACTCCCAAACCTTTATATTACAAATTACAATCTGAATTTGTTTTTTCTCCTTTGAAACTTGTGTCCAGCAGTCTCAGGAACCACCTCACCCCTCCCTTAGAACAGGCAACGTGCAAAAGAAGTCGGTTAAGGCTGTGCAACTGAAGACATACTTGTGTCAAAGTGGGAATTTAAAAGTAATCAGAACTCCATGGGGTCTCCTTTGGTAAAGAAAAAAAACCCAACAACTATTCTCTGCAGCCGTGGCAGTAACGTTTCACACCGTTCACAGTTATTTTAAGCCCCTCTCCCACCATTTTCTTTCCTATCGTGTTCAAATTATAGTTAGAAGGGATAAAGTAGCTTCTATCAGGGCGACTGAAAACATTAAAATCCAAAGAATTTTAGTTAAGAACACCACACTGACTCTGTCCATCTCTATTTTGAATTTAAATGACAAATCCTCTAATGTTTGTCTTAATTGTCTCGAGTATCAACTACCTTAAGGAATAGAAATCTGTCATCAGGCCCTTACCTAGTTCCTTCGCTTAGGTACCATCTGGATAGGGAGACGGGATGGATACGCCGAAGTTAGAGTATTTAAGTTTGCATTAAGAAAAGAGAGACTACACCAGAAAGTCTCTGCTAAGTCCCACGAGATGTTAAATAGAACCACGAACAGGAAGGGCCGCGGATTGGAGGGTCTCAGGCCGGGCTGGGAAATGGGAACGGGGGAAAGAATTGGGCATTCGGGTAGGGAAGAGGGAAGGAGACTGGCCGGACGCGACTGGTAAAGAATAAGGGGTGGGGACGCCAAGCAGAGCCAGCCTTCGTCCCCGGTGCCCAGCCCTGGGAGAGCCAACTCCGGGCAAGAAGGAGCCCTAGGCGGCGTCTCCCTCCCGGGGGACCCTGGGGGCGGCGGAGGCCAGAGGTAAGCCCGAGAGCAGACGGCGCCGACCCCGCGAGGGGCGAGGCGCGCCCGCCGCTTCTTACCTTCGGGCATCTCCCGGTCGCTGATGTGCTGCAGGTGGTGGCCTTCGCCACCTGCGAAATCCAACTCGGCGGGTTCCACGGTAGCCGCCGCCGGAGCTACTGCCACCGCATTCCCGGCCGCCGCCTTGTAGACCTCAGACTCGCAGTCCGGCTCCGCTGACCCCCTGCGCCGGCCCGACTTGGGGCTGGCATTGGGGGACAGGCAACAACACAGCGAGTTCCCCATGGGGCGCCTTCACTCCTCGCCGCCGCCGCCTCCGCTCGTCCCCCGACTCTGCCGAGCACAGAAGCCGCCCCCTCCCCCAACAATGGCGCGGCGGGCACTGGCAGCCCCGGGCTATGCCGGGGCTGTGCCGCACATGCAGACGCGACTTCGCCCGCCGCTCTCCTGTCCGCCCAGCCGCCGGGGCCCCGGGCAGGGGTACGGCCCCGGCCGCACCCCTGCCCAGCCGCTGGGCCCCGGGCAGGGGTCCGGCCCCGGCCGCACCCCCGCCGCTGCCTCCCCGGAACCAACTAGTCTGTGAGGGCGGTGACCAGACCCGCTTATTTAAAAGGGCTGGGAACCAGACAAGCGCTGAGACGCGCAGCCACTGAGGGAGAGAGCGCAGCCGGAGCTCCTCCTCCTTCCGCTGCCACCTCCCGACTGAAAGTAGCTAGCCCGGCCGGCCCTTGCCTACCGGAATGTGTCCTTCGGTTACCTGGTTACGACGGACCAATCACGACCAGAGTTCCCTCCACGCGCCCTCCTCAGAGCGCAGGCATGTGACTCACAATGCCCCGCCCCCGCCCGCGGCTGCCCCGCCCCCCGAGCGGCGCACCCCAGACTCTGGTTTCCATTCATCTCTCGCGCTCCGAGCTTTCCGGTCCTGCGGGAAGCGCCGCGGGAGTTTGTTAATCGAAGCCGTCCTGAGTCAGTGGGCTCTGTAGAAAGCCCCTGTTCGTAAAATGCCAGTTCAGTTAGCAACTCGGTTTCACCGGGTCCACAGTTGACTCATTTGATGTATTGCTCAACGAACTTAGTTTCACCCCAATTTTTGACCGTTTTTTATAACTGAATGCTCCTCCTGTCTTGCCTTCCAAAGAGTGTTAGTTTCCGCCTACAGTTTAACCATAGCAACCCCCGGGGCCCTGGTCCTACTCTCAATAAAGAGCTGTGGCTGTGTCTTGAATGAGACTCGAGGACACGTCACCCCTCCACTTCCTCATCAGTAAATTAGGGACCGAACTCCTCCCTCCCACCTCTGAGGCGCTGGGATTCAGCAACTCGCTTTTCTCGCCTGTTGCTCTCTTCCACGGCAGGAGTTTCCAGGTTTCCCTACTTTAGCCAACAACAACGCATAAAGCACGATTTTCTCATACAAACTTGAGAGTCACAAAGTGAAGTACCACGGTCTTGATTTGATGAAGATGATAACGATAGTTAACATTTGGCAAACACTATGCGCCCGCCCCCGTTCCAAGTGAGGTACTCATTTAACCCTCGGGAACAAAATCCTCAGAAACCTTCATTTTACAGATTTTACAGACGCTAAGTCACGTTCCCAAGGTCACATGATTGCTCAGGGGTGTGGCCAGGATTTGATCCCTGATTGTGTGGATCCCCAAAGGCACCTTATTGTGATCATCAGAAAATAAAGGTCGAAGTCAAATTTGGTTGGAAGTGGCATAGTGTATCAGGATTTTCTTTTTTTAAGGAGGAACAATTTTTTGATGTGGATTTTAAAATACTTTCCCTTCATTCAACATTGATTAGTCCCTCCTACATGCCAGGCACCCGTGTGTGAAAAATAGTCCTGCCCTCAGTGACCTCAGGCACGGTGAGAAAACAAAGGCTTAGAAAGCCCAACAGTCTGAGGTCACACTGCTGCAAAGTACTTAAACCTGAAATTCAAACCTAGATCTATTAACCCCAAGTAGATGCTGGGGTAAAGAGCTTGGTTTTCTTCCCAGAAACATGAGAGCCATTGAATGTTGTGAAGTTAAGGAGTCACTATCAGGTGGTTTGTAGTGAGGTCACGCTTGAGAATAAGTAGGACTGATGGAAGCAACAAAACCCATTAAGAGACTTTATATTCATCTAAGAGAGGAGTGAGGGCTCAAACTAAAGGCAGTGGCAGAGATTGGAGTGGAGGGAAAGGATCTGAGGTCATCTGGGAGGTAGAATAGAAGTGCTCAGTGACTAGATATGGAGCGGGAAGGGGAAAAGAGAAGCAAAAATGGCTGCTAGGGTTCTGGCTTAGGGAACTATGTAGAGTGTGGTTACTTTTTCTTAGATAGTGCAGGAAAAGGAAGAGGTTTGGGAAGGAAGATCATTTTGGGTTCTGTTAAGCGGAACATGGAAATGGAGCTCTCTGGTTGAAAGTAAGCCTCTGCAGGCTAAGTCCATTTTGTGATATCCCAACTTATGTTTTCAAAAATAACACATTAGATTAACCAAGATGGCGGAGTAGAAGGACGTGCTCTCACTCCCTCTTGCGAGAGCACCAGAATCACAACTTGCTGCTGGACAATCATTGACAGGAAGACCCTGGACTTCACCAAGGAGGATACCCCACGTCCAAGGACAGAGGAGAAGCCACAGTGAGACGGTAGGAGGGGTGCAATCAGAGTAAAATCAAATCCCATAACTGCTGGGTGGGTGACTCACAGGCTGGTGAACACTTATACCACAGAAGTCCACCCACTGGAGTGAAGGTTCTGAGCCCCACGTCAGGCTTCCCAACCTGGGGGTCCGGCTACGGGAGGAGGAATTCCTAGAGAATCAGACTTTGAAGCCTAGTGGGAATTGATTGCAGGACTTTGACAGGACTGGGGGAAACAGAGACCCCACTCTTGGAGGGCACATACAAAGTAATGTGTGCATCGGGACCCAGGGGAAGGAGCAGTGACCCTGGGGGAGACTGAACCAGACCTACCTGCTGGTGTTGGGGGGTCTCCTGCAGAGGCGAGTGGTGGCTCTGTTTCACCGTGGGGATAAGGACACTGGCAGCCGAGGTTCTGGGAAGTTCTCCTTGGTGTGAGCCCTCCCAGAGTCTGCCATTAACCCCACCAAACAGCACGGGTAGGCTCCAGTGTTGGGTTGCCTCAGGCAAAACAACCAACAGGGAGGGAACCCAGCCCCACCCATCAACAGTCAAGTGGATTAAGGTTTTACTGAGCTCTGACCGCCACAGCAACAGTCAGCTCTACCCACCACCAGAGCCTCCCATCAAGCCTCTTAGATAGCCTCAACCACCAGAGGGCAGACAACAGAAGCAAGAAAAACTACAATCCTGCAGCCTGTGGACCAAAAACCACAGTTACAGAAAGATAGAGAAGATGAAAAGGCAGAGGGCTATGTACCAGATGAAGGAACAAGAAAAAAACCCAGAAAAACAACTAAATGAAGTGGAGATAGGCAACCTTCCAGAAAAAGAATTCAGAATAATGATAGTGAAGATGATCCAGGACCTCGGAATAAGAATGGAGGCAAAGATTGAGAAGATGCAAGAAATGATTAACAAAGACCTAGAAGAATTAAAGAACAAACAAACAGAGATGACCAATACAATAACTGAAATGAAAACTACACTAGAAGGAATCAATAGCAGAATAACTGAGGCAGAAGAAAGGATAAGTGACCTGGAAGACAGAATGGTGGAATTCACTGCTGCGGAACAGACTAAAGAAAAAAGAATGAAAAGAAATGAAGACAGCCTAAGAGACCTCTGGGACAACATTAAACGCAACAACATTCGCATTATAAGGGTCCCAGAAGGAGAAGAGAGAGAGAAAGGACCAGAGAAAATATTTGAAGAGATTATAGTCGAAAACTTCCCTAACATGAGAAAGGAAATAGCCACCCAAGTCCAGGAAGCGCAGAGAGTCCCATACAGAATAAACCCAAGGAGAAACACGCCGAGACACATAGTAATCAAAGTGGCAAAAATTAAAGACAAAGAAAAATTATTGAAAGCAGCAAGGGAAAAACGACAAATAACATACAAGGGAACTCCCATAAGGTTAACAGCTGATTTCTCAGCAGAAACTCTGCAAGCCAGAAGGGAGTGGCATGATATACTTAATGTGATGAAAGGGAAGAACCTACAACCAAGATTACTCTACCCGGCAAGGATCACATTTAGATTTGATGGAGAAATCAAAAGCTTTACAGACAAGCAAAAGCTAAGAGAATTCAGCACCACCAAACCAGCTCTACAACAAATGCTAAAGGAACTTCTCTAAGTGGGAAACACAAGAGAAGAAAAGGACCTACAAAAACAAACCCAAAACAATTAAGAAAATGGTCATAGGAACATACATATCGATAATTACCTTAAACGTGAATGGATTAAACGCCCCAACCAAAAGACATAGACTGGCTGAATGGATACAAAAACAAGACCCATATATATGCTGTCTACAAGAGACCCACTTTAGACCTAGGGACACATACAGACTGAAAGTGAGGGGATGGAAAAAGATATTCCATGCAAATGGAAATCAAAAGAAAGCTGGAGTAGCTATACTCATATCAGATAAAATAGACTTTAAAATAAAGAATGTTACAAGAGACAAGGAAGGACACTACATAATGATCCAGGGATCAATCCAAGAAGAAGATATAACAATTATAAATATATATGCACCCAACATAGGAGCACCTCAATACATAAGGCAACTACTAACAGCTCTAAAAGAGGAAATCGACAGTAACACAATAATAGTGGGGGACTTTAACACTTCACTTACACCAATGGACAGATCATCCAAAATGAAAATAAATAAGGAAACAGAAGCTTTAAATGACACAATAGACCAGATAGATTTAATTGATATATATAGGACATTCCATCCAAAAACAGCAGATTACACGTTCTTCTCAAGTGCGCACGGAACATTCTCCAGGATAGATCACATCTTGGGTCACAAATCAAGCCTCAGTAAATTTAAGAAAATTGAAATCATACCAAGCATCTTTTCTGACCACAACGCTATGAGATTAGAAATGAATTACAGGGAAAAAAACGTAAAAAAGACAAACACATGGAGGCTAAACAATACGTTACTAAATAACCAAGAGATCACTGAAGAAATCAAAGAGGAAATAAAAAAATACCTAGAGACAAATGACAATGAAAACACGACGACCCAAAACCTATGGGATGCAGCAAAAGCGGTTCTAAGAGGGAAGTTTATAGCTATACAAGCCTACCTAAAGAAACAAGAAAAATCTCAAGTAAACAATCTAACCTTACACCTAAAGAAACTAGAGAAAGAAGAACAAACAAAACCCAAAGTTAGCAGAAGGAAAGAAATCATAAAGATCAGAGCAGAAATAAATGAAATAGAAACAAAGAAAACAATAGCAAAGATCAATAAAACTAAAAGCTGGTTCTTTGAGAAGATAAACAAAATTGATAAGCCATTAGCCAGACTCATCAAGAAAAAGAGGGAGAGGACTCAAATCAATAAAATCAGAAATGAAAAAGGAGAAGTTACAACAGACACCGCAGAAATACAAAACATCCTAAGAGACTACTATAAGCAACTTTATGCCAATAAAATGGACAACCTGGAGGAAATGGACAAATTCTTAGAAAGGTATAACCTTCCAAGACTGAATCAGGAAGAAACAGAAAATATGAACAGACCAATCACAAGTAATGAAATTGAAACTGTGATTAAAAATCTTCCAACAAACAAAAGTCCAGGACCAGATGGCTTCACAGGTGAATTCTATCAAACATTTAGAGAAGAGCTAACACCCATCCTTCTCAAACTCTTCCAAAAAATTGCAGAGGAAGGAACACTCCCAAACTCATTCTATGAGGCCACCATCACCCTGATACCAAAACCAGACAAAGACACTACAAAAAAAGAAAATTACAGACCAATATCACTGATGAATATAGATGCAAAAATCCTCAACAAAATACTAGCAAACAGAATCCAACAACACATTAAAAGGATCATACACCACGATCAAGTGGGATTTATCCCGGGGATGCAAGGATTCTTCAATATACGCAAATCAATCAATGTGATACACCATATTAACAAATTGAAGAATAAAAACCATATGATCATCTCAATAGATGCAGAAAAAGCTTTTGACAAAATTCAACACCCATTTCTGATAAAAACTCTCCAGAAAGTGGGCATAGAGGGAACCTACCTCAACATAATAAAGGCCATATATGACAAACCCACAGCAAACATCATTCTCAATGGTGAAAAACTGAAAGCATTTCCTCTAAGATCAGGAACGAGACAAGGATGTCCACTCTCACCACTATTATTCAACATAGTTCTGGAAGTCCTAGCCACGGCAATCAGAGAAGAAAAAGAAATAAAAGGAATACAAATTGGAAAAGAGGAAGTAAAACTGTCACTGTTTGCGGATGACATGATACTATACATAGAGAATCCTAAAACTGCCACCAGAAAACTGCTAGAACTAATTAATGAATATGGTAAAGTTGCAGGATACAAAATTAATGCACAGAAATCTCTTGCATTCCTATACACTAATGATGAAAAATCTGAAAGAGAAATTATGGAAGCACTCCCATTTACCATTGCAACAAAAAGAATAAAATACCTAGGAATAAACCTACCTAGGGAGACAAAAGACCTGTATGCAGAAAACTATAAGACACTGATGAAAGAAATTAAAGATGATACCAACAGATGGAGAGATATACCATGTTCTTGGATTGGAAGAATCAACATTGTGAAAATGAGTATACTACCCAAAGCAATCTACAGATTCAATGCAATCCCTATCAAATTACCAATGGCCTTTTTTACGGAGCTAGAACAAATCATCTTAAAATTTGTATGGAGACACAAAAGACCCCGAATAGCCAAAGCAGTCTTGAGGGGAAAAAAATGGAGCTGGAGGAATCAGACTCCCTGACTTCAGACTATACTACAAAGCTACAGTAATCAAGACAATATGGTACTGGCACAAAAACAGAAACATAGATCAATGGAACAAGATAGAAAGCCCAGAGATTAACCCACGCACCTATGGTCAACTAATCTATGACAAAGGAGGCAAAGATATACAATGGAGAAAAGACAGTCTCTTCAATAAGTGGTGTTGGGAAAACTGGACAGCTACATGTAAAAGAATGAAATTAGAATACTCCCTAACACCATACACAAAAATAAACTCAAAATGGATTAGAGACCTAAATATAAGACTGGACACTATAAAACTCTTAGAGGAAAACATAGGAAGAACACTCTTTGACATAAATCACAGCAAGATCTTTTTTGATCCACCTCCTAGAGTAATGGAATTAAAAACAAAAATAAACAAGTGGGACCTAATGAAACTTCAAAGCTTTTGCACAGCAAAGGAAACCATAAACAAGACGAAAAGACAACCCTCAGAATGGGAGAAAATATTTGCAAATGAATCAACGGACAAAGGATTAATCTCCAAAATATATAAACAGCTCATTCAGCTCAATATCAAAGAAACAATCACCCCAATCCAAAAATGGGCAGAAGACCTAAATAGACATTTCTCCAAAGAAGACATACAGACGGCCACGAAGCACATGAAAAGATGCTCAACATCACTAATTATTAGAGAAATGCAAATCAAAACTACAATGAGGTATCACCTCACTCCTGTTAGAATGGGCATCATCAGAAAATCTACAAACAACAAATGCTGGAGAGGGTGTGGAGAAAAGGGAACCCTCTTGCACTGTTGGTGGGAATGTAAATTGATACAGCCACTATGGAGAACAATATGGAGGTTCCTTAAAGAACTAAAAATAGAATTACCATATGACCCAGCAATCCCACTACTGGGCATATACCCAGAGAAAACCATAATTCAAAAAGACACATGCACCCGAATGTTCATTGCAGCACTATTTACAATAGCCAGGTCATGGAAGCAACCTAAATGCCCATCAACAGACGAATGGATAAAGTTGTGGTACATATATACAATGGAATATTACTCAGCCATAAAAAGGAACGAAATTGAGTCATTTGTTGAGACGTGGATGGAGCTAGAGACTGTCATACAGAGTGAAGTAAGTCAGAAAGAGAAAAACAAATATCATATATTAATGCATGTATGTGGAACCTAGAAAAATGGTACAGATGAGCCAGTTTGCAGGGCAGAAGTTGAGACACAGATGTAGAGAATGGACATATGGACACCAAGGGGGGAACACTGTGGTGAGGTGGGGATGGTGGTGTGCTGAATTGGGCGATTGGGATTGACATGTATACACTGATGTGTATAAAATTGATGCCTAATAAGAACCTGCAGTATAAAAAAGCAAACAAAACAACTAATACTAAACTTTCATTGGGTTATTTGTATGGAAATATGTTAATATAAATGTTTCAGACATTACATGAAATTTCTAAAAATCTTATATTTGTATTTGTATGGAAATATGTATGGAAATATGTTAATATAAATGTTTCAGACATTACATGAAATTTCTAAAAATCTTATATTTGTATGGAAATATGTATGGAAATATGTTAATATAAATGTTTCAGACATTACATGAAATTTCTAAAAATCTTATATGTTCTGGTATAATGTTATATGTAATAATCCTAGTTATTACTTTAAAATGTATATCTCAGAAATAACTAATTTTCTTGTCAACTGCATTATTATGAACTTTCATCAAATCTTTTACCGTGGTCATTTTTAAGGCTTTTGTCATTTACAGACAGTTCTGGGTGTACTCTGATGATTTTGCAAATATGTTCCTATAAAAGGGTTTCATCTTCAAGAAATTCATGGAAAAGACTCTGACATGTACAGGTTTCTGGTAACTGACTGTACTGCTGAACTGAATGAATAAGCATTTTCAGAACTCTGATGAAAAACTTATGAACTCATAAAAGTGCTAACAAAAGATCAAGATGAAAAAAAACAATTAATTACATGGGACTGAGTGAACTGATGAGGATGAGTATAATTTTTGTGACTTTCTGTCTGAATTAAAAAAAAAAAAAAAATCCCACAAGGACTCAGAGGCAAAGAATATACAAATCAATTTTCACTGCAAAGTAAAGGAGCTGTTACAGTGGAGGATTACTGGACTGAATGTCAATATTATGACATAGTATGAGTGTGTTTCATGTTTGGTAATGGCAATCATTGTTGCTTTTGTTGTGGTCATCCATGTACAATGCTTGGTGTCAGTCTATTTATCTCTTGTAAAAATAAAATACAGTGTGTGTGTGTGTGTGTGTGTGAAAAAAAAAAAAAAGGAAATGATATAAATGTGACTATGAATGAGTGTATTCAATAGTTAAAATGATCTATTATATTAGTGATATATATTGTGGAATTAGTATTGTTTTTCTCTAAAGAGCAATGTGGAATAAAAGTTATTTGTTTCATTTAAAAAAAAAAAAAAATAACACATTAAATCAATTTAAAAATGTGATTGGGGAAATTCCCTAATGTTGACGGCTAAGAATATCACATTTTTCATGGAGCAACTTGGAATCTATGGTTTTAGTAAATGAGGCATCCTATGTAAAATAAAACTGGTAAATGAGAGCTCTACCCACCACCAGAGCCTCCCATCAAGCCTCTTAGATAGCCTCAACCACCAGAGGGCAGACAGCAGAAGCAAGAAAAACTACAATCCTGCAGCCTGTGGACCAAGAAACACAGTTAGAGAAAGATAGACAAGATGAAAAGGCAGAGGGCTAGGTACCAGATGAAGGAACAAGAAAAAACCCCAGAAAAACAACTAAATGAAATGGAGATAGGCAACCTTCCAGAGAAAGAATTCAGAATAATGATAGTGAAGATGATCCAGGACCTCGGAATAAGAATGGAGGCAAAGATTGAGAAGATGCAAGTAATGATTCACAAAGACCTAGAAGAATTAAAGAACAAACAAACAGAGATGACCAATACAATAACTGAAATGAAAACTACACTAGAAGGAATCAATAGCAGAATAACTGAGGCAGAAGAACGGATAAGTGACCTGGAAGACAGAATGGTGGAATTCACTGCTGTGGAACAGACTAAAGAAAAAAGAATGAAAAGAAATGAAGACAGCCTAAGAGACCTCTGGGACAACATGAAACGCAACAACATTCACATTATAGGGGTCCCAGAAGGAGAAGAGAGAGAGAAAGGACCCGAGAAAATATTGGAAGAGATTATAGTCAAAAATTTCCCTAACATGGGAAAGGAAACAGCCACCCAAGTCCAGGAAGCACAGAGAGTCTCAGGCAGGATAAACCCAAGGAGAAACACGCCAAGACACATAGTAATCAAACTGACAAAAATTAAAGACAAAGAAAAATTATTAAAAGCAACAAGGGACAAACGACAAATAACATACAAGGGAACTCCCATAAGGTTAACAGCTGATTTCTCAGCAGAAACTCTACAAGCCAGAAGGAGTGGGACGATATATTTAAAGTGATGAAGGAGAAGAACTTGTAACTAAGATTACTCTACCTAGCAAGGACCTCATTCAGATTTGATGGAGAAAGCAAAAGCTTTACAGACAAGCAAAAGCTAAGAGAATTCAGCACCACCAAACCAGCTCTGCAACAAATGCTAAAGGAACTTCGTTAAGTGGGAAACACAAGAGAAGAAAAGGACCTACAAAAACAAACCCCAAACAATTAAGAAAATGGTAATAGGAACAAACATATCGAAAACTACCTTAAATGTGAACGGATTAAATGCTCCAACCAAAAGACACAGTCTCGCTAAATGGATACAAAAACAAGACCCACGTATATGCTGTCTACAAGAGACCCACTTCAGACCTAGGGACACATACAGACTGAAAGTGAGGGGATGGAAAAAGATATTCCATGAAAATGGAAATCAAAAGAAAGCTGGAGTAGCAATACTCATATCACATAAAATAGACTTTAAAATAAAGAATGTTACAAGAGACAAAGAAGGACACTACATAATGATCAAGGGATCAATCCAAGAAGAGGATATAACAATTATAAATATATATGCACGCAACATAGGAGCACCTCAATACATAAGGTAAATGCTAACAGCTATAAAAGAGGAAATCGACAGTAACACAATAAGAGTGGGGGACTTTAACACCTCAATTACACCAATGGACAGATCATCCAGCCAGAAAATTAATAAGGAAACACAAGCTTTAAATGACACAAGAGACCAGATATATTTAATTGATATTTATAGGATATTTCATCTGAAAAGAGCAGATTACACTTTCTTCTCAAGTGCACATGGAACATTCTCCAGGATAGATCATATCTTGGGTCACAAATCTAGCCTTGGTAAATTTAAGAAAACTGAAATCATATCAAGTGGCTTTTCCAAACACAACATTAGGAGATTAGAAATCAATTACAGGAAAAAAACATAAACAACACAATCACATGGAGGCTAAACAGTACATTACTAAATAACCAAGAGATCACTGAAGAAATCAAAGAGGAAATCAAAAAATACCTAGAGACAAATGACAATGAAAACATGATGATCCAAAACCTATGGGATGCAGCAAAAGCAGTTCTAAGAGGGAAGTTTATAGTAATGCAATCCTACCTCAAGAAACAAGAAAAATCTCAAATAAACAATCTAACCTTACACCTAAAGGAACTAGAGAAAGAAGAACAAACAAAACCCAAAGTTAGTAGGAGGAAAGAAAACATAAAGATCAGAGCAGAAATAAATGAAATAGAAACAAAACAAGAGCAAATATCAGTGAAACTAAAAGCTGGTTCTTTGAGAAGATAAACAAAATTGATAAACCTTTAGCCAGACTCACCAAGAAAAAGACGGAGAGAACTCAAATTAATTGAATTAGAAATAAAAAAGGAGAAGTTACAACAGACACTGCAGAAATACAAAGGATCATAAGAGACTACTACAAGCAACTCTATGCCAGTAAAATGGACAACCTGGAAGAAATGGACAAATTCTTAGAAAGGTGTAACTTTCCAAGACTGAACCAGGAAGAAATAGAAAATATGAACAGACCAATCACAAGTAATGAAACTGAAACTGTGATTAAAAACAAAAGTCCAGGACCAGATGTCTTCACAGGTGAATTCTATCAAACATTTAGAGACCAGCTAACACCCATCCTTCTCAAACTCTTCCAAAAAATTGCAGAGGAAGGAACACTCCCAAACTCATTCCATGAGACCACCATCACCCTGATACCAAAACCAGACAAAGATACTACAAAAAAAGAAAATTACAGACCAATATCACTGATGAATATAGATGCAAAAATCCTCAACAAAATACTAGCAAACAGAATCCAACAACACATTAAAAGGATCATACACCATGATAAAGTGGGATTTATCCCAGGAATGCAAGAATTCTTCAATATATGCATATTATTCAGTGTGATAAACCATACTAACAAATTGGAGAATAAAAACCATAGGATCGTCTCAATAGATGCAGAAAAAGCTTTTGACAGAATTCAAAACCCATTTATGATAAAAATCCTCCAGAAAGTGGGCATAGAGGGAACCTACCTCAACATAATAAAGGCCATACACGACAAACCCACAGCAAACATCATTCTCAGTGGTGAAAAACTGAAACCATTTCCTCTAAGATCAGGAACAAGACAAGGATGTCCACTCTTGCCACTCCTATTCAACATAGTTTTGCAAAAAACTATGTAAATAGTGCTGTCAGGTAGTGCTTCTTCTTTGGAAGAAGAAAAAGAAATAAAAGGAATAGAAACTGAAAAGAAGAAGTAAAACTGTCACTGTTTGCAGATAACATGATACTATACATAGAGAATCCTAAAGATGCCACCAGAAAACTACTAGAGCTAATCAATGAATTTGGTAAAGTTGCAGGATACAAAATTAATGCACAGAAATCTCTTGCATTCCTATGCAGTAACAATGAAAGATCAGAAAGATAAATTAAGGAAATGATCCCATTCACCATTGCAACAAAAAGAATAAAATACCTAAGAATAAACCTACCTAAGGAGATAAAAGACCTCTACTCAGAAAACTTTAAGACACTGATGAAAGAAATCAAGGATGACACAAACAGATGGAGAGATATACCATGTTCTTGGATTGGAAGAATCAATATTGTGAAAATGACTATACTACCCAAAGCAATCTGCAGATTCAATGCAATCCCTATCAAATTACCAATGGCATTTTTTACAGAACTACAACAAAAAATCTTAAAATGTGTATGGAGACACAAAAGACCCCGGATAGCCAAAGCAATCTTGAGGGAAAAAAACGGAGCTGGAGGAATCAGACTCCCTGACTTCAGACTATACTACAAAGCTACAGTAATCAACACAATATGGTACTGGCCCAAAAAAGAAATATAGATCAGTGGAACAGGATAGAAAGCCCAGAGGTAAACCCACACACCTATGGTCAACTAATCTATGACAAAGGAGGCAAGGATATACAATGGAGAAAAGACAGTCTCTTCAATAAGTGGTGCTGGAAAAACTGGACAGCTACATGTAAAAGAATGAAATTAGAACACTCCCTAGCACCATACACAAAAATAAACTCCAAATGGATTAAAGACCTAAAAGTAAGACCAGACACTATAAAACTCTTAGAGGAAAACATAGGAAGAACACTCTTTGACATAAATCACAGCAAGATCTTTTTTGACCCACCTCCTAGAGAAATGAAATAGAAACAAAAATAAACAAATGGGACCTAATGAAACTTAAAAGCTTTTGCACAGCAAAGGAAACTATATACAAGATGAAAAGACAACTCTCAGAATGGGAGAAAATATTTGCAAATGAATCAATGGACAAAGGATTAATCTCTAAAATATATAAACAGCTAATGCAGCTCAATATTAAAAAAAAAAAAAAACCCAATCAAAAAATGGGCAGAAGACCTAAATAGACATCTCTCCAAAGAACACATACAGATGGCCAAGAGGCACATGAAAAGCTGCTCAACATCATTAATTATTAAAGAAATGCAAATCAAAACTACAATGAGGTATCACCTCACACTGTTCAGAATGACCATCATCAAAAAATCTACAAACAGTAAATGTTGGAGAGGGTGTGGAGAAAAGGGAACCCTCTTGCAGTGTTGGTGGGAATGTAAATTGATACAGCCACTATGGAGAACAGTATGGAGTTTCCTTAAAAAACTAAAAATAGAATTACCATATGACCCAGCAATCCCACTACTGGGCATATACCCAGAGAAAACCATAATTCAAAAAGACACATGCACGCCAATGTTCATTGCAGCACTATTTATAACAGCCAGGTCATGGAAGCAACCTAAGTGTCCATCGACAGACAAATGGATACAGAAGATGTGGTACATATACGCAGTGGAATATTACTCAGCCATAAAAAGAAACGAAACTGAGTTATTTGTAGAGATGTGGATGGACCCAGAGACTGTCATACTGAGTGAAGTAAGTCAGAAAGAGGAAAACAAATATTGTATATTAACGCATATTTGTGGACTCTAGAAACATGGTACAGATGAACCGGTTTGCAAGGCAGAAATAGAGACACAAATATAGAGAACAAACATACGGACACCAAGGAGGGAAAGCGGGGGCAGGGTGGTGGTGGTGTTGGGATGAATTGGGAGATTGGGAATGACTTATATACACTAATGTGTATAATATAGATAACTAATAAGAGCAAATGATTTTTCCAAATGTGCTATAACATACACACACACATGCACGCACACACTGTCTCCTGTTTGTAATCAATTCTATCCCACCTGGATCTTTTCTTATTAATCCCCCTCAAAAAAAAGAATTAAATGATAGTCATTATTCTAGAGATATGAGTATCCTCCCTATTTTTCTCCCGACCTTACAGGTGAGTCACACAAAGAAGTTGGTACCTGCTCACCGTCGCACAGAGTCACCTGAGAGCATGCAGGCCCCAGACTCTGGGGTCACAGAGCCAGGGTACAACCGGGCAGCTGATGGTCCAGGCAGCCTCCCGAGACGCCAAGCTGAGCACTTATGATTAACACATACGGTATTCTCGGAAGGTCGTGTCTCTCTCCCTCATAACAGCCATAAACATCTGCGATCATGTTTTCCGTGTGTCACTCTTTTCCTGTGCACACAGCCACAGCCGTACCCCCAGCAACAAGCAGCAGTCACCACTCGGGGCAGGAAGGAAGCACCTGTCGCCCGCCACTCACGCCCCCCTGCCCCGCCCCAAAGCCTGCGCTTCCAGAATCTACCTCCGCTAGTGGTCATGGGTGGGGGGAGCTGGGGGGTGCTCACCGGCATGCACCTTGTGTCTGGACGCCTTCTGTCCTGCTTTGTCCTCTCAGCTCCCAGCACAGCTCCTAACAGGTGCTCACACTTTGCTCTGTTAGTGATGTACACGCATAAATGGTGTGCACGCAGGTGCAGGTACGTACACATCTGTAACCACAAAGTACTTTTCCAAATGACATTTAAGTTTACCTTCATAAAGTCCTGACCCCTTCAGGAAAACCCTCACGGCTGTGGAAAAGGCCAGCTTGGCGCCACTTCTCCTGGCTGCCCTCCCCGGCAGGAAGGCAGTGAAACCTCTGGCGTTTCTAATGCCACAAATGCAGAAGCTGCTATTTGTCTACCTTGTCACACAAGCCATGACAGCCTGGATCTATCACCAAGATGACAGGACTAGCACTGCCTATGTCGAGCCCACACACCTTCCCCAAAGCACTGCTGCCGCCTCAAGGGGTCCGAATGTCCCCAGGTTTACAGTTGAGGAGTAATTTCATGCTCCTCAGCACGTAACAAAAACTTAAGATAATTATAATGTGAAGAGTCAACTAATGGAGCCATTTGGTAAAGTATAATTATCTGAAGAGAAATCATTAAGGATAATATTCAGCAGGATAGAGATGAGAAGAGAATACGGTATATTTTACCATTAACAGTTATGCTGATTTGTAAAATTGATATCAAAATGCAGCAATTATAAAAATATAAAGGCACAATTTTATTCAAACCCGAAATAGCTAATCAGGGATTCCCTGATGGCACAGTGGTTAAGAATCCACCTGCCAATGCAGGGGACACGGGTTCGAGCCCTGGTCCAGGAAGACGCCACATGCCGCGGGGCAACTAAGCCCGTGCGCCACAACTACTGAGCCTGCGCTCTAGTGCCCACGAGCCACAACTACTGAGCCCCCGTGCCACAACTACTGAAGCCCGCACGCCTAGAATCTGTGCTCTGCAGCAAGAGAAGCCCACGCGCAGCAACGAAGACCCAATGCAGCCTAAAATAAATAAATAAATAAATAAATAAATTTACAAAATAGCTAATCATAAATATAAATTCTCAGTACAAGAGCCAGAAACAGAACTTCCTCCCTCTTACAGCATGACATACCATTAATTCAGATAAATACTTATGATTCAACAGTGCGTATCAGCTGTTACGTACCAGGCATGTAATTTATTCACCCAGTCTTGCGTCTCTTTCTGAAAGAAAGGGGAACTTCCCCCCTCACTCACAAGCAGCCTCACTGGCAAAGCTGCAATCATGCCCTTTCCAAAGGCAATCATTGACTTAGACTGGTCCATATTTACACCTGAGGGTGGGATGAGGCCCATAAAGCATACGGGCACCAGATACCCAGACAAACGTGGGTTCTGAAAGCAAGAGAGAAGGGGCGCGGCTGTGACTGGGAATGAGCAGGGCTGATGGAGGCTGGGACAGAGGCCAGGGACGGGGTCAACGTCCAGGGAGAGACGAGAGCGTGAGCAAAGGCCCTGAGGCGGCCTCAAGGGCACGAGCACATCAGACAGAGACATGAGCTGGCTGGGTGGTGCTGCCGTTGTCTGACATATAAACACAGAGAGAGAGCGGGGTTTCGGGATTCAGATTAGGCGGAGGATCTTGGAAGTGTTAACTGGACAGCCAAGCGGGGCTCACCGAGGCACCGTGTTGGGCATCAGTGGGTTAACCAGAGGCAGGTGAGGCCACCTGGAAACATACAGCGAGAAAAGAACCTACAGCAGAAGGTCTGTACACCGCACTCTGAAAGGCAGAGCAGAGGACCAGGTCCCCAAAGAGCCGGAGACGGAAGGAGGAAAAGCAGAGGGTCGGGGAGGGAGGAGTGCCAGGTGAGCCGTCAGCAGCTCAAACCCCTTGGAGGTGAAGCCAGAGGGGCAGCAGGTCTGGGGACACGGTGGCCTAAGTGTTGCAGGGACAGAGGTGAAGATGGTCAGCTGGGGGCAGGGACCACGAAGGGACAGCTCCCAGGGCAACACACTCGGAGGGAAAGAGTCAGGGAGGTGGGTTCAGCTCCCCTGCCACCTCTTGGATTCTGACTTAGCAAGGGAAGCTGGTCTCCCTTTAAAGAAGACCCGACGGCCACCGCACTTAGTTTCTGAAAGTCGTGTCATGCAAAATGTGTGCGAACGTTGTCAAATGTGACATTTATTGTCAATAGAAAGTGTTGTAATTCCTGATAGGAATAATTGGCAGTTATGTCACACTTTATAAATACAGATTATTCTCCTAAACACTAGCTCAATGAACAAAAATGTCCTAATGTAGAATCTGGGTGCATCCATGTGGTTATATTCTTACTGATATGAATTCATAAAACAGACAATAAAATATACACCTGCTGAGAGCATTCACATTCATTCTAGAAATGGAATTGGATTCTTACAATGATTTGTCATTCAAACTACTTCGATTAAAATACAAATAATTACAGTTACTTCTCTTTTAGTCAACGCTTAAATGCAATTACCACTCACTGGAAGGGGAGGGGAGTCAGCCTTCAAGTAAAATCAGCACAAGAAATAAAACAGTATGAATGCTAATAACACCATGAGATTTACAATACTGAACCTTACCATTTATATGATCGTATTTATAATAGTACAATTCAGCGCCATAATACAATGGTATTCATCCAAATTTCAAATGAATTTTGGTGCCTATCAAAACTAGAATTGCTGTCAAATGTCAACAGTTTAGAGTCAGATTTAGTCACTCAGAATAATAAGTGTGACTGTAAATAACCTGCAGACAGTGTTGAGTGCAAAGCGCCGAGACTCAGCCGCTCTGGAAACTCTCACAAGGTCATCGCCGGTGCCAGGGCTCCACGGCAGGGCAGCTCGGCGCCCACACGTAACTGGCCTTTTCTAACTGTTTCCAACAGGGCCTGCTGAGTGGTCCGCTAAGCAAGCTAAGAGTCACATTCACTTTTTAAAAGTCCTACTTCCTTGCTTCATTAAAAGATAGCTAGTTAACAATATTTATGGATGTAAAACTACAGCCTCCGTAGAAAACAGAAACTGTCTCACCAATAATTTCAATTGAGAAATCACAACAGCATAATATTCGCCACACTTTTGCAACAGCCTTGAAGATGAAACGCAAGAGAGGAAGGAGGTGAGGCTGCGGGGAGGCCGGAGGGCGGGCGTCCAGGGCGCCGAGCCTCCGCTGCTCAGCGCAGAATGAGTGGGGACCTCGGTGGCCTGGGGGAAACTGACATCCAGTGTTCCCTGAAAACAAGCCCAAAGCTCTCCAAAGGTACAATCTGAATGACAACATGCAGTAACCAGCTGATACTAAGGAAAAGCACACGCCAGTCGAAACACAAATACTTTTTTCCACGAAATTCGCATGCACTTTTCCCCCAAAAGCATTTCTTGAACCTGCCTTGGTACATTGCAAAAAATACAGGTAGATTCTAATTAGCGAGTTTCTGAGGATGTCGGAATCAGGTCTGAAGTGACTCAGAACCCAGACCACAGGTTCTTCGGGCGAGGGGGAGGCAGGGGACACACGGTTCCCCGTCCCCGTCCCGCCTGGAGCGGCCACCCATCACCCGTGTCCACGTGCCTCAGAGCGAGTGTCTGCTCTGAGAAGGACAGCGCGGGGGCCTGGGGTACAGAGACGGACCTCACGTGCCCGACGCCACCTGCTTCCTGTGGTGGCAGGCGAGCTGCTCTCATAATTCTGCAGCTGGGGTACCCGTGTGACAGAGAGGGAACCGGGCTATAAACTCACTGACACAAGCTCCCTCCCTCCACCCAGCGATAAAGCAGCTCGACGTCTCCGTCTGCCACTCACTCCCTTGACCGAACTCACATCAGTGCTGCCCTCTTGTCACCCTTCGTAAGTGTGTCTCCTGGGACATCTAGGGACATGGAACTAAATTAACGTTGAAATTTAAAAAGCCACATTTATGTTTATGTAGCTATACAGACATGTAGATATAAAAGGTCGCTGTTCTACACATTTGGTGAAATACGGCAATTTTTACATCTGGTATTTTCAATAAATAAGCACACTTTTTAAACTTGGATCTTGGAAACCTATCCAAGATAGGAAACCTATCTCCTGGTAAAGTCAGGTAATTCCCCATCTTAAAATATGTGAATCTTGCTTATGACATCATAGAGATCATCAGAAATTCTACACTTGAAATCAAAGATGAGTCAGCAAGGATGAGAAACACGTGACAAAAGCCTAGAACAAACGAACATCCTTCCCCAGAGGTTACCTGTTTCCTTTAGCTCCCGCGACAACTCACATCTCTAACTAGATGACGAAGTGGTGACATTACTAGATGCATACTTTAAATGACCTGACATGCTCTCACCTTCCAGTCGCCAAGCTCACCGTGAGAACTCACATATGACTGGCTCTCCCAGGCTTCCAGCCCCTCGACTGAAGCAGTGATGTTAATTAAAAACAGAAAATTGCGTTCAGCACAAACCAACAGCAGTGTTTGAACAGGAAAGCAGGACACCTTTACACACTGCACTGGCGGTTCTCCACCCAGGGGTTTAACCACAGGGACACAGGAGACTCAGGGACACAGGTATACGAACTGGCTCAACTTAGGGAATACATGTAACAGGGTACGGCTACCTAAAACGAAAGAGAAAAAGAAGTTCCAATCCTGAGCAAGAGACATTCAAATGTGGCCAAATTCTCATGATTCAAACCAGCAGTCATAAAGAACATGTTGTTTTTCTGACTTCAAAAAAATGTTTACAACTAGAAATATAATGGGTTTGAAACGATTTTCTTGTATGTCATCATTTTTCTAATTAGAAGCACTAAGTTCTCCTTCTTAACTGAAATGATTAAATAACTCTGTAAACTCAATGATGTTATGGACAGTTACTGATAAGAAAAGCAGCAAATCTGCATGCTTGTCTAGACTCCAAGGATTCAAGTGAAAAATTTATGGCCATCAGAGGTCCACAGTGCAAAGATGTTTAGGGCCATTTTCCAGCCAAGGTTCCAGCCATGATTGTGAGCTATGAATGTTCCTGTTTTAAAAGACACATGTGTAGACAGAACAGTTAACAGATTTGTTATAAATGAGCAAGAATCTGAGCTCTGCTGTAGGCTGGAGCACGCAGCATCTGAGCACACCTGATTACTTAGGACACCGGAGGGACCACTCCTGCTATTACGGGATCCATGTTACTATTCCAACACTTGTTCTTTGGTGCTGACAGAACTTCCTGGCTGGAACACAATCATGGCTGGAACCTTGGCTGGAAAATGGCCCTAAACATCTTTGCACTGTGGACCTCTGATGGCCATAAATTTTTCACTTGAATCCTTGGAATCTAGACAAGCATGCAGGTTTGCTGCTTTTCTTATCAGTAACTGTCCATAACATCATTGAGTTTACAGAGTTATTTCATCATTTCAGTTAAGAAGGAGAACTTAGTGCTTCTAATTAGAAAAATGATGACATACAAGAAAGTCGTTTCAAACCCAGTATGAGGCACATAGGATGCATCTTATAATCAAGGTTCTTATTACAAATAAGCACTAGTTACAGCCTCAGCAAATGGGGTATGGAGCCCCTTTCTGAGCCCCCAATTTAGTATCTTAATGGAGTCAACATTTAGCACCCTGGAGAGTACTTATTTGAGAACCTGCAGTTGACATATTTTTTAAAAACTTAAGTTATTGCCAATAACTCGTCCACGGAGTCAATTATGCAGTATGATCAATCCACTTGGTTCTTCCACTATAATTACGGTGGTTACACACAGGACGGCTGCAAGAACACCTCAAGCAGATGCGCAGCTCCTAACCAGCGAGCGCATGGCCGCAAGACTCCAGGCAGTGACAGAACTCCCAGCCTCTTTCTTAAGCACTTGACTTCCGACTACCCCAAGCACGTCTTCCCGGTTTAAGGAAAACTGCTCCGTGACAAAGTACTTTACACAATCAGCACGGAACTTCACATGAAATTTAATTTCAAGATTTTGTGGAAACACCCCAGAATTGTATAACTTGATGGAAGAAGCAACTGTCTCTACATAAGCTTTTTTTTTTTTTTTAAGAAAATCATACAGTCATTAGTACTGCCCTGGTTTAGAAGCATCCTGACACACAGGAATTTATAAAAGCCTTCAACCCATAGTCTCCGAAACATTTCTCTGTTATCCTGAAAAGGACTGCTAGACACACGCCGGTTTTTACTGTCGCTCCCGGGCTTAGGGAGTCTGTGAGGACAAACCCGAAGGGAGGCGGTTCCAGCCGGATTAGTCAATCAGTCGGGGAGCCTCGGCTGCGGTTCCTAAACTGTTTCCAGAACACTCGGTTATGCTGGGGGTGGCGACGCGAAGGCTTCCAAGAACTTTTCGTTTTTGACTGAGCCACATTTCTGTTTTCCCCCAACAGTTAAGTTATTTAGAAGTAAGAGGGTGGAGGGGAGTCGTCTGGGGCAGGGATAAGAAGAGATGTCACACAGACACGCACGCACGAATCGGTATCACGAACTGGGCGTCCAGAGCTGAGCTGTCCCCTAAGTAGCGGGGCGCTCGGCCGGGGGGGCCCCCAGCCCGGGCAGAGGCCCC
Source organism: Balaenoptera physalus (assembly GCF_965194825.1). Taxonomy (NCBI): domain Eukaryota; kingdom Metazoa; phylum Chordata; class Mammalia; order Artiodactyla; family Balaenopteridae; genus Balaenoptera; species Balaenoptera physalus. The sequence continues at coordinate 400,931 of NW_028126143.1, forward strand.
CCCCAAGACGGAGAGGAGCTCAGGAGGACGCCCGCCGCGGCCCCCGAGGCCAGGAGCCGCTCGCAGGGAGACAGGAGGGGCGAACCCCCAACCCCCAACCCTGGAGAACCTGATTCCCACGGGCCACGGAGCCGCTGCACCTTCACGACGGGGAAAGGCAGACCCTACAAGTTTCCGTCTGGGATGCTGGGCCGGGAGGACGGAGGGTCAGGGGGTCTGCGCCCGCCCGCCCGCCCGCACGAGCCGCCCCGGGAGATGGAGATGGGGACGCAAGAGGGAAGGGGGCGCCGGGTGAGGAGGGGGCGGAGGATGAGGAGGGGGCACGGGGAGGGAAGACGGGTCGCGGAGGAGAGACAGGGGCGCTGAGAAGGGGAGGGCCTGGAGGGAGAAAGGGGTGCAGAGGGGAAGGGGGCGCAGGGAGAGGAGGGGCGCGCGCAGAAAAAACGGCCGGGAGGTCCGGCACTCACCCTCGCGGGCACTAGCAGGCGGCCGGGGCGCCCGCGGGGGGCAGCCGGGGGGAAGGGTCCCTCGGCGCTCATCGCCGCCCACTCGGCGGGACCAACGCTCCGGGCCGCGCGAGCTCAGCGCCGAGGACCCGCGCGAGCCTCCTAGGGCCCCGCGGGCGCCACGTCCACGCCCCTCTGCGCTTCAGCGCCGCTCGGGCTCGGCTCGGGCTCCGCGGGCTGCGGCGGGAGGAGCCGAGCACCGCCCACCGCCCGTGAGCACCGCCCACCGTCCTGAGCACCGCCCACCGCCCGTGACCGCCGCCCGCCGCCCGTGAGCACCGCCCACCGTCCTGAGCACCGCCCACCGCCCGTGACCACCGCCCCCCACCCTGAGCACCGCCCACCGCCCGTGATCACCGCCCCCCACCCTGAGCACCGCCCACCGCCCGTGATCACCGCTCGCCGCCCGTGAGCACCGCCCACCGCCCTGAGCACCGCCCACCGCCCGTAACCGCCGCCCACCGCCCGTGACCGCCGCCCGCCGCCCGTGAGCACCGCCCACCGCCCGTGACCGTCGCCCACCGCCCTGAGCACCGCCCACCGCCCGTGACCACCGCCCACCGACCTGAGCACCGCCCACCGCCCGTAACCGCCGCCCGCCGCCCGTGAGCACCGCCCACCGTCCTGAGCACCGCCCACCGCCCGTGACCACCGCCCGCCGCCCGTGAGCACCGCCCACCGCCCGTGACCACCGCCCACCGCCCTGAGCACCGCCCACCGCCCGTGACCACCGCCCACCGCCCTGAGCACCGCCCACCGCCCGTGACCACCGCCCACCGCCCTGAGCACCGCCCACCGCCCGTGACCGCCGCCCACGCGACGCGCCCGAGAGGAGGGGCGCGCGGCTGCCGAGGGGCGGGACGCGTCCCGGGCTGCGGCGCTCCGGGGGAGAGCGGGAGAGGTGATAGCCTCTGGGGGCTGCCGCTCCCCCGGGCCGGGGCCGAGCGCTCCTGCCGCTCGGCGGCCCCTCCCCGCCCCTGCTCCCCGGTGGATCTGACCTGGGGCGTCCCCCCGTCCGCAGTCGGGTGCCTCCGGGCCTTCCCCTCCCTCGGAGGGTCGCAGGGCAGCTGCCTGCCGGGTCCCTGGGGACCCCTCCGCCGGGGTCTCCCCGTCACGTGGAGCTGGTGCTGGACCCTGGGGACTGTCCAGAAGAGGAAAGGACGCCTCTCGCGCCCGCGCGCCCCACCCGCGCCCCGGGCTGGCGGCTCGGCGGCGCCCGTGTCCTCGCTGCGGACCCGGCGACGCCCCGGGGCGCGGGGCTGGGCGCACCTCCGGGCAGTGGGGCAGCAGCCGGTCGGCGAGTCCCTTGCTCTCTCAGGACAGTATCAGGCTGCGTAGACTCAAGTCATCCTCGTTCAAGCGTAAATGAAAGTTTGGCATAAATCTCAGGAAAACACCCCCCCCCCCAAGCTACCAACCTTTACGAAGGGCGTGGGTTTTCCTCCCTTTCCACATCCCGCGTCTCCCGGTCCCGCAAACTCTCAGGGGCGCAGACGCGCGCGGCCTTTCATCTGCGGAAGCCCGTTCGCTGTCCTTCCGAGGCGGGAAAGCGCGAAGGCCGAGGTGGCAGCACCGGCGTGACCCGTCTCTGCGAGTGGGACGCCTGACGCATGGCGGGCAAGTGGCGGTGGAACAGACACGAGAGACGCTGCTCCTTCTGACGGTAACCTGGTTTTTTCGAGCTTTAGCGGGAAATAATGGATGGATAACAGTGTGTAAATTTAAGGTGTACAGAGTGTTGACTTGATCCACTTATACCGCCGTGTGATTACCACCCTCGGTTAGCTGACCTTCACCAGGTCACATAATTACCATTTCTTTTCAGAAGTGGGAAAATATTCAGAGCAACTTTCAAGTGTATAATACAGTCTTGATAACTAGAATCACCATGCCATACATTAGACCCCCAGAATGTATTCATCTTATAACTGGACAGTTTGTACCCTCTGATCAACACCTTTGCAGACCCCAACTCCCCAGCCCCTGGTACCCACCCACCTACTCTGTTTCTCTGCGTTGGGCTTTCTTAGATTCCATATTGAAGTGAGATCATACAGCATGTGCCTTCCTCTGACTTAACGGAATGCCCTCAAAGTCCATCCATGTGGTTGCAAAACGGCAAGATTTCCTCTTTCTGGTGGCTGAATAATATTCAGTATACGTACATATAATATACATACATATACACATAGGCACATATATATCACATATATACATATATATCTGACATATATCACAATACATATACATACACACAGGCACACACCCCCACGTCTTCCTTATCCATTCATCCGTTGCTGGACACTTGGGTTGTTTCCATGTCTTGGCTATTGTGAATAATGTTGCAATAAACACGGGAGTTCATATACCTTTTCAATACCCTGTTTTCCTTTGGTTATACACCCAGAAGTGGGATTGCTGGGTATAATAATAATTTTATTTATTTTTCGAGGTACTTCCATGCTGCTTTCTCCATCTTCCTATGAGCAGAAAACTAGTGTGTGTTTTTATTTTATTTATTTATTTTTTTTAAACTGAGGGATTTTTTTAAAATTTATTTTATTTATTTATCTTTGGCTGTGTCAGGTCTTCGTTGCAGTGTGTGGGCTTTCTCTAGCTGCGGCGAGCAGGGATACTCTTCATTGTGGCGTGCAGGCTTCTCATTGCGGTGGCCTCTCTTGTTGTGGAGCACGGGTTCTAGGTGTGCGGGCTTCAGTAGTTGCAGGACCTGGGCTCAGTAGTTGTGGCTTGCGTGCTCTAGAGCGCAGGCTCAGTAGTTGTGGCGCACGGGCTTAGTTGCTCCGTGGCATGTGGGATCTTCCCGGACCAGGGCTCGAACCCGTGTCCCCTGCATTGGCAGGTGGATTCTTAACCACTGTGCCACCAGGGAAGCTCCTTGTGTGTGTTTTGAAAACCATATTTACTACAAAAGAAGTGTGTTTGCATACGCCATAATTTCTCGATGTTGTCTAAACTAGAAATTCACTAAAGAGTAAAAAAACTAATAATTATTTAAGAAAAAAGAGCATCACATGATCATTACCATATTTCTATTTTTAAACCTGATATTAATATGAATTACAACTAAAACTTACAAGAACTACATTGTAGAGCAGGTATCACTTTTTCCCAGTCTTCAGATAATAAATTTTACTGCTAAATTCATATTGTTTAGGAAATTTGTTCATATTTGTGTGCTAAGGAGTTGAAGTGAGTACTATTTTTGAGCTTTTTTGGAAAAAGTGACATTTCACTTTAAAAAGGATGGTGTGATATAATCGACACTAATATGCTACTCAAAGAACGGGAAGGGAAGGAGGGAGGGAGGGAGGAAGGGAAGAGAAGAAGGAGAAAGGAGAGAAAGATTCCACAGCAGTGGAGGGGGATTCCTGTAGGAAACCTCGCCCAGGGGAGCCATGGCTGTTGGAGGCCCTTGAGAATCGGCCCATCCTCGGAGGACTCAGAAACTGACCAGGGCTATAGCACCAGGGTCCTGGGGCCTGTGCAACTGCAGGATAACGCAAGGGCTCTTAAGTCACGGTCCAAGAGTGGGTTTTAGGCAGGTGATCAGTGAATGCCTATAACTGTATGTAAATATTTATATCTTTTACCGCTTTTTTTTTTTTTTTTTTTTAAGATTATGGGCACAGAGCCACCTAGTTCCTAATGTGTTACCTAACACTCTTTTTTTTTTTTTTTTTTTAATAAATTTATTTATTTATTTTTGGCTGTGTTGGGTCCTCGTTTCTGTGCGAGGGCTTTCTCCAGTTGCGGCAAGCGGGGGCCACTCCTCATCGCGGTGCGCGGGCCCCTCACTGTCGTGGCCTCTCCCGTTGCAGAGCACAGGCTCCAGACGCGCAGACTCAGTAGTTATGGCTCACGGGCCCAGTCGCTCCGCGGCATGTGGGATCTTCCCAGACCAGGGCTCGAACCCGTGTCCCCTGCATTGGCAGGCAGACTCCCAACCACCGCGCCACCAGGGAAGCCCCCTTTTACCGCTTTTAATAGTCAATATTTTTTTCAATCATTCACACATTCAACAACAATTGATTGCTGACCGATGTCTAGATGCCTTAGTAGATATTGGGGATGTGATGAATGTAAGACCACCAGGTCCTCACGGAGCTCAGAGTCTAGTGGGTCACGGACATAAAATTACTGCCTCCCTTATTTGAGGGATTACAGACATTTTATTACCCATGTAATAAAAATGTCCTTCCCAAATCAGGTTCTTAGCTAACGTGTTAAATATCTTTGAGAATGTATGAGTGAACTCAAAACTGATTATGTCACCGTATCCTTACCTGAGTAAGAATATTTGGAGAAGATATTAAATATATCGAGTAGGCATTGTAATATTCAAATATGTACCTGAATTTTTAGAATGGTCTCCAAATAGAAATAAACCATGAATATATTTAGTTTTGACTCATAACCAAGTCCCAAATCTTATCTTCAGTTATATAAGTGTACAGAGGCTCTGAGGAGAGAATTGGTTTCTGAACACAAAGATACTTTGATTCTCATAGGCTTAAGAAAAATGAATAGAAATTTGAGCAACACGATACGATTCTCCTCAACTTTTGCTGTGACAAAAACAATTATGAGGCTAGTTTCTCATTTAATACTTTCTTTTTCTTAATAAGTACATTAGAAATGTACAAAGTGTATGAATTTTGAAAAGTTTGAACTTCTGATTTATTTACTTTTTCTTGCAGAAAATTGCTTGCAATCTACAGGTTTTGGTTTTCTTTTTTTATAAGAAAGTGCTTTAGTAAAACACCCACCTACAACCAAGAATATGGGATTCTTTTGTTTCATAGTTTAATAAGATAATCATTCAGTTACCTCCTTCCTTATTTATTAAAAAATATGCGCTGGACTTGTGTTATGTATCAGGCTTGTGCTACACGGGACCAACACGATGGTGACACAGACCACATGCTCCGGTCCAGTGTGCAGAATACAACACAGGAAGCGTAAGCAGAAACAGCGGGAGCCAAGGGGTTTGGCATTAGTTGGCAAGTGAGTACGGGATGCCCGAGATTCTGTCCAGTCTCCTCAGTCTCCCCTCCCTCAACGCCATGGTCCTCACCGCCCACATCTGCCCCACCAGCCCCAGGAACCAACCACCTGCAGTCCCACTGTCAGTACCCCTCCCGCCAGCTCATTTCCTCTGCACGTCCCCTGTGTCTCACTCTACACTTACAGCCAAATAATCTGCTGGCAACCACTGGCCCCTCCCTCAAAAATGACTTCAATTTCTTCCTTATTCCATTTAAATTATAAAATCCACCACTGTCCTCAGTCTCTTACAAACATTCCTAACTTCCCCCAGTTTTTCTCGCTGTCATGACTTGCCTCGTGAAACCACAGACCTGGTTAAGCCCAACTATCCACCTGTCCCTTACCTTTCCCCAAACACCTGAACCCCATGAGGGAAAACCACAGAGCCCTGCCGACCGGTCTGTTTCCATCCAGGACCACATCTCAAGCAGGCACGCAGTCACTCCTGTGGTTCGGCCACCCCTCCTGGTGGGCTTGACTTCCAGGCTCTAAAACAACTTCCCTCCTCCCTCCTTCCCATATTCTCTCTCTCTCTCTCTCTCTCTCCCCCTTTCCCTCCACCTCCATTCACTCTGCTGCAGATATTCTCTCTAATTCAAAGAGAAACTAGAAACAATTAGATAGGAGCTACCTCATGTGTCTCCCACCCTATAATCAAATCCGCCCACCTTCTGTTCCCTCCACAGACACTTCCTGCTGCCCGTCTCAGGGGACATGCCCTGCCTTATGGAATAGTCCGCCCCACCCCAATTGCTAAGGAACCTGTCACTTTCCCCTTTTCCTGCAGTATCCCTTCCTACCCCCCATACCCCCTCCCTCATCCTCCGGAGGAATTGCCCATTTTCAGCTCCCTCCCACACCAGATTCTCAAAGAGCTTTAACTCCCCACCTCAGGCTCTCCTCCATCCTCTCCAGCTGGCTTTATCCACCTGCCACCAGGAGTCAGCCTCCTTCAGGGCTCCCTGACAGCCCCCCTCCACCCAGACATTCAGGGTCCCGCACGGATCTGATCAAACTTGAGTGAATATCAACCTGAAAAATCAATTAATGAAAAATGACGAAGTCTTTGTAGTTACTTGAAGGCCCAGTTACAAGTTGATCCTCAGAAAATGAAAACCAGAGTTCTTTTTCCTGGAAATTTTAAGAAAGGGGCCAACATTCAGGATTAACCTGGACAAAGGGAAAGATATACTTTCAGTTCCATTGCTCCTAAGCCAGGTCAGTGGTGTTTCCCTGCTCCTCTTTGGAGAAGAAGGCCTGGTCTCTGCGTCTTCAGAAGGCACAGCGGCGGAAGAGGCACCGTCCCTATCTGCTCACAGGACAGCTCTGTGGGCAGCCGTGCACTTACCCGGTCATTCCAATAACTTTCAGTGCTGGTATCATAGTCCCAATCTGAGGAAGAAAACCAGGGCTTGAGAGGTTGATATGTAAGCCTTTGACTCAGCAATACCACATGTATGAATTTATCATAGTACGTGATAAAAAGAATTGGGCTCACACACACACAGATACAGCACTGCTCATTCCAGCCTTACTAAGACAGAAGAATATCAGAACACCATCTTTATACATAAAAAGGGATTAATTAAATAAAATGTCATCCGTACACATTTTTTATGAAGCTGTTACCAAGAATGAGGTATATTTACATTTATGTCTAGTAGACAGAGTCTACAATATGTTAAGAGAAAACAAAGTTATAAAATGTACATACTGAATAATACACTTTATGAGAAAACGTAGTAGCATTTACGTAATAGAGCATGCATGTAAGTAAGGTGTGCTCTGGGGCAGGCTCAGGAGAACCCCAAGTCCTCCGGGCGAGGAGAGGCGTGTTGGCAGCCTGGCTGCAGTCAGGGTACCAGCGCCTGAGAAGGAGGTGTGTGTACGCGCGTTGGCATCTGTACTCCCATAGACGTGGGGATGGTGGCTGCCTTGGAAATGTATGTGATTATGAAGAATACTTTTATCTCATCCTTCATAAAATTTGTAGTTTTCACTTTTCAAAGAGAAAAACTAGTACCTGTATATCAATACAGTTCTATATGCTATCAGTACCATATAGCTTTATATGTAGTATACATATGGTGAATACTACATGATAAACACTATACAGAAACACGTTTTTTCCTTTGGAAAAAATACATGTGAATTTATATTCAACTGAACTCTACAGCAAGTTTCCAAACATGATTTAGTGTGCATACTGTTTCATTGGGGACTATTACTTACAACTCCTTATGAAATTTTATGTAAAATACAGATTTTTATTTCAAGTCATTTATTTTCTTTGACTTTCATTAAAATATCAGTATTTTGTAAGTCTCTCTCTATACACACACACACACACACACACATATATATATAATATGGGAAAAGTGGCAAGTATTTAACACATCATGAATGTTTTTGCACAGAGAGTGAATATCAATTGGGATTTTCTCCAAAAACAAAGATTTTGGAGCATCTCGGGAAACTCTGAACTCTCTGATCCATGGTGAGTGGCTACAAGATATTGACAAGCTTTGATTCCCCTGTGAACCTCCGAAGGTTAATTTACCCATAGATCCACCCAACTGAATAAATACTCTTGAGATTGTTTATACAAATCACCACCACAGAAGTAACTCCCACCTCAGACGTGGCCCAGCCGTGATGCTTACTCCCCACCTGGTCCCGGAGCTGGTCCCTCACTTTCCACTTCCCTGGTGAGGTGACCTGGGAAGAAGGATGCAGGTAATTTGCAGAGGTCACCTGGTCTGAGGGCAGGGAGGGAGTCACACCCAGTAGTCACGTTTGGAGCCCCGGCTCTGAAACCCCTCCATATTGACCCTGGAGGACACGCATTTTTCAACACGAGATTGTGAGGTTTAAAAGAGACAATTCCCTTTCTCTTTTAAAAATGACAGTGAGAGTAGATTTATTTTTATTTTAAAAGTCCTTTTGAGAAAAATAAAATAATATGTTTTAAAAAGTCATAAAATATATGCCAAATATACCAAATGCAAATACTCAGTTGTTTTACTCTCCCATTAAATTTTTTTAACATCCTTTTTTTCATTTTTTTGGAAGTATAGTTGACATACGATATTATAGTAGTTTCAGATGCACAACAAAGACATTTGACATTTATTTACATTACGAATTGATCACCACTATGTTTAGTAACCATACGTCACCTTGTAAAGTTATTATAATATAACTGACTATATTCCCTGTTCTGTGCATTACATCCCCATGACGTATTCATTTTATAACTGGAAGTTTGTCCTTCTTAATCTCTTTCACCTACTTCACTCATTCCCCCACCCCCATCCCCTCTGGCAACCATCTGTTTGTTCTCTGTGTCTGAGTCTTTTTTCATTTTGTATTGTTTGTTCATTTGTTTTGCTTTAGGCTTTTCTTTCAGATTCCACATATAAGTGAGAACACAACATATTTGTCTTTCTCTGTCTGACTTATTTCCCTAAGCATAATACTCTTTATATCCATCCATCCTGTCACAGATGGTGAGATTTCATTCTTCATTCTTTTTTATAGCTGAGTAATATTCCATTATTAATATTCTGGCATATATAAATATATATATATATATTTCACACCTTCTTTGTCCATTCTTCTGTTTATGGGCACTTAGGTTGCTTCCATATCTTGCCTATTGTAAATAATGCTGTAATGAACACTGGGGTGTGGATATCTATTAGAATTAGAGTTTTCATTTTCTTCAGATAAATACCCAGAAGTGGAATTGCTGGATCCTATAGTAGTTCTATTTTTAATTTTTTGAGGAACCTCCATACTGTTTTCCACAGTGGCTGTACCATTTACATACCCACCGACAACGCACAAAAGTTTCCTTTTCTCCACATTCAATCCTGAGAGATTTACCAGCCTTTATTTACTGACATGTACATCACTACTTGTTTATTATTTTATTTCTACGATTATAATTTTTCTCTAATCTACGTATAGTTCTGTTTCAGTGGGATTTCTAAAAGGATGGAAAATGTGTGAATGATCACCCTGTCATATTCTAGGATTGTTTTTATTGCTTCAGATTTAGGTTGATAGGCTTGAGCTGGTAATACACAACTCCTCTTAAATAATCGACATTGGTTTGTTGAGGGACTTTCTTTATATCACAATAATTCCTCTTCTTTTATCTCCATGCCCATCCCCTATCTTACATGCATATTTATTTATATATGTATTTCTTTAGAATTATGTAGTGGGGGGTGTGTGTGTGGTATTTTGCTATAGAAATCATTCTATTTCTAACATTCTCCACCTTACTATGTTTTTAGAACTATTTTTCTAAACCTAGTAAAATTTTATTTTATTTTTTATTGGAGTATAGTTGCTTTACAATGTTGTGTTAGTTTCTGCTGTACAGCACAGTGAATCAGCTATATGTATATCCCCTCCTTTTTGGATTTCTTTCCCATTTAGTTCACTGCAGAGCATTGAGTAGAGTTCCCCGTGCTATACAGTAGGCTCTCATTAGTTATCTATTTTATACATAGTATCAATAGTGTATATATGTCAATCCCAATCTCCCAGTTCATCCCACCCCCTATCCCCCGTGGGTATCCATGCATTTGTTTTCTACATCTGTGTCTCTATTTCTGCTTTGCAAATAAGTTCGTCTATACCATTTTCTAGATTCCACATATATGCAATAATGTACGATATTTGTTTTTCTCTTTCTGATTTACTTCACTCTGTATGGCAGTCTCTAGATCCATCCATATCTCTGCAATGGCACAATTTCATTCATTTTTATGGTTGAGTAATATTCTGTCGTATATATGTACCACATCTTCTTTATCCATTCCTCTGTTGATGGACATTTAGGTTGTTTCCATGACCTGGCCATTGTAAATAGTGCTGCAATGAACATTAGGGTGCATGTGTCATTTTGAATTATGGTTTTCTCCAGGTATATGCCCAGAAGTGGGATTGCTGGGTCGTATGCTAGTTCTATTTTTAGTTTTTTAAGGAACCTCCATACTGTTCTGCATAGTGGCTGTATCAGTTTACATTCCCACCAACAGTGTAAGAGGGTTCCCTTTTCTCCACACCCTCTCCAGCATTTAATGTTTGTAGATTTTTTGATGATGGTCATTCTGACCAGTGTGAGGTGATACCTCATTGTAGTTTTGATTTGCATTTCTCTGATAATTAGTGATGTTGAGCATCTTCTCATATGCCTCTTGGCCATCTGTATGTCTTCTTTGGAGAAATGTCTGTTTAGGTCTTCTGCCCATTTTTTTGATTGGGTTGTTGTTTTTTTTGAGATTGAGCTGCTTTAATATGACATATAAACAATGCATTATCTCAATTACTTCATAAAATTCCACTATTTTACTTATCTAATTGCCAGATAAATAAATGATAAATCTTTAGTTTATCTATGAATTTTGCTGCTATAGCAACCTTGTGATTAAAATCCCTTTCACTTTGTCTCCTTGTGGATGCCTGAGGAGCGTCTTTGAAACAGGTATATCACTTAGTATTAACAAATTACACAGAAAATCCTGTACAAAATTTATCATTGTTGTTCATCCTTCCCACACATTAAAAAAATCCAAACCCAGCCTTCAAATCTGTCTCATAAACAATCGCTTTGCTTGCCCAGCGATCTTTTTGCCTGTTGCTGCCATTCTTCCAAATTACTATACTTCAGAATTTCAGATAATGGGAACTTTGATTGTAAAATGAGTCAGTGCAACAAATAAAGAACAATGGAAAACTCATTGCAAATTTATTTCTAAAGAAGGAGGACATGAATTTTGAATGTTGAAAGGTGTTTACAGTTTTTGTGAAAAGGCTTCAGAACATGGAAGCTTAACTCCTTTTCTTAAGTGGTCAATGATTTGAATTAAAAAAGTGGAACCCGAAATGTTGCACTGCTCTTTCAAAACTTTGCAGAGTGTTAGGTGTGATGCATGATAGTCGTGTGCTGGGGAGGACAGAAATTGTTGCTGCATGGACCTAATGTCACCACCCCACAGAATACCTTCAATGGTAACAATAATTGATTTTAGGGGCAACTAAGGTTCTCCTGAGCTTTCTATACAATGGGCCAGAAGCTAAGTGTCATCTGTGGATGAGCTCACGGTATTTTCTCTGGAGCCCTGTGAGCTCAATGCCAGTCTCATCCCATTTTACAGATGAGGGGTGGAGGCCTGTTTTGGCCCAGGGCTGGTGAGCAGGGGCCTGCGGTTGGAGCACAGTGTGTGGCCTTAGCACGGAGCCCTGCGTGCCGTCTGTGCGCCTGACTAATGAATCGACGTACTTTATTCCTTGAACTTCGATTTCAAAGCCCAAATCCTAACGCCTACTTTGGAGAGTTGTTATAATGACTAATTTGTCAAATGTCTGGTGTCATCTGGAATATAAAAGGAGCTCAGTAAATTTACTCACTACAATTATTACCAATTTCATCAATTGCTATGACAATTAGTCGTATTGTAGACATAATAGCTGCCATCACAGATAGACTGGGAGTCCTGACCTGACTCCGAGAAGTGTCACATCCTCTCCCCTTAAACACAAATGACTTCTCCCTCAGAAAGTGTGCTGTAACGTTAAAAAGAAATCAATCTACAGTGTTGCCCACAATCCTTTGCTTTTAATGGGCTCTTCATTTCATTACGTATTATGATAATTCTGCTAATTCGCCCTTCAGTAAACTACAACGTGAAAACTCAGTAGAAGAAAGTATTGTTTGCCTTAGCAAAAATTAGCCTCTGGCATACAACCAGACACAAAAAACTATCTATTTGGCGTGGGATTTGCAAACAAGTTTTCCTAATAGTAATTCTCAGACTCTGTATTAGAGCCCCTTCTACTTTATTGAAAGTAATTCTGATCTGCTGTGAGTATAACTCCTACTTAGCTGTGGCTGGAGCTCACAAAGGCAGCCTGTTCTGTAAGAGTTGATAAGCTTATAAGCAGAACACCAACCCCCGTAGGATTTTGTTAATTTGGAGATCTTTAATGTTCTTTAATTGCCTGATAATATTTTTTGAACTGATTTTAAGAATTACCTTTTAAAAATCATTTTCCCCCCATTTCCTTGGTTAAGATGGTGGAAAAAATAGAAAGGACTGAGCTATACTTTTCTTGAGCTAGAAATTGCCATCAGCTTGATTTTTCAGATGTTGCATTACTATGAAGCACGGTTATTTCTCAACACGCTTTTTACATGCCGAGTAGGAATGTGTTAAGGTGAGTGTGGAGGAGTGCTATTTTACTGCCCTAGAGGGTTTTTGTTGTTGTGGCTTTGTTTCATTTTGTATATTTTTATAATTGCCTAAGTCCAGCTGAAAAAGCATAAGATATATGGTTGTAGATTATAACACGCAGCTCTGTCCTGCAGGCAAATATTGCCCAAAGTACAAATAAATGAGAGGTCTTTTATTAGAAAAAATACATAACTATAAAATGGCTAATACATTTGCTCTGTAAATTGAGAATAGATATTCAGGATAAATTCAGGCAAGAAATCCTCCTCCCAGATACTTCTGTGCTAGCTCTTTCCCTCATTCTGTAGCCATTTGTAAACACCTTTAGGCTGGTACTTATTAAAAATGATCTTGTGTTAGTGTAAATTATGCACACACACTCACACGCACACACATGAACACGCACAGATGCACATACATACACATTCACGTGCCCTGGAAGTGAAGACAGGCCTGGAGGTGAGGACAGACTGGGTCTGGCAGTGTCAACAAAGGTTCGTCCTAAAGGAACCCCGACCACTTCTGCCAACGCTCAGTGTCCACGGTTAGTCCTGTGGCCCCTCCCTGCCCAGGTGGGCACCGGCCCTGTGCCCTGGCCGGCAGGAGCAGTGACCAATTCCAAAGTCACCCAGGTGCGCGGCACAGCTTCACATGCTTTCACAGGCCGAACGGGCTCCTGCACGTCCCAGGACAGCAGGACGGCCCCTCAGACCCTGGGGATGGAAGCCCGACTTGGCGTCAGGAGGTTTCACGCTGCTGCCTCTCGCTCAGGTCCTGCTGCGGCAGCTCTCGGCCTGCAGACCTGGATCTGCTTCTTACGGAGAAGGTTCCCTTCCCTCCTTTCCTCTCCGTGCAGCCGGACAGGAGCAAACTCACCGCCTTGAGCACCCTCCGAGGAGAAGCGCCCAGGTCAGGGCCCTCCGCCCGGGAGGACGGGTCCTCAGTGAGTCCCCATTTTGTTCCCTGACAGACACTCCCTTTTGCATGCGACCTGCGGCTGCACTTCGGGGACGCCTTTGGTTTTGCATCCTCACCTCTGGCGCGGCCTGTGACCCCCAACCTGCCTCCCCCAAGCCTGCCCCGCTGTGGGAGAGTGATCGAGCATCATTTAAATTCTCTGGCACTCGCAGACCTTCTTCAGGCTCAGGGTTTCCTCTACAATCAACTATTTCAAACTCTTGGCGAGCTTCTTATTTGGGGCTCCTTGCGACAATAGCTACACTCTGGTATTAGGGCCACCCAGCAGGTGTGTGGGAAGCACATCTTTAGCCCATTTCCTGGAGACAGACGTGTAATTGAGGAGACGCCGAGGGTACCATCCCACCGTTGAAATTAACCCCCTCCCTGCCAGGCTGTGCATCACAGGTTGGCCGCTAAAATTATCTACATTCCAACTTCTGTAAGTGATGGTCTTACTAAGTATTCATCACTGCAGAACAATTTCCCGTGGTCGCTGTCACAGACCGCCACAACCTTGGTGGCTTTCATTGGTTCATAAACTGGCCCCATCCCCAAGAGGACAGGGAGAGACCGAAGAAGCTGGCAGACCTCCAGACTGGGGGGTGGCAGGTGTAACCAGCGGGGGGCTTACTTATGAGGCTTGCCTTGGACCGCAAGACAAGTGGCTATCTGCACCCACCAGCCAGATTTTAGAAGTTTATAGAGGGCTTACCTGGGTTCCATCAGGTTCACTGTCTAGACGGCCTCGACCTCGAGGCTGTGTCTAGGGTGGGGATGGTGCAAACATCCCAAGGTCAGGGGTGAGGAGCCCCAGTTGCCCGGGACCAACTCGTGGGTCCTCTCAATTACTTTCTCCATCAGCTTTGAAACAGTACAGATCTAATTCTTACAGTTCTGCAGGCCAGGGTCCAAGGGGGTTTACAGTCTAACAGCCAGGTGTTGGTGGGCTGCCCTCCTTCCACAGGTGCCAGGGGAAGGTCCAGCTCCCAGGGGCTGCCGTGCTGTCTGCGTCCTGGCCCTCCTCCCACCTGGGCCAGGAGCACTGCCTCACCTGCATCACCTGGACTTTGACATGTTGCCCTCTCATCACATACGTGGACTTGTGATCACACTGCCCGCACCCCCTCCCTGACAGTCCGGGATGACCTCCCTTCTCAAGGTCAGCTGACCACTGGCCACAGTTCCGTCTGCAACCTTCACTTGCTTTGCCACGTTACGCACGTAACCACAGGCCTCGAGCAGGACGTGCATGTGTTTGGGGACCAATTATTCCACCTGCGGCTTGCTTTCTTCCCTCCATGCTTTTAAAATAATTTTTTTGGATCACCCTCAATGGACATCCCACTTGTGGTCCCATTTTTTATTTCAGTCAGGGTAGGTCTACAGTATTAACCACCACCCCCAAATCTGCATCCCTCACACAATGAAGATTTAATTCCTGATCCGGCTGCATGTACACGCGTGTGGGCCTCACCAGAGGAAAAGAGGAAAAGAGCCCTGACACCACTCACACTGGCCCTGAACGGGCATCCTTGCCCAGATCTGGTCATGGGCCCCTCTGCCACCGTCTGATATTGACACTAATGACACCACATCTGGCACCTTGTTTTTGCTAAGACAATGTTTTAGTTCTTTAAGCAACCTTTAAAGCTATCATTCTGCTCTTGTTATAGATTGTGTTGTCAGCTTATGCTATGTTATCTTTCTTTTTCATAATATGATTTCAATTAATATACTGATCTCTCTAATCTTCAGATTTCTTATTCTATTTTTTTCAGATATGTTTTCCTAAATCCTTCTTAATTGTAAGGTTCTTAACTCCTGTTTTTAATCTTTTATTCTACCCCCTGCTCTCATTTTAATTTTTCTCTCATTAATATTCTAACTATTTAATTATAATATTGTATCATTTATTTACTGAGTTCCTAGGTTTTTATCTTGAAGTTCATTTACTTTAGATCTCGTTATTATTTTTCTTTTACCCAACCGTTAGTCTATTATGCCCTTACTTCTCTTATTTTCAAATTGTACTAATTACCTTTACTTTGAATTTTATTTTAAATAACTCTTTTTTTATGTGTGAATATGGAAAACGTAGTTAACGGATATTACTTCTCTTCATCACAGCTTGTTCTTTCTTTAGGGAAGGAGCTAACCTTTTCCATAACGTAATTCATGGTCCCTCATACGGTGGTCATGTTGAAACAGTCATTTCTACTGCACGATCCACGGCCTGGTGGGTGGAAGTTTACCCCTCCAGCTTTACAAATTTACATCACAGATGTAAGAAATGAGGAGGAGGAGACCCGTAGAGAGAGAGCAGACATTAAAAATAAAGAATGGAAGTTGTTTACCCAAAATTTTCTTTGGGAACAAGCACTGGACTGAATCTCTTTCAAGGGTTTTGTGCAATACCTTTTAAAGAAAGCAGAAAACTTCTGCACCCCAGGCTCTGGGAGGGGAAGTTTCGTTAAAAGGCACCTGTTCTAAATGGTTGTCTTCTGCCTTCTGTGTCCTCATGCTGCTTTAACAAAGCACAACACACTGGGCGACTTAGAACAACAGACCTTAAGGTCTTATAAGTCTGGGGGCTACAAGCCCAAAGTCAAGGTGTAGGCAGGGCCACGCCCCCCTGAGACCCGCCCCTTCCGACCTTCTGGGGACACCTCCTGGGAAACAGCTCCAGCTTCACGCGGCTTCTCGTAAGGACACCAGACCTACTGGATTAGGGCCCACGCCGCTCCAGGGTGACTCATCTTAGCTAACAGTACTTCCATTGACCCTGTTTCCAAATAAGGTTGCATCCACGGATATTAGGGGCGAGGACTTTAACGTCTCTTATGGAGACACAGATCAATCCACAACATACATCAAGGTGCTGATTTCCAGACACCAGATTAACACCGACATCAAGTCATTTGTGGTGAGGAACACGCTGGCGAGAACTTCATCCTGAAACACAGAAGCTGGCGACTCATCCGTGGCCGAGGCTGGACCCTGCACAGCTGGTCCGAGTTTTTTTTTTTTTTTTTTTTTTTTGACGCTTTGGAAGCCATTTTATTTTTCTTTAATCATTCCTTTACCTCAGTTAATTTTAAAATCTTAGTTTGCAGAGAGGCAATTTTAGGCTCCTGATAATATTTGGAAGCCTCAAAACACCAGTCAAAACAAGCATTCGATTCAGTTTTGGAAATTTTAGAGCTATGGTTGTCCAATTCAGTTTGGTGGGTTTTTTTTAACATCTTTATTGGAGTATAATTGCTTTACAATGGTGTGTTGGTTTCTGCTGTATAACAAAGGGAATCAGCTATATATATACATATATTCCCATTTCTCCTCCCTCTCGCGTCTCCCTCCCACTCTCCCTACCTGAGTTTTAACTGGTGCCCCTGAGGCTGCTGGTGGGGAAGCAAGCAGAGCGCTGGCCGCGAGCCGCGTGGCTGTGTGGACTCTGAAAACCACAGAGCGCTTCAGATGCACAAATGGGAAGGTCAGCAAAAAGGCCCTGGAATGTGGACAACCCTTCACTTAATCTCATTCTTTACAGCCAAACCCATTTTTTTAATACCTACGTGAAACAGAAAAGTGAATGCATTCATTAGCATGACCCAGAGGTAGAGCCCGTTTACAGCATATAAAAACAAGTGCCAACTGAATTCTATTGTTCCAAGATCTTTGCTTAACTGATGACCTTGACAACTATTTTGAAGGTCACGCACCACAATACATACTTACTCTTGCCATAAAAGTGTATGTCGGAATCATAACTGTATTTAATTAAAAGTGTACATATTTTTTAATCTTAAAGATGATATAGGTGTATTATTAGTTTATCCAGAGTAAATCAGTGTAAGAAATTTAGAAAATTTAAATTATCTAGATTTGTCATGAGAAAACTCAGACCTCATAACAGCTTAAATGAAAAATGATAATATATTGCACAGACTTTTTAAATCAAAATTATCAAACCAAATTGATCTGTCCAAGGCTTATCTTCGTTTGAATCGATTTCTTATAGGAAAAAGTACTTCCATGCTAGCAGTTTCTCAAAAGTTTGTTCTTTTTATTTCTTTTCATTGAAGTCTAGTACACTTCAAGTGTTAGCAGTTCCGTTTTTTTTTTTTTTGTAAATGTTCTTGGAATTCAAGGAATATTAGATTTATGCAAACACTTATTAGTCTAAAACCAGCCGGAGAAGGGCTCCTTTATTTCAAGGGGCGCCATAGTCTAATTTATTGATTACTCTGGAGGCAGGACTATCTCACAGTGGCAGGTGAGGCCTTTTTCTGACTACAGGTGTGCAGACTCGCAGGGCACCTGCAGCGGCTTCGGCTTCTCAAGTTCAGCCTGGGGTGGAGAAACACAGACACACCGCA
Organism: Balaenoptera physalus; assembly: GCF_965194825.1. NCBI lineage: Eukaryota > Metazoa > Chordata > Mammalia > Artiodactyla > Balaenopteridae > Balaenoptera > Balaenoptera physalus. The sequence goes on from NW_028126143.1 coordinate 419,090, forward strand.
AGGCACGTCCGTATCCCTCTCTGCCGTGTCCAGACAGTCCTTGTCCAGACACAGACCAGACGGCAGACTCGCAAATCCTCCGCTGTTGCTGCCGATGGACCTCGTCACAAGCCGGCTCCTTGCCCTCCGCTGCCCCCAGCTGAGAAGAAGTCATCGAGCACGCCCGACCAGGACCAGCGAGGAAGCCTGGGGAGGGCAGGCCTAGCGTCGCTCAGGCTGTGGCTCTGAAGGCCCTTTGTCCACAACCAGCGGACTTTGAGTGAAGGAGACTTTCCTCCGTAATGTGGGTGGGAGGGCTTGAGAGCAAAAGCTGCGGTCTCCCAAAGAAGAAATTCTCCCTGAAACACCCAATCCCGGCTGCTGGCCTGCCCTCCAGACTCCAGACTGCCTCAGCCATCTCCCTCTTTGTTCCTCTCTCTCAGCACGTGTAGGGACCCAAGGTTTCAGCAGGGGAGACAAATCGAATTGACTATCTGACCTTCGCCACACTTCACACTGCCGACTTTATTCTCACCACGGACTCTACAGTTTATATCTGGTAAGTTGTACGGAGTCGGGCCTGAGTTTGCTTCCTAGGGCTACTGCTTATCAGCTCTGTGCTCTTAATGTATTTCACATCTTCTCCTTTAGTTTTATCACCTGTAAAATGGAGGCGAATCCACTTCCTAGAGATTTTCAAATATTGACATGAAGCAGTGCAGGCAAAGCACTTAGCCATGAAATAAGCATGTCATGGAGCAAGTGCTCAGGAGATGTCAGCAGCCCTCACACCTCCTGCTGCTGTTGGTCTGATTACATGTGCAATATATACGTATTATTACCACTTGCATCTCTTCCAAAAAGTTGGGATAAATTAAATGTCCAATATTATGTTTTAAAGCCTCACTAGAAAGAATCTGATGGATTTGCTATTCTCTATTCCCCCAATTTTTGTGACTTTTCTCTCCCTACGTTTTATGATAAAATCACTGATTTGTTTGTTCAGTAATTCTTTGCAAATAAGACTAACAGAAATAGATGTTCTTTCACTGGGCAAAGGGGATCATAGGAAGGAAGTTTATTGATTTTGGCTATTTTGTCTTTGGGGAGGAAAAACGTAATTGTTTCTTGGCAGAGTTTAGTCTGCTTCCGTCCAGGGTCGCTGAGCCTCACTCACTCGAACTCTGAAGCCGGGAAGAGAGGAGACTTAACCCTTCAGAGGTCTTGCTGATACTGAAAAGTGCCGTGATGCTTTGGACAGAGGAAGGCCAGATGTAAGGGCCAGAAGAGAGAGAGAGCCCCTTTGACTCTGCTTTGAGGGTTATCCTGACTTCACTGCATCCTCTGCACTGCTAGGGATTTGCCCTGGAGCGCGGAGCAACTCGCTGGACCATCGTCGTGATCTAGCTGAGATGGGGAATCAGTGTCTCTTCCCATCACGGGGAACAGTGAATAGCGAAGCCTCCTGGAGAAGGGACGGCTGTCTCGGGGGCGTCCTCCGAGGTCCAGGGCGGCAGTGCTGCTGTTGGGTTCTCTTCCTGATTAGTTCTCACTTGGCAGTTCCACTGAAATGTCAGAGTAGAAGCTCATTTCTGAAATACGGAAACGGCGTGAGCGTGGGTAGACCTTGGTCTCCCCACAGCAGCGTGGACAGTTTTCGGCATCAGAGCTTACAGTGAGCACAAGTCTCCCAATCGCTGGGATGGATTTCCCAGTTCAGTGGTTACAATTTTCCAAATGACTGAATTTGACGTACAGTTTACCCAGAACCGACAATACCTTTCAGGCTTTTTGATAACAAACCTTCTCAGTTTGGGAATATAGTTTACTTTTTCGACACGGATTGTTGAAGGCTGATTTAATTTGTCTTATTTAGTAGCCACAGAAAAAGCCTAAGTCCTGTGCTTGTTTAATTATTATTGCTCAGGCCAGCATTTTAGGGGAGAAATAGGCTTTTTGCTGACGTTTGAAGGAAGATTCTGTTATGCCGCTTCTGTTAACCATGGGACAAGTTAAGAAAATGTCTCTCTTTCACGTTGAGTACCCTTAAGTTTACTTCACTGAAGCTAAATATCCTTCAGAGCAAGGAAGGTCCCTAACCCTTGATTTACTTGCCTGATGTTCTAATATGTGTTTTTTGTTTACATCCTCACAAGCATTTTGACCTTTTCCATTTAACAAACAAGGGCTTTATGTTTTCACTTTAGTTTTCCAACACCAGGTATTTTATGTCAAATTCCTGGGCCTTTGACAGCAGCTGTTACAACCAGTAACTGTTGTAACACTGTTCCCTTTCCAGGAGATCAAGGAAACTGTGCCAAAAAGATTGATTTGCTGATATTTTGCTGTTATAAGACATAGAGTTAAACTGTTAGGAGAAATTCCCAAAGCCAAAAGGAGTTCTGCAAATATCAGCCAACTGCCCTGAAACGTATCTGGCTTTATTAAAATGCCTACAACTCTCCACCCGCCTAATCTCATGGAAACAGAAGTTTGATCTCCTTACTAAGTATGACTTCACTACAAATGTTTTGCATGACTTTCTTTAAAAAGTATCAACATTTAAATAGAAGAATCAGTGTGAGTTTTTCACTCTGATTTAATGGAAATGTCAAAGAAAAAATAAAACTATCAAATCTGTACTATTGGAAAATGTCAAACTTATGGACACACACACACACAAAACCATTTCATATATCTTATCTCATTATATATTTCCAACAGCTTTCGGATGTAAGTAGAAAGGCAGACAGAAGATATATAGCATGGTAAGAACATGAGCCCTCGGGGATGGAAGACCAGGGCATCTTACCAGCAAACACTGAGTTATAAATTTAACGCGCTTATCACCTCCTGAAGCTCCACCTGAAACAGCGCCACTAACTTCCTTCTTTCTTGTCGGATGCTTTACCAGGTCCAGGTCCGGGTGACTGGAGGTGGTGGTGGATGGGATGCGTCTATCCTCACAGGCACTGGGGCAGGGCTGCCACACGGACACACCTTCTTTAGGAGGCGAGACCAGACCTTCCGTTAGGATGAACTGCAATCTTATCACTCATCTCAGTACTGTTCGCCAATTCCTGGACACAAGCAGAAAACCAACGTGTACAGTTTCTTGAGCAGCCTGAGAACTGAGTAAGAGATTTTGGTTGTGCTGTCATTGTTCATTTATGTGTTGATTTCCTCAGGACACTAAGCCTTTGAAGTATTTTAGCTCTTGAATTCATCTTTATAGACTCATTAATTAGCAGACACCTAGCACAGAAATAAAATCACAGAATATTTGTTAAATAAGTAAACACATAGGATTTTTTTCTTTTTCATACATTAATAAGGCAACTTGTTAGATCTGGACTGGGAGAATTGAAATAAAAGTAAATAAAATGTTTAGAAAATCTAGAACTTAAACAGTAATACTAACAATATATTGTATTAATTGATCACATATTTTTAAAGTAATTACTTTGTGCTGAGAGTGGTTTTCGGTGGTACAGATCCAATGGAAGCAAGATTGATTTGATTTGTGTCCTTACCCTTAGAGAGCTTACGATGTAGCCACACGGCTGTTTTATTAGGATGAGTTATCTTTACCAGATGGAGGTGAGATCAGCACCATAGGAATGAGCAATATATTATTTGCAATGTTTTGGTGCCTTGAGAAGATTCTGTGCCCTTGCGAACTCACACTAGGATATCTTTTCAGCACATTTGGACGCTCAGTAGGAGTTTGGAATATATTTCCTCAGAAATAAACCCTTGACACTGGACTAGTTACAGAGCAGGGTTGTGTACAGAGCAAAGCATAGGAAATTGGTAAAAGGTTCTTCCAGGACACGGTTAATCCTACCGTTGTCTGGACCAAGATCTGGGCTCTGCACCTCTTCCAGCTCCCATTAGGGTCATTAGCAGCTCTCAGGATGACGCCGAGAGGATCTAAAAACTGAAACGTCAGAGCTGGAATGAACTTTAGAAATCATCTGGTCATTTGACAGACCAGGAAACCCCAGAGCCAAGAAAGTTCCTGCCCAGGCCGTGACAGGCCCTCTTGGTCATGGGTTTGGAACTTTCATTCCCAGCCCTGCCCACTGTCTGAGAACTCAGAGTAACAGATGCCAGCGCACGCATTGCTGAGACAGAGCCAGAACAAGTCCCCGTCCCCCCAGCTCTCCATGCCCTCCTGCTCAGAAACAGATAAGGCTGCCAACCCATGACTTCCCTCCCACCCCGGTCTCTAACCAGGGTAGCCTCTCTCCAACCAGGAACTGAGAAGGTGGCTCCAGCCTCCCAGGAAGGGGAAGCCACCCTGGAGGGCATGGGAAGACCCAAGCACTAGAGTCCCCCCATCACCCTTCTCCAGGGGAGCAAAGCAGTGTCATCAGTGCAGGTGAACTCGGAGACCCCAGCCAAGCCAGTGGTCAGAACAGCTGGGGAGTGCAGATAAGGAAAGCAGACAGCAATAACCAGGGCTGGATGCAGCTTCAGAAGCACAGCCCCATCCATCTCCTTTGTGTTTCGTCTTCTCCTACCTTTTCAGTTGAACTTCAAGATGAGAAGGGGGAAAGTCAGACAGATAATTAACAACCCACAGCAGAGAAGGGAGACAAACCCCTCCCTGCGGTGGGCAGGGAAGGAAGAGAACCACTTAGAGTAGCAAGTACTGTGTATTTACTACTGGGTACCAAGGATGTCTGCTCCTCACAAGGGCCCTATGAGGGGCATATCCTTATCCCTACCCTACAGATGAGAAAACTGAAATTCAGAGAAAACCCGATCCAAGGTCCCACAGCAGCCGAACAGCAGAGATAGGTCTGAACCCGGATCTGACGTCTGACTTAGAGTGCCCTTTGCTTTTACACCTGCCTGGAGCAAAAGCCCCTGAAGCCCCCACCAGTCACCTGTGTGAATAGGCCAATACCAACACGTGGGGCCAGCTGAGGTAGTGAAGACCTTTCTCATTGACACCAATTCCTTTTCCCTCGTAGAAAGTCGATCTTTGCCAGAGCCCCGGGTTAGGAGGCAGGGAGCTGAGTTCTTGTCCTGGCTCTGGTCCTGACTCCACTGTGTGAGTCAGGGCTGGCCACCGCACATCTCTGGGCTCAAGTTTTCTCATCCGTAAAGCAAGTGCACTGAACCAAAAGATCAAAGTCCATTCGGACTCTAAGAGTCTCTGCTTTTGAACGAACAGCCTAACAGACCAGAGCAGAAGGCTTCAGGGCGGAATGACTTGCTTCCTAAAGAATCTCCGCCGGATGTGAAACTGGTCTGGACGATGGCTACAGAGGCAGAGGCACAGGGCATGACCTGGGCCTGAGGGTAGCCATAACTCCCTCTCCTCCCAGACTGCCCTCTGGACCCTGCGGCCAGCATCTCCTGGGTCTCACTCACCACAGAGCCTGCAGAGAAACAGCGACACGCTGCAGAAGAGAAAGAGTACGAGGCAGGAAGTCAAGAGATCTGGGTTCAAGTTCTAACTCTGTCACTACCTAGTTGTGGGGGTCCAGGCAAATGACCTCCTTTGGCCTCCTTTTCCCCCAAATCAGCCCACATCGGGGAAAGGAAGAGGGATTAGTTACCCGAACCAGAGAGTGGAAAGCTAGACTCATCCAGCCAGGCATTTCCCAGACTGCTCTAAAGAGCACTGCCCCAAGAGATGTTAATGGATGAGCTCAGAACAGATAAGTCTGAAAAACAACCCATATCCCCTTTTGGAAATTCACAAGGCACAATGGCATAGGAAGCCTCTGAGAAGTTCTGCACTGAGCAAACGTGTTCACCTTTGTTCCTTCAAACATCCTTAAGCCTGGAACATTGTTATCAGGGCACACCTAGTTACCATCCTGTGGCGTGCTGGCCAGGCCACCTTTGATTTACAGATTGACCTCAGGATGATTCATGTCCTAACTCCTCATATCGTAAAACCCCTGTCCTCACCCCCAGCCCCTCAGAATAGTCACATTCAGTACCAGGCATGCCCCCTCACTCTCAGAGCCAGCTCAACGCCCGGATCCTCTGCGAGGGGCCTTCCTCTCCCCTGTCCCCAGAGCCGCTATAATCTCCAAAACGGGACTCACTGCCAAGGGCTGGGGGACATCTCCAGCACAGAGCCAGGAGGCTGCGATCCCCTAACATCGCCTTCATGTAATAGGAAAAAATACCAATCGTTACATATGAGAATAAGGACTCATTCTCATCCTCCTCCCTGACCCTCTAGGTACCTGGCACTGTGGCCTGTGGACTTCTGGGCATCATTTCTACTTTAAAACAAGGCCCAGGTTTTGGCCTAGATCCCCAGAATCAGGGTTGGAAGATTCTGTCAAGGCCATCTCCTCCACAGCATTCCCAACAGAATACTCCAGAAAGCCCACATCAGGGTTAACCATACTGTTAGCAGAGACCTTCTCCCCAAGTTGCTGTATGAGCTTCCACTCTGGCCCTTCCAGTGTGTGTCCCTTGCCTGGGGCTTCTGCTCTTTCTGAAGGGTACAGGGTGACAAGTTTGGGGGATGGAAGTGCTCTTCCAGCTGAGCCATTCCCCTGGGAGGAGGCTGAGCTGAGGTGGCTATTACCCCAGCTCATGAAGTGAGGTTCTCCCCACACCTGAGGGGTACCCTGTCATTACCTCTCTGAGGTGCCTGTTTTTACAGGTGAGGCCCTGAGGTCACGGCACAAGATGACAGGAAGCCAGGGCACTTGACCCCGTGTGGTCCCACCACTACTTTCTAAGTTTGAAACTGGGTCTCGGGGTCCTCATGGCTGGAGAGGTGGGGAGAGCAGGCAGGTGAGGAGGGAGCATGGCTGCCCCCTTGCCCCTGACAAAGCAGCCCCAAGGAAGCACCTGGCTCCTCCTGCCACCACCGGCCAAGCCAAAGGCGCCAGCTTTGAAACCAAAGCTCACCAGTGAGATGAATATTTCAGAGCCCCAGAGAACTGGACACCCGAGGGACCTTCCATGACATCTGCCTCTGACCCTGGTTCCCAGGCCTACCCGCCTCATCCCATGTCCAGGTTCCTCAGGGGGAACCCCAACCCCTGGATACCACACAGAGGCCACCGTGGGGTCAGAAGGGATAGTGACCCCCAGCGGACAAGAGCTGGTGCAGAACCCGCAAGATCAGGGCCGAGCCTCCCAGCAGCCTTCCTCCACTGCCCCTCCCGCTGTCCTCTGTCTCCACGGTTTTCCCCTTTCCCATTTTCCTGTTTGCTTTTTACTCCGACCCAAAGAGGCCATGTGGAGGATAGTATTGATACTTCCGGGTAGCTTTCTGAATCCAGTCTGAGGGCAGTGGCTAGAAGGGGGTGGACTGAGGCAAAGTCGTGGTGACAGAGGTGGCAGGTTCCCCACGCGAAGAATGGGGGCTGCTCATGGCTTCCACCCGGTCCCCAACTCACTCAAATACTCAGTCACCTGTCTACACCAAAGCTGCCACCAGGGCGTGCAGAGCCAAGCCGAGGCCAGGCCAGGCCCTGGGCCGCCTCCCCTCCCCCTCCCACCAGCTTAAGGCTGTGACAGCCTTTATCCCACTCACAGCTGGCCACCCTGGGGCTGGCACTGTGGACACGCCCAGCGACAGATACGCGCCAGGAAGCGGGGGACAGGACACCCTCAGACTCTGGCCCGATTGTGCCCACAACCCGCGGCTCGGCTCCCAAGGCTAAACAGGCGCCACTCGCCCGCCCGGGGCGCACAGGGAAAGAGAAACGCCAAAGGTGAGGGAGACACAGCCCCATTCTGGCCCGCTGCGCACTCCAAGAAAGTTTGCGACCCCATCCCAGCGCCGCCCCAGCCCTGGCCGGGTCCCCGCCGGCCCGCGGCCCCCCACTCCCCCCGGCCCCGGGCCCCTGGCTTGCCTGCTGCTCCCGACGGTGCGTCCCCGGCCTCCCGGTGTCGCAAGTTGAGTACCCCCTCGCCGGCCTGGACTGGACTGGTGTTCCACGCCCCGCCCCGTCGCGCAGGCCCCAGCCGGGCGCTGGGGTCCGCCCCGGTCCCGCCCGCATCCGCCCCGGTCCCGCCCGCGTCTGCCCTGTTCGCGCTCCTCCCAAGTCCCTGAGAACTTCCTAGTGTCTTTGGATTTTAAGGCATTACGTGATCATTGTTGGAAACTCAAAACTACAGGAAAAGATCACTTCTTCCCACTCCTCCCGACTCCCAGCGGCAAGCGCTTGCTTTTGATGCTTCTTTGCCTATATATATCTACATATTTGACTTGTTTTATACGATGTTTTGCTTGTCGCTTTTTTTTTTACTTCACATTTTTGCACGAACATTTTTCTTGTCACTAAATATTCTTCAAAAGCATAATTTTAAAGCCACAAAGTATTCTATCACACAGCTATTGCTGATTTATTAAATCGGTTTCCTACTTTTAAGGACATTTAAATTGTTTCCCATTTTTCTCATTATGAAACATAAATCAGTGATGAACATCCTTGACAAGTCTATGCTTTGAAGCCAAATGTACTTTTCAAGTTTTAAACTTCAAACGTCCAAATGCAGAGATAGATGGAACTTAGAACCTCTGCCCCTGGGAACTAAGACATTGCCTGCCTGAAGTTACTTCAACCAGGAAAGCAGGTGTTTTAGAGTCAGAAATCCTGGGGTGTAGATCACTACAATCAGTGCACAACATTGTGTTGGGGGCTTTGCACCTGTAGTCTCAACCCTCACAGCCACTAACGGTAGAATGTACTAGTCATTCCATTTTACAGGCAAGGAAATAGGTTCTGGGAAGTTTTGAAACGTTGCCGGAGTTTACGTAGTTCCAAAGTCCATGGTTTTTTTCCATTACGCCAAGGCTACCGGTAGATGAACGGCTTTGTTTAAGGTGCTTATCTCGTGCTAGTAGCTGCAGATCTGCACTGCACTGAATGTTGTTCACAGCCTGTTGACACTTTTCCTTTTTGAATGGGGAGGGGTGTGACTTGACAAAACACAGCTTGAAATGAATGCGGTTGGACAACCTCGGGATTCCAAACCCATCACTAAGCACTTTTCTTTACATTATTATCTCCAGCGGCCAGTCCTGCTCTTTCACAGAGCAAGGCTTAGGAAGGAGGAACCTGTGGACTCATCTGGAAGCTCATTTGCATACTAAACATAAGTGAAAGCAGTGTGTTTACTACTAGAAAGCATAGTAAGCAAGGTTACCACTTGGACTGTATTGAGACCAATTAAAATAAAGGTGTTGTTTAAATTGCCCCCTCCACACACACTGTGTATGTTTGTTTGTATATAACTTAAGTAGGAGTTACTCAGGGGCACTGGTGGACATTATGGTGGGCTAACTCCCCCAGCCACCCCAACCCTTCAGTGTAAGTTCGGTTTGGGGTCAAAGACCTCACTTTAGGAAGTCCCCTCCCAAAGGGAGCAAGAACGCACCGGGGCAAGTACAGTTCTGCTCAATATCAGTTTACCCCTGGATCACAGGACAGAGCCCTCATGAACTGCAAAGCCCTGCCGCATCTGGCCGCGTCTCCTGACATCCCTTCATGCTGCCTGCACTTGGGCCCCTTCTCCAGAAAGTACGCTCCACTTTCTAGAACTGCTACAATGATTTCAAGCGGATTCATTTTCCAGCCAGCAATCACATCCACCCCCTGGGAAAGTGGGCCGTGGGGATGCACACAGACAAGCCCAACACAAGCCTTGCTCCATGTTCTTTCTCCTGAGCCCATTTTCTGATCATGGAATCAAGATTGTGTTGACTGAAAGAAAAACACACAACGTAAAACTTGTGAGTTAAGTTTTATTCGGGGACCTTACTAAGGACCATAGCCTCTCAGATAGCTCTGAGAAACTGCTCCAAAGAGATTAAGGAGGAGCCGGAATATACAGGATCTTTTTTGCTGGGAAAAACATGTATTCAAGCATAAAAAGGTTACTGCTGATCACAAAGAACAGATATCTCAAGTTGATGATTTTAGTGTTCTATGTATGGGAAGATGCAAGAATCTGGGGTCATTAAAATTTTTTCTTAGATATGCATCTTAACTATCTAAGGACACTGATATCCAAAGCACAGAATGCCTCCTGTTGTTTTTTTTTTTTCCCCCACCCGGAATTCCCCTCAGGGTGCACTGTTGGTGGGTGACTGCAGTGACCAATGGCTTGATCCTGTAGAACTGGAATGGCAAGCAATGTTTTTTTCTTGACAATGATAATCCTAAAAGAACATCAGAAGCCCCAGGCCCAGGGTGACCATTCACAATAGGTAGTCAATAGTGATGTCTCCTTCTCTGGACCCCATTGTATGCCTGGATAAAAGGGATAGGGCCTTATCTGCAGAATCCTTAGCAGATTATTAATTAAGGCCCTACTGTCTGCCAAGCAGACAGGAATTTCCGGTTCTAAAGATGACAAAACTGAAGGACACAGCCCTTGACCTCAAGAAACTCACAATCTAAGGGAGAGAGTAAAAGACCAGATAATTACAATTTTGTCAATTTTACCAGTGCTGGGATAGAGGAGTGTTCACTTGGTTCTGTGGGATCCCAGAAAAAGGAGCATGGTGTGGGAGTGAGGGATGTTTCAAGAAAGACTCTTGAGGGGGAATTCCCTGGCAGTCCAGTGGTTAGGACTCCAGGCTTCCACTGCAGGGGACCCAGATCGATCCCTGGTCGGGGAACTAGGATCCCACAAGCCGCACCACATGGCGGCTGGGGAAAAAAAAAAAAAAGAAAGAAAGACTCTGGAGAGGCAGTAACACCTGATTCCATGTTGGTGGATGTTTAAGAATCAGCCTAGCTCGTGCAGGGGCAGGGAAGCAGGTTCTCCAGGCAGACAGAACAGCATCTGAAGCAAGGAGCTTAGGGCCCCTTGTCCCAGCAATCTTGGATGGGGCGGGTGGAGTGGGGCGAGAGTGGTAAGAAATAGGGCTGGGCAAGGAAGCAGGGGTCCAGGAATTGAAATTTTACCCTAGGGCAACAGGGAGCCAAGAGACTGTCAACAGCCATCTAGAGGGAGGTTGGGAGGACAGGGGAAGCTTGGTGGTACCCCTGGGTAAAGTTGCCAGCTTCAGCAAAGAAAGATGCAGGACGATCAGTTAAATTGAACTTCAGACAAACAACAAATCACTTTTAGCATAAGTATGTCCCATTGCCCCATACAATGTTGGGAAATACTTACACTATTTATTTGTTTCTTATCTGAAGTTCAGATTTAAGTGGGTGTCATGTATTTTTCTGGTGACCCTGCTCTGGGAGGAGAGTCAAGTCAGTGGCCGCAGGAAGGTTGGGGGATGAAAGGCATCAGGCTGATGTTTATTTTAGGGATGGAGTAGCCTAAGTTTAGTGATTGATGACAGGGGGTGGAGTGGTTCCCTGGAGCCCAGATGGACCCCAGGGAGTGGGTGGGAAAACTTGACTGGAGTGGGGGTAAAACCGAGCAAAGGGCTCGCCTGCCCACGGCACGGAAAGCCAAACACTGACAGCTGGAGTTTGCAGCAAAGTAAGGGTTGATTACAGGGCGCCAAGCAAGGGAGTGGAGTGGGAGGCAAGCCTCAAATCCACTCCAACTTGGTCTTTGAGTTAGGGGGCTTTTTAAAGGGGAAGCACAAAGAGACTGGGATTAATCATCATTTTATGACATTTCTGTGACATTTCTTAATCATAGTTTTGGGAGTCGCGATGTCTCTTGTTTACAATTCTCTGCCCAGGTGATCCATGACTCCAGGGTCCATTAGCTCATCATGCCCAGAAGAAACAACCTGAGTTTGTATGTTAATGATGATATCCATAATAACAATTTTAGTATATTAACGATGTTACCGACAACAGCAATTTTAGTCATCTGACTCGATTAGTGTTCGGTTAGCATAGAATTGAAATCAGAGGGGACAAGAAAGGGAATGAAGTTTTGGATAGAGAGGTTAATCATAAAGTCAGTAAGGGAACTCAGTTTTAGGGGGACTTGGTTTCAGAGGATCCAGAGAAACTTCTCTGCTGCCCAACCCCAGGGCTCCACTAACTGGTTCCACACATTCCTCCTGCCATATGCCCTGTTACTTAGAGCTTATGTGTTACTCCACCCAAGAGAGGTCTTTTCATTTATCACTAACTTTCTCAAAGAAGCTGCCCTTTTCCAGAAGGCTTTGTATTACTGAATTGAGGCATTTAACCTGGCCTGGAGTAAATATGCCTCTTTCTCCTTTTGGAAGGCAAGGACAAAGTCTCATTTATCTCTAGGCCTCAGCACAGCCCATCCCCATCATCCATGGAATTTAAGGAATTCTAATGCTCTAAATTGGCATCAGGGCAAGGCTCTCAGGCAGGAATGACAGATATTAGAGTAGGGGGAAGGACATTAGAGTTCTTTCCCCTAAAAATTAGCCTTAATATCCATAAACATTAGTTAGCACTTTCATAAAGAAATAGGGAGTGGGAAGAATGGTGGATTCAATGTCCCAGGAGCAAGAGCATGTCCCAGCTTTGCCAGGAGTGGCTGTGAGGCCTGGGCCCACCTCTTTATCTCTAATGGGTTTAATGGGTCTAATTGTACTGCTCTTTCCTATCTCCTACGACTTTCAATGCCTCAAATGAAATCATCTATGTGAAAGGCATTGAAAATGGCACACAGTGATGTTGTTAGTGACTCTACCAGACTAGACAGAGCTGGAATCAGGTTAGATAAGAACTTCTCCTTCCCAGGAGGAAGGCTGGACTACAGAACCAGCCTGACATTCACCACACCGCGATGGCCAGGCAGGGTGCAGGGTACAATGCTTTCCAATCTTCCCTGACCATCAGAATCACCCGAGGGGCTTGTGAAAATATATAGATTTGCTTGGAGAGTCCTCTTTCTAGATCTCTGAATCAGAATCTTCAGGGAATGTGGAAATGAATCCCCGAAGGAGAAAGTAATTATCAGCCAGCTTTGGTGCTAGACAGACCTGGGTTCTGTTTAAATTGCTTAACAGTGGTTTTGTGACATTGGTCATATTACTTCTCTGAGCCTTGGTATCCTTATCCATATAAAAGGAGGTGATAGTATAGGACGGTAAGGATTTAAAATAGCAGTTTTAAAGTGCTTGGGACCTAGCAGAAACTCAATTGCTATTGTTGTTTGTGAGATAGAAACCCAGTGACTCAGTGATTAACACAACCTCAGTTTGGCCAGCTATATGATTTCGTTTGGAAGACTAAACAGCACGTAGATGGAGGAATTTGCGGTAGCTCAAGAGGCCCAGGTTCCTTCCAGCTGTGTCCTCTCACACCCTGCCCATGGCCGCCCACCGTGGACCTCTGCCTTCTGAGTCATCCCCACCTGTGGGGGGGTTCTCAGCTTTTGCAACCCCCCTCCTGGTCAGATTGAGAAACCCTTCCTCATATTTCACTTGCATTTGTCTAAACAACTCCCCTCTCGAAAAAAACCCAACAGCCATTTCCTCTTATTTCCAGCCCAAGATAATAGCTGCCCTGGAACCTCTCATTACCATTAACTGCATCCGCTATGATCTCAATTTCAAGCGCCCCACGCTCTGACCACCATCTCTCTTTCCAGCTCAAGGACCCTGCCGCCAACAACTCCGTGCCCACATTGGGACTGCCCATCTGTGAACTGTCTTCCCTGTGTCTCCCAGCCTCGATTCCCTCCTTAACCAGCTCAGATCCATCATTAGAATCACTCCATTCCGTTACCCCTCTCTGCCTTGTGGTACTCAGCAGGCAAAACTGCAGCTCTGCACCCACATACTGAAAAGGAGGAGAAAAACACGCAAGGCACTGACTGATCTCACTCTGAGTTCAGAAGACTTAGGTTCCTCTCCTCCATTCATGTTAACATTCCCATCCACACTTTCTCCAGTCTCTTCAAAACTCCAGCACCTGCTCCACAGCCTCACTCTCAGCCTTGACTTTGCTTCCTATGTCACTGAGCAAAGAAAAGAACTGCCACCTGTATCTCCACTTGGCTATCTAATAGCTGACCGCTTCTCAAAATTTATGTGCAAACAGATCACGTGGGGATCTTGTTAAATGCAGATTCTGCTGCAGTAGGGTGGGTGGGGCCTGAGAGTCTGCATTTCTAATGTGTTCCAGGTGATGCTGGGCTGCTGGTGTGGGGACCACTCTCTGAGTGGTGAGGTCATGGGCATCTCAACCTTAATAGGTCCAACATTTAACTCCTAATCCCTACCCCCATCCATAGCCCAGTCTGAATGAGGATTCTCGCGGCTTCCTCCTTCTCCATCAAGGATGCAAGATGCACAGGAGGGGATGGAGGGAGGGATATCAAAAGGAACTCCAGCTTTGTGAGTGCTGTCCAACAGAAATATGGTGTGAGCCACATGAGTAATTTAAAAATTTCCAGTAGCCACACTTAAAAAGTAAAAAGAAACAGGTGAATTTAATTTTAGTAATATATTTATTTAACCCAACATATCTAAAAATGTTATTTCAACATTTAATCAGTATAAAAAATTATTAATGAGATTTTTTTCATGCCAAGTCTTTGAAATCCAGTATGTAGAGTACACTTACAGCACATCTCAATTTGGATGTTCAATTTTCATCAGAAAGATTGAATCTTTATCTAGATTTTATAAAATGTAGAGTTGAAAAAGTGAATTGACATACAAAGTTTGTTCCAAACATATTTGAGTGTTTTCCAGTAACTGGAACAAGTATCGATTTTTATATTTAAATTTAAATGAATTAAAATTAATATTAGATTTCTCAGTTGCACTAGCCATATTTTAAGCATTCAGTGCCTAGTGGCTACCATATTGGACAGCACAGACCTAGAGCAATTACACTGTGGTCATCAGTTGGGAGAAGACTCTTGGGGTCAGGGTCTATGCTGTAATTCATCTCAGAGCCCACCACCTCAGATGCATGGCCTAGGGCCTGCACTCAGTACTTTTTCCTGGAAAGAATTTATTCCCCAGTCAAAAATTGACCTCTAGGAAGACACGATCAGTTTCCAAACATGACCACTAGGGGGCAGGATCTGGCTATCATCCCTTGGCAAGGAAAGGGGGACCCTTAACAATTTTCTAGGTGGAAGATCATTCAGCGCAGCGTTTTTCATGCTGCTGGTCATGACCCATTAGTAACATCAATTAAGTGGGTGATACCTACATTCAAAAAAAGACTAGAAAAAAATGAGAATATAAGCATTGCTATTGTTCTGTGTAACTTTGTTTCAGTTTTATTTATATATGTATTGTGTATGGGTCTCCATGTAAAAAAAAAAAATGTCTTTCTTAACTGTGAGTCACGGTCAAAAAAGTCTTAAAATCACTTTAATCTCCCTTGTCTACAGATAATGCAACCAAAGCCACAAGTTGACCAGTGTTGAAGCTAGAAAATGGGGACATGAGAGCTCCTTCTCTTTTCTCCTCTTTCTTCACATGTTTTACATTCTCCATAATAAAAAGTTAATTTAAGAAGAAACTGAGCTCAGAACAGTGAAATGTCATCTGATGGGCTCACAGTTAGGAATGGCAGAGCCAGGACTCAACCCAACCCTTTAATACTAATTTAGCAGGTATTTCTGAGGGGCAGACTATGTGTCAGGTGCTGTGCTAAACAACGGGGAGACAGGAGTGGATGAAATAAGCACAGCCCCTGCCCGCCTGGAGCTTGCAGACCAGTCGGGAAGATAGACATTAATCACTAACCTCACAAGTAAATGTACTGTTACAAACAATAATACCTGCACTGAAGGACAATGGACTCAGCACCCAAGAGAACAGCACACGGGGACCCCGCTTAGATTGGAGAGGCCAAGGCAGCTGCTCTGAGAAGCTGGCATCGAAGAGCAGCCTGAGTCACACAGGCTGTGTGTGTGTGTGTGTGTGTGTGTGTGTGTGTGTGTGTGTGGTATGGGTGTATATATGGTGTGTGTGTGGTATGTGTGCATATACTGTGTGTAAGTGTGTATAGTGTGTGTGTATGGTGTGTGTATGTATGAGTGTGTATGATATGGATGTGTGTATGGTATGTATGTGTGTGTTTGGGAGTGTACATGGGTGGTATATATGTGAATGTGTGTATATGTGTATATATGTACATGTATCATATGGGTGTGTTTATGGTATACGTGTGTATGTGATATGTGGGTATATGTATGAATGGTGTGTGTGTAGGGGTATATGTGTATATAGTGTGTGGGTATAGGTGTATGGTGTGTGTGTGTGTGTGTGTGTGTGTGTGTGTGTGCAGTGACAGGCATGCTGTTATTATTCCCTGAGTGAACAAGCTATGTGAAGGCGGTGGAGGCTACTCGAAAGCTGAAAGAGCTTGGGGTGTTCCAGAAATTTCCAGGAGACTCGTGTGCCTGGAGAGTGGTGAGCACTGGGCATGGCCTAAGAGGAGACGGGGGAGGTGGGCAGGGCCAGATCTGCAGGACCTCCTGGGTCTTGTTAAGGATTTGGGGTTTTACCTTATAGGGAAGCCATTGAATCGTTTTGAATAGGGGAGGGACATGATTTGGGCTGTATTTTAAGAAAACCCTCTGGTTCTGAGTGGAGAATGGGTTGAGGGGTGGAGCATGGGAGCAGGGAGGCCGGTTAGGAGCTGTCTCAGTGAGTGGGTGAAAAGTGGTATCCGGCCTTCACCTCTGAAGGGTCAATACGCCCCCAAACCCACATATCTTCTTTGGCCTCATTTGGCTGCCTACCTTCCATTTGTCCCCAAACCCATCTCCACCCTTCTCCACTGTGCTCAGGGCTGGCCTGGGTGGACACAGCAGGGGGCCCTTTGTCCTCCAGCTTCAGCTGGGTTTGGCCAATGGAGAGCCCCACAGGAGAGGGTCGGCCAGGAGCCAGTGGGGCTGGGGTATTTGTTCGTCTCCCGCCCAAAGGGTCATCCCACAACCAGAGGTCAGAGGTCACAACTGCAGTCAGGTGGCCCTGTCCTCGAAACTCTGTCCTTCCAAGTTCCATAACTGCTCACTCCCCGCACCTGTCAGGACCTAGAGGTGGTGACACAGTCCCACTGTCCCTAGCCCTGGAGAACTGCACTGTCCCTTGTGTTTCCTATCCCCTGCCCATCACCTGTAGAGTAGTCCTTCCATAAAGTTCTCCTCCGGTTACCACTCTAACCGAACCACTTCCTACCCCACTCCCTACTCCACTCCCTACCCCAGCTGGCAAAACAGTTTCAGTGGAAAGAGCCTGGACTCGGGTCAGATAAAACCAGGACTGGACCTGGCTCTGTCATTTACTAGCTCTGTGTGGGGTAGTCACAGCCTCTCTGAGCCAGTGTGTTCATAGTAATGTAAGGACACCATTATCTTAGGACGATGAAATAACACATGCGAGGGCTTGGTGCATGCCTAGGGCGTAACAGACAGTCACACACGCTAGTTCCGTTCTTCTTCCTTGCCCCGCACCGAGCAAACACTTATGCCTCTGTAATGGGTCGGCGCTAGGTGCTGGGGTGACGGGCACACCAGGAAGCACAGGGCACCACTTCTGCCTGCTCGGAGGCCACAGTGGCTCCCCCAGCTCAACTCCTCCTAATTCAAAGTGGAAAGTAGTGAGGGTAACATTTCAAACCATTCATTTCTTTTTTTTTTTTTTTTTTTTTTTTTTAAGATTCAAAGCAACTGACACAGTAAATTTTATTGTTTACATAATGACAGGCTCTGGACAAAGTGGAGACAATGGACACAGTGACGACACATTTAAACTCCTGTCACAAATTGATCTGTTACAAATTCCCAATGGTCAACATATTAAAATGTAAAATATATAAAGAAAAAAACACAAGAAATGTAAATATCCAGATTTTTGCAGCACAATGCAATGTCCTTTTTAAAAAAAGTTTGTTGTAATTGTGTATTTAATTCTGACAGTAATTCAAAACACAAAACCACATGTTTTCCTACCCTTCCCCAAAACCTGGATCTGGGGACCGCAGTATTAGGGAAGTATGCAAAAATAAAAACAACTTTCATGCTCAGAAACAAAGCATTTTCCTTATTTTAATGCATCAAGGCGCAAAAATTTCAATTCCAAAAGCCAATCATCGCTATATGCATATAAATAAAACAGATTTGACAACACTTTTATAATCAAACCCAACTAACGTTATACTAAAATATATGTGTGTGTGTGTGTGTGTGTGTGTGTGTGTGTGTGTGTGTGTGTATATATGTAATACCTATTTTAGAAAAAAAGGTGCCTTGGTGAAAATGATTCTGAAAATATTCACTTGATGCACATTATGTACAAAACCTTCTATATAAAAAAATTAAACTATTTTCAATGAAATTCCACGTTCACATCCCATCTGAAAACTGCACTTGAAAGATAAAATAGGTCTACCTAACGGTTTCTGTCTGAAATCATGGCTAAGGCAGTTCTCTTTCCAAGGGCTCTCTTTTTCACCCACTCTCTGTCACTAATACTAACACAAATGACACACAGATGCAACCTGACATGTCTATATATCTTATTACCTGGAGCTCTCTGTTCACTGTTAAAACGGGGGATAGTTTACTGTTGCTACAAAGAATACTTTTTTTCTTAAAATATACTGTTCCTTTATTCCAAATTAAGCACTTACTTAAGACATAGAAGAGGCTGATAAGCGACTCCATTTGGTGTCAACATCAATAGCCCTGTAAGAAAGAACTCTCTATTGGAACAGCGAGAAAAGTTTCCACTGAAATAATAGTCATCCTTCACCTGCATAGAATCAATTTGGCTTAATAGCTCTTTGCCCCCAGAACACCAGTCTGGAGTTCAAATATGCTCTTGAAGGTTCATCTCAGATATGAGGATACATAGGATAATAAAGTTGTTGAAATCGGTTTGATGAGTCTCAGCAGCCCTCATCTGGAGTAGCTGCTAAGATTAACATGGCAACAAAAACGGGCAAGACTGGGGGCAATGAAGTTGAGTTGGTCAATATTTACACCAGTAACCATTTCACTAAGTCTTTAAGCAAATACCTACAATGACTTGGTACCTTTAGCTCCTTGTTCTACAAGCACTGAGGATTTGAAGCATAAAAGGTGAAAAATGGAATACCCTTAGAAAAGGGGAACAGTCTGAGGCAAAAGTTGTAGGTCTGTAAATATATATTCTATATGCACACACAATTGTGTGTATTATCCTGTATATATTTTACATACATATTCACAAGATGCCCTGCAGTGTAGTTCAAAAGGCCTTTTATCAAGGAACAAAGTGATTCTGGTACAGGCCCTAGAGTTCATACCACCTATATAAGAAACAAATGTGCATGTATTCACGTAATGTAAACCTTATCAACAAAAACATTGCTAAAACACTAGGTTAAATAGTAGTAGGATTTACCAATCAGCGATGTAATATTTCTTACACTGAGAATCAAAATAATGAAAAATACACAACTAGGTTTCAAATACACAAGAGAAAAGTTGTTTAGCATGGCAAACAAGAACAGAGTTCAAATTTCAGAAGTAAGGAAAAACTATCAAAACTTCGTAAATCTCCTGGGATGCAATTTAGTTACTGCATCAACTTTAGAAAAATAGACTCAGAGAATGAACGATGCTGCTACGGATTCTCTCAACACATCAACCCATATGTTTATCTTTTTCCTCTTTTGTTTCCAGCTGGAGGTTTCTTCAACTGAAGGAGTTGTCCTCCTGTTTCAAAACCTGCAGAGGCAGGATTGGACACCCCAAATGTCAAACCAGCTGATGCCGTGATGCCAGGGTTGCTGAAGTTAAACCCAGATGTACTTGAGCTGCCAAAGCCTGCACTAAGACTTCCTGAGGGTTTATTTGTTGTTCCAAATCCAAATGTGGAGGCCCCTGTGGTGCTGCATCCAAAACCAGAGCTAGCTCCAAAGCCTCCAAGGTTTGAAGAACCTAGGCCACTTGACTGCAAGCCAGTGCCAATACCTGAGCCGAATGGCGCTCCAAAACTAACTCCCAGAGATGGCTGTGGCCCTGTAGCAGGCTGTTGCTGCTGTGTAAGTGTTGCAGCCATGGCAACGGCTGCTGCGTTTGGCATGTTGCTGAAAGGGGTGGGTCCAGTAGTGACTCTGGGCGCATTCTGCCACTTCTTGGCTTCTGCTCGCCTGGCTTCAAACACATCCACAGCGTCTCCCAAGAACATTTTCCTGTAGCCAAGGTACTGTTCTTTGAGCACCTTCACATTTTCATGAATAGACTGAAGTTGTGCAGCTAAAGCTACAAATGTTTGATAAATTTTCTGCATAGCCATTGACAAATCTTGAGGGGTGATATGTGAATTGTTCGCTTGGGTGGCAAGATGGTTTTCCAGTTCTTCAATCTGTTGTCTGTACTGCTGGAGCTGCACCTCAAACTGCTGAGCCAGGATTCTGAAGTAGTCAGCAGGAGCTGTATTTTCATGTTGGAGTCCAGGTGGTGTTTTCTGGGTTCTTAAAGCTATTTCAGCATTTTTTAACTCCTGAGCAGTTTCTATTTTCAGTTTGTCAATACTGAGAGTGTTCCTCTGCAGCCCACTGGCAGCCAGCGACAGAAGCTGCTTCAGAGCTTTAATAACTTCCTGCACTTTAAGCATCGCTTTTGAAGACATTCTACTAATTTCTTCTTGAACTTGTTTTTGTTCCTTCACAAATTTCTGCAGGCTGTCCACGTCCTGGCAGATGACGGCAGGCAGAGTCTCGTCCTTCAGTGCTTTACTATCCTCTGGTCTTGTTCCTGTTTTATCACTCTTTTTATCCGATGAGCTGCTAAACTCTAACCCTCCAAGGCCTTCGTTGCCTGCAGATGAAGTAGCTGCTGCAGTTCCCAGAGACAGACCTAAAGCATTCTGTCCAAGTCCTGCAGGAGTCGACGTCAGAGCAGACGAGAGCGTGAGACCGCCAGCCGAGGCAGACGTGATGGGCAGCGCAAACGGTGTGGCGGACGCCGCGGGTTTGCTGAAGCCTAAGCTGAAGCCTGCCGTGGACGCAGACGTGGTGGCCGGCGGGCCTGTGTTCGTTCCTCCTAGAGTGAACCCAGTGGCAGGTTTAGATCCAAAGAGCCCGGTTCCAAAACCACCAGAAGGAGCAGATGTTGTCACTGGAGTCGCCGTGCTCCCCAGAGTCCCAAAGCTGAGCCCCACAGAAGGGCTAGACGCCGCGGTCCCGAAGGAGAAACCGCCGCCCCTGCCGCTCCCGCTGGCGGCCACGGTGGAGGAGCCCAGCGTGCTGCTCCCGAAGGAGACCCCCCCCCCCCGGACATGGCTGCGGGCTCGGCGCGGTCGGCAAGCTAATGGGTCGGTTCGCCGCTCCCGCCTCAAGGCCCAAGCGGGCCGGGCAGCATCGCTCCCGCCCAGCCGCGACCTTGCGCGAACGCGGAGCCCAGCGGCCGCGAAGACCGGCCCGAGGATGTGGAGATGGCGCAACGCAGGTAACCAGCGGCCGCCCGCACGCACCTCCCCATTCATTTCTTTTTGACTACTAGGTGGCAGGCATTTTTCCAGAGTCTGGAGGTAGATTAGTGACCAGGCATTGCAAAGAGTTGTGGTGATCAGAGGGGCTTCAAAGAGGACGTTGCATTTACTTTTAGCTTTAAAGGAACTGTTACTTAAAGGTAGGGGCATATCAGTCTCCCTGGTCCTGAACTTTACCCTCCTTCCTTCCTCCCCCTGGGAGAGCCTGCAAAATTCCCCAGACTGAGAACCTGGGCCTTAATTAGTTACAGTTACTCCTGGAGTGTCTTAGATCATGTGTGCTGGGGTGGAAGGCATCTTGAGAAGTGAGCCTTAAAAGACTTCTCCAGGTGTGGTAAGGCAGGTGTAAGGGGGCAAAAGCACAGGACAGTGACCACTGCAGGCTGACTGAAAGCTGGGGACATGGAAGGGAGAGGTGGGAGCACAAAACACTAGAAAACTGGGTTGAGACCATATTGCTAAACCAAGCCATGTGAATTTAATGCTGCAGATACTGGCTTTGAGCAGGGGGCAGACACAATTCAGAGCTGGGCTTCCAAAGCCTTTGTCTGATAACCTAAGTAAGGTGGACAGGGGCTGGAGGTGCCCACGATGGACCACGTGTTGGG
The DNA here is from genome assembly GCF_965194825.1 of Balaenoptera physalus. Taxonomy (NCBI): domain Eukaryota; kingdom Metazoa; phylum Chordata; class Mammalia; order Artiodactyla; family Balaenopteridae; genus Balaenoptera; species Balaenoptera physalus. The sequence goes on from NW_028126143.1 coordinate 441,032, forward strand.
ACTCAAGTGCCCAAATTTGGGTGATGGCTGAGCACTCACGAGGACCAGACCTTGAAGTTGCAAGAATGATACATGGTACAATAACATCAGTGAACATTTAGTAAGTACCCGTGATGAACTTGGCACTATGTCCTTTACTTGGGTAATTGTGGTTAATCCTTAGTAAATAGCTCGGTGCAAACTATCAGTCCTTTTTGCAGAGAAGAGTCTAAGCCCCTCACCCCCTACACCTGCCCCACCACCCTTGGAGATGACCAGAAAGAGGATGGGCATTTAGGTTTGGAACTCCAGGGGGAAGCTGGGGTGGACATTTCTCTTTGGGAGTAATGAGTGATATCAAGTGATTGCTGAAGTCAGGGGAAGCAGTGAATGTGAGGGACAGCAGCAGAGGGGGAAGCATCTAGGGATGCGAGAAGAGAACCAGAAGACACTGTCACAGGGAAGGCGAAGAAGAAAGAAGGCTCTGCCCGGAGGTTAAGTGACAAGGACTGAACATTGACAAATGCGTTTGAGGTTCAAGGGGTCAGAGCCAAATTCGGATGGAATGGTGAGGGCAGAGGCTCAGTGGGGTGGCCTGAGAATAGATGGGAAGTGAAAGTAGAGGCAGCAAGGAGGACACTTTCTTTGTTTTAATAAAATAATACTTTTAAAATTAAAATAGTATTACCTTCTCATCATAGACGGTCAGAAAATATCTTTTTATGCAAATGTGATTTTTTTTTAAGTTTTATTTATTTTTGGCTGAGTTGGGTCTTCGTTGCTGCACGTGGGCTTTCTCTAGTTGTGGCAAGTGGGGGCTGCTCTTCATTGCGGCACGCGGGCTTCACATTGCAGTGGCTTCTCTTGTTGCGGAGCACGGGCTCTAGGCGTGCGGGCGTCAGTAGTTGCAGCACACGGGCTCAGTAGTTGCGACATGCAGTCCCTAGAGCACAGGGGCTTCAGTAGTTGCCGCACGTGGGCTCAGCAGTTGTGGTGCACGGGCTTAGTTGCTCTGCGGCAGGTGGGATCTTCCCAGACCAGGGATTGAACCCGTGTCCCCTGCATTGGCAGGTGGATTCTTTTTTTTTTTTTTAGCAGGTGGATTCTTAACCACTGCGCCACCAGGGAAGTCCCCAGAACATATTTTTAAAGTATAAAAAAAATAAAACAAGTGATACCACATGAACCCATCAATTGAAGATCATCACTGATAGCATTTTAGACATTTTTATGCATTTTTGCTTATAGCAGTCGTATCAATTACACAAAATTTATACTGCTTTTCCTCCCACTTTAGATTAAAATGTAAAATTTACCCGCAGTACTAGTTTGGGTGCTTTTGGCTGCAAGTATCAAAAAACCCAACTAAAAGTGGCTTGAACAATAAGGACAATTTTTATCTCACATAACAAGAAGTCCAGGGGCCAATCCAGACTGGTTAAGTTAGGGGCTCAGTTATGTCTTCAAGGACATTAGTTCCATCCCCACTTTTGCTCTGCCATCTTCAGCTGTTGGAATAGCCTCTTAGGCTGCTTACTCACAGTCCTAAGATGCCTGCCATAGTTCCAGGCATCACAGGCAAATGACAGCACCCTGGAGCACGAAAAGAGCATAGCCCTGTATATCCCGTTTTTTTGTTTGTTTTTTTAAAAAATAAACTTATTTATTTATTTATTTTTGGCTGCGTTGGGTCTTCGTTGCTGTGCGCGGGCTTTTCTCTAGTTGCGGTGAGCGGGGACTACTCTTCGTTGTGGTGTGCAGGCTTCTCATTGTGGTGGCTTCTCTTGTTGCAGAGCAAGGGCTCTAGCCACGCAGACTCAGTAGTTGTGGCATGCGGGCTTCAGTAGTTGTGGTGCACGGGCTCAGTAGTTGTGGCACATGGGCTTCGTTGCTCCGCGGCATGTGGGATCTTCCCGGACCAGGGCTTGAACCCGTGTCTCCTGCATTGGCTGGCAGATTCTTAACCACTGCGCCACCAGGGAAGTCCCTATATCCCGTTTAGACAACTAGGAAAGGCCTATTTAGAAGGCCTCCAACCTATTTCCCTCCCCATCTCAACCTGGAGCAAATCACCGTGTGACCTGGAGCAACTGACTTGATCTCTTGGTGCCTTGGTGTTCTTTGCCAATGGGAATTATACCCGTGTTTGATTCATAAGGTTGTCATGAGAACTGACAATCTGTGTAAAGCACTTAGAACAATGCTTGGCACATGATTTGTGCTCTAAAAATATTTGCTATTATTATCTGATGTCAAGAATTGCGTCATATTCCTCGGTCTAACCAATCATTTGGCAGGGCAATGAGAGCGCCAGTTGGCTTGGACCAATCAGGATCCACCCACCAGGGCTGGGGAGGGGCTCACTTGGAAGCTATGACTGTTCATAGGCAAAACAGGGGTTAGCAAGGAAAAAAGGGAGAGTTGGAGAATGGGTATTAATCATCCAACAGGATCTGCCACACCTCTATTTTTTTTAATTTATTGAATGCTTAGTTGTACCAGGCACTATGTCAAGCATTAATTAATTAATTAATTAATTAATTAATTAATTATTGGCCTCGCTGGCTTGCGGGATCTCCTCCCCTCACACACACCTGGGATTGAACCCATGCGCCCTGCAGTGGAAGCGCAGAGTCTTAACCACTGGACCACCAGGGAAGTCCCTTGTATTGTTTTTTAAAAACAATGTTTATCGACATATGAACACTGTTCTATATGTGTGTATTCTGTTTTGTTTTTTTTTAACTTTTTATTCTGAAGTCATTTCAGGCTTACAAAATAGTTGCAAAAAAGTACAAGGAGGTCCCATACACCTGACACCTAGCTTCCCCAAATGTTCACTTCTTACTTTTAACTAGAGTGTTAGTATCAAAACCAGGAAATTAACATTGATACAATTCTAAAAATCCCTTTACCGTCTTTACTCAAATGTTACCAGTTGTCCCCCAGCGTCCTTTTTCTGGTCCAGGATCATGCAATACATTGGGTTTTAACTATAAACACCATTTTAAAGCTGCACAGATGTTCGCAGAACCTTAACTCTTCCCTTACTGCCGGACCTGTTGGCTGTTTACAACGTCACCATTGTGTACATTTCAAATGATATATTTGGGGCAGATCTTTTGGGCAGGTGGCTAAAAAGGAATTACTGAGTCAAAGGATATGAATATTTTTAAAGCCTTGATGCATGTTGGGAATTGCTTTCTAGAAAACTGTGCCAGTTGATACCTCCAGAAGTAATGTATAAATACTCATCTTCCCATATTCTTAGACGCCTTCAGAATTGTATTACTGTCTTTAATCTCTGCTATTTTGATAGATGAAAATCTTATCTCATTGTTTAGCTTGCATTTCCTTGATTCTTTTGAGGTTTAACATTTTTTCATGTATATATTAGCCATTTATCCCTTTATTAATTGGGGGTCTGTGTTCTCTCATTTATTTAAGGTCTTTATATATTAAGTAGATTAACTTTTTGACAAATTTGAGACAAGTATTTTCCACAAAATTTTTTTTTTGGCTTTTTCTTTTGTTCATATTATCTCATAACATAAAGGTTAAATTTTTTTTTAAGGAACCAGAAGAGTAATTCTGTCCCTTGTTAAGTCTTCAGTTGCTTTTTGTCTGGGTTTAAGAGTAACATATGCCTATTAAAGAAAATTAGAAAAACACTTATATTGCTTTTAGCCCTAGAAAGTCTTCCACTGTCCAGAGATTGGACATGTATTTAATTTTCTTCTAATTTGCTATGTTTTAATTTTATGTCCTTAGCACTTTAATTCACCTGGCATTTATTTTGGTGTATTCTGTGAAGCATGGGTCTAAATTGCTCTTTTCCAAATAGCTAATCAGTTATCTAAGCACCTTGCTTTCAGCACCACTAATAACTAATCTTTCTGCTTCCCACTGTCAGTGTTAGCTATTGTTGCAATAATGCCGCATAACAAGCAAATCCAAAACTGAGGGGCATACAACAACAAGCATGTACTTCTCATTCGTGCCCCTGTGGGCAGGTTAAGTTTCAGCTCATCTAGGCTGGGCTGGCTTCCAAGCTGTGAGTGGGATCAGGTCACTTCCATGTGTCTTTCACTCTCCTTAAACCAGCAACTAACTACCCGAGGGATGTTCTCATGGTGAAAGGCATGGCTACAGAGACCAAGTTCAACTGTAATAGCACATTTAAGACCTCTGCTTGTATCATTCCATTGGCCAAAGCAAGTCACAAGGTCAAGCCCAACATCAGTGGTGCGGGAGAAATATTTCACCTCCATGGAGATGGTGCATAGTCACATGGTGAAGGGTGTGTTTTCAGGGAGAGATGAAGAATTGAGAACCGAAATGCAATCAGTCTACCACACCCACGGAAACAGTCTTTCAGGAAACTAGGTTGTGTTAAGATAAAGGCAGAACAGAATCTAGATAGGGACCCAAGGTCAAGAGAAGTTTGTTTTGTTTTAATTTCTTTATTTTATTTTTGGCTGCGTTGGGTCTTCGTTGTTGCGTGTGGGCTTTCTCTAGTTGCGGCGAGCGGGGGCTACTCTTTGTTGTGGTGCACGGGCTTCTCATTGCGGTGGCTTCTCTTGTTGCGGAGCACGGGCTCTAGGTGCGTGGGCTTCAGTAGCTGTGGCACGTGAGCACAGTAGTTGTGGCTCGCGGGTTCTAGAGCGCAGGCTCAGTAGTTGTGGCACAGGCGTCTAGCTACTCCGTGGCATGTGGGATTTTCCCGGACCAGGGCTTGAACACTTGTCCCCTGCGCTGGCAAGCAGATTCTTAACCACTGCACCACGAGGGAAGCCCCAAGAGAAGTTTTTTAGGCAAGGAGGTACTCGAGTTTGCTTATATAGACTGAGAAAAGGGGTAGAGGGGTGGGTGGGCACAGAAATTATTTACCCTAAAAAGCATATTGGTTGAAAGCAAAGGAATTGGAGCTGGGCCTGAGGTTTCCAATAACAACTGTGGATAATGAGAGGAGATCTCAGCAAAGTAAAAGATCTGCCAAACAGAGGCAGACCTTAACCTTGACAGTGCCCCCCAAGCCAAATGTCTGCAAGCAATGAGGTATTATCAGGTATAAAGTGTAGGAGGGGGTGAATAATGAAGCATCAGTCTGGCTGGGGCAGAAGATTCTCATGGGAGAGGAGGTGAAACCAAAGCAGATTTGGAGCAGATTCGTTCTGGAAGTCTTCCAGAACAGGCCGGGGGAGGGGAGGGTGGCTTCCTAGCCCTGCATGAGTCCCCCAAAACACCCACTCTCATTCCTTATCCCCAGCCTTGCCCAGCTCCCTGCATTTCCTAAAATGTATCTTGGATGATTAGCTATAATCTTGTAAATGTGTGTGTAGCATGAGATTAGATTTAGGATTCAGTCGTCTCTGTATCTCTGCAGGCTCATGCTTGAGCCTGCATTTCCTGTTTCAGATGACAGGGACTGTGTTTTAATTTCTCAATATAATGCCTGGCACAGCCTTACCTGCAGAAAAGTGTGTTCACAGTGACTTTTGATGAGGTTCTGTAATTCTTCACTTTGCATGTATAGACACGGATTTAGAGACATGCAAGCTCCCTTGGCCCGGAAGGGCCTTCTACAAACTAGCTTGTCAGTCTTCTCACTCCCGCCTCTTTTGCGGCATACACAGGGGTTTAATTCAATTCTATCTGATTTTTGTTTATTGAGAGCCTTTTATGTGCCAGACACTGAGAAGAAGCTGAATTGTGGGTAAGGAGACAGGGAGGGAGCAGGCTATAGCTCCGGCCTTTAAGATGTATCCACATAAGAGAAACTTCATGTCTGGGGTTACTGAATGAAACCCAGGATTCGGTGTTGGGATTACAATTCATTGGGGATAATTTAACCCACCTCTTGGCTTTTTTGGGGCGGGGGGAGGAATGAGGCCTCCAGTTCATTGTGTGTAATGATCCTATACCTCTATACTCTCCACACTGGGGACTCAGTCTTTAGATTCAGCTATCTAATAAGGGTACATCAGAGGGAGAGAAAAAGTGTGATTTGGGGGTCAGGTTATCTAGCCTCTCTCAGGCCAGAGCACAGGCCGAAGCCCAAAAAGCAAGAGAAGAAAACAAGAGCAGTGCCTCCCCTGCTTCCCTCCCCAACTATCTCCCCGCTGGGGAGATAGCTACCTTCACTGTTTGCAGATTTCTTTCCCTCCCTGTGCTGGGCTAGGGCTAGAGCTGGAGCCAGAAAGAGCCCAACCTTAGCTCCGGTTTGCCCAAATCTGTAGATGTCACCACACCTGTCTTTACAATTCCTTCCAACCCACTGACCTTAACAACTTCTAGAACTCATTGGTAAGGCAGCATGGTGTGGAGGGGCGGTGGTTAATGAGGTGGAAACCCCACTGGTCTTGGGATACCTTGGGTCCTAGTCCTGCCTCTGCCATCCATTGCTGTATAATCTTGGTCGAATCACTCCCTCAGCCTCTGTGGCCTCTTCTTATCCTTCAGGGCATGGCTTACATGTCACCTGCTCAGGGAGGCCCTCCCCCATCTAAATTGGCCCTCTCTGTCCTCCATATCATTGCCCCTTCTGTTCGATTTCTTTATAGCACCACAATTTGTAATCACACACAGGTAGCTATGTATGTGTATATATACACGTATATGTAAGTATAGATAAATACATATATAATTATATTTGTCTGCTCATTTGGTTTGTTTCTCTGCTGGATTCTAGATTGTAGGCTCCAGGAATGAAGAGATTGTGTGTCTTTGACCCTTGCATTCTCAGAGCCTGGCACAGTGCCTGGCACAAAGGAGGACACAGAAAAGTAATTTAGTGAATGAATAAAAAGAATGAATGGCAGCTGACCCATGTGATCTCCCAGGTTCCTTCCAGCTGAAAAAGTTTATGAGGCTACGGTTTCCCGCCAAGAGGCCCATTCCAGGGCCTCTCTCAGAGTTCCCCGTTGGGGGAAGGTGGGAGGGTGTGGGGCCGAGCCCCGGACTCCAGCGATTTTATACCGGGATTAGCGCAGAGCAGAAGCCGGCTCCGGCCACGCCTCCCGATCGGCCAGCCGGGGGCGGGGCCAGGCCGCCTGCAGCCGGGTGATATTCCGGGCGTGCACCAGGCCAGGGGCGGCGAGCGGGCGGGTGCGAACGCGAGCCAATGGAGGGGCCGGACCAGAACGCCCCCAGTCCCCCAGCTTGCGGGTGCAGGGGGCGTGGCCCCAACCCCTCAGGTTCCCCAAGTGGGGGCCTGGGCCGAGCCGTCGCCTAGCAACGCCCCGCCCCGCCCCCTGGGCGGCCTCGGGCGCCTACCCCCAGCATGGCCTGGCAAGGCTGGCCTTCGTCGTGGCTGTGGGTCGCCAGCTGCGGGCTGCTGCTCCTGGTCCTCGTCCTGCTCGTGAGCCCCAGCAGCTGCCGAGTGCGGCGGACCCTCCGCAGCCTGTTCACGGCGCGTAGCCAGCGGCTGCTCTTCCGAATCGGGTTCGTGCCGGGCTCCGGCGGGATGCGGGGCTCGGGAAAGCGGTCGCGCTGGAAAGGGGGACTGAGAAGGGTGCCGGGGGAGGGTTTAGGGGTTCTGACGGGGCTAGGGCTAGGGGATCCAGGGCCAGAGAAGAGCGATCGGAGAGGCAGGCTGGAGAAGCCACTGATCTGGGGGGACTGAGGAAGAGAAGTTGGGGGTGGAAAATTGGGCTGGGCTGGGGAAAGCAGTTTGCGGCGGGGGGGGGGGTGTGGGGAGCAGGCCAGGGTAGCCAGAGAAAGGGGGCGTTGAGAGGACATCTGGAGAAAAGAGCCAGATGAGGGGCTGGAGACAAGGGAGCTGGAAAAAGAGAGCAGGTGCAGGAGCCCGGGCTCCCGCCACCCCCGCAAGTTCCTCCAGTGGCAGGTGCTGGTGAGAAGGCATGTCTCAGACCGTCCAAGTCTCACGTGAAACCGCTAACCCCTTCCATGTGTCCCTGTCCCCCTCCCCATCGCTCAATTCCCTACCATTCAATGTAAGCTCTTCTGTCCCAACAGAGAGTCCCAACTCTGTAGGTCAGTCTGTCCCTTTCCTTCAGTCCCCTCCCCCACCAATCCTGGCCCCAGTCATAAGCCTCAGGCTGTGAAATCCGACCCTAATCACTCAGCCTGACTTGTTGCTGGTTCACTGACCTCCAATGACTTTTTCCTTTCTGACCACCCCCCACTCCCACCCCAGTCCTCATTCTTCCCTTCCAGCTACTTCGACTCCTTCCTGGGCCAAGCAAGGTTGGTGACCAGCCCTGTTCTGCCACAGAAACACTAAGAGGCAGCGAAGGAGCCACAAGAGGAAGGCTTCCTAGGGTCTCTATCCCCTTCCCATTACCAGCAGGGCCAGGGGGCAGGACCTCAGGCCCCAGTTGAAGGACAGTGATGTTGGGCCTGGGAACTATGGGAGCCCTGGCCCCAGGCCAGGCTCGGGGGAGGACCTAAGCCGGGAATTTCCTGAGTTTCAGAGAAGACATTGTACAATTCACCCCTCCTCCCCGACCACCCCAGATATCCCAGAAGCTTCACCCCTAGGATTGTGCTCACACTCACTCTAAGACAAAGAGATATAAGGGCCCAGTGGGGGGAAAACTGGAAAAACATAGGTTGGGGGGGAATCTTGCACATGTGCCTTTTGGGGCATTCGCATCTCTAATAGCCCAAACATTGGTCACATTCTCAGTGATGCTCCGACTAAGTCACCACTGCTCTGCATTAAAATAATGAGATTTACAAATATTCAAATATCTGCATATTTAGGATTAAAAAAAAATTTCTCCTTACAACATTTATAGAAATTTTATTGCTCTATTTGGGGAGGGATTTTTAAATCTACTTCCAGCTTTCAAAATTGGTAACATTGAAATCACACAAATGGCCTGAGGAAGTGAAAAATAAAGGTTCCACAAGAGACTGGAATCAGAAGTCCTGAGATCAAAATTCCCAAGGTCGCCACCTCAGTATCCTGAGGGTTTGGCTATTCCTAGAACTTGGGGTCTGGGAGTTTCCAAATCCTCAAACTTGGAATTCTCAGAGAGCTTCTTTGGAATTCAGTATTCTGTGGGCTTTCCTGTGGCTGGATTTCAAGGTTGCCTTGGAACCAACTCCCCAAATTTGCAGAGCAGAAGGGCGTGCCTGGAATCAGAATCCCAGATCCTGCCCCTCCAGGGTCTGGGAAACAATCAGTCCAGACCCTTGGGGGAGAAGCCACTGGCTGCTGGGAGGGACAGGGGGTGTTAGCAGGAAACGGTCTGAGGGAAATGGGCAGGTGTCAATGCTGTGAGGGTGCCTCCAGGAAGGATGGAGAGGGAGGGGGACAGGATGGGTCAGGACATGATGGGAGGGGCAGAGCAAATGGGCACACTCCACCCTAAATGTGTGGCTGAGAGGACCACAAGTAGAGGATTCTACTGGAGGCTGGAAAGTGGATGATGGAGATAGGAAGCAATGGCTGGGAGAGGAGTCGTTGTTGATGTTATCATTAATAACAATACTCACTGGTGTTTGACAGCGTTATTAAGGGCTTTCCTCAAACATAACCACCATTGTCTTGGGATGGGGATAACTGGGCGCAATGCAGGGTTGATTTGGGCTAGCCTGAGGCAGACACACACATTTGGGACTCTGCGGGGCCTGGGAGGCAGCGTGTAGTAGTTAAGCATATAGCATGTGGGGACAGACAATCTGCTTTTGAATCCTAGCTTTTGTGCCTTAGTAGCCACGTGACCTTGGACAAATAACTCAGCCTCTCTGTGCCTCAGTTGTTTGCATCTGTAAACGGGCCTGGTGATAGTGCCTATCTCACAGCGCTCCTGTGAGGATCAAATGAAATTCTACATAGGGCCTGGCTTGTAGTAAGTGCTCAGGAAATGTTAGCAATTGCTCATTCTATAGCATGAGGGATGGGTGGGAGGGAGGATACATGGCGGTGGGCCATGGCTCCTTCTGGAGCTTCCTTTGTTTTTTTTTAAATAGGCGCCCAGATAGCTTGTCAACTTCCTTTTTTTTTTTTTTTGGCTGCACCATGCGGCACGTGGGATCTTAGTTACCTGACCAAGGATCGAACCGGTGCCCCCTGCAGTGGAGGCACGGAGTCTTTTTTTTTCTTTTATAAATGTATTTACTTGTTTATTTATTTTTGGCTGCATTGGGTCTTCGTTGCTGCGCACGGGCTTTCTCTAGTTGCGGAGAGCTGGGGGCTACTCTTCGTTGTGGTGCATGGGGCTCTCATTGCGGTGGCTTCTCTTGTTGCGGAGCATGGGCTCCAGGGTGCGCGGACTTCAGTAGTTGTGGCACACAGCCTCAGTAGTTGTGGCACACAGGCTCGGTAGTTGTGGCGCACGGGCTTAATTGCTCCGCGGCATGTGGGATCTTCCCGGACCAGGGCTTGAACCCGTGTCTCCTGCATTGGCTGGTGGATTCTTAACCACTGCACCGCCAGGGAAGCCCGAGGCATGGAGTCTTAACCACTGGACCACCAGGGAAGTCCCTCACTTTTTTTTTTTTTTTTTTTTTTGGAGCTTCCTTACATGCTTCTACTCCTGTCTTCCAAGTCTATCCTGCCCATGTACCCATCAGGAAATCCCACATCCCTTCATTCGTTCAGTGACCCCCCCCCTAACTGCCCTGGGTCGAGACTGTGGGATCACTGATATGAGCAGAGTCTGGTCGCCGTTCTCAAGGAGTCGGGGAGAGGAGCATGTGAAAAGGGACCCTAAGTGGCAGGAGGCAGGGCATGACAGTTTCCCCCAGGAGGAACAGGGTGTGCCTGAGGAGGCTGGGATCCGGAGTGTGTGCTCCCCTATGTGTGCCTCCTGCTTCATGCCTCAGTTTCCCTTTTGCCCCTTTGCCTTCTCAGTGGTAGTTGAGGAGGTTTGAGTAGAGAAAGGGCCCCTGAGCAGAGCCTGTCTGCAGGGGGTGGGGAGGGGAGGGGGGTGAATGGGGAATTAGGCTGGGAATGTCTTGAGAATGTCTGAGAAAGTGGAAAGCGCCTGGCCTCTGCGGATGGACAAGGTCACACGGTGATTTGCTCCAGGTTGAGATGGGGAGGGAAATAGGTTGGAGGCCTTCTAAATAGGCCTTTCCTAGTTGTCTAAACGGGATATAGGGACTTCCCTGGTGGCGCAGTGGTTAAGAATCTGCCAGCCAATGCAGGAGACACGGGTTCAAGCCCTGGTCCGGGAAGATCCCACATGCCGCGGAGCAACGAAGCCCATGTGCCACAACTACTGAGCCCGTGCACCACAACTACTGAAGCCCGCATGCCACAACTACTGAGTCTGCGTGGCTAGAGCCCTTGCTCTGCAACAAGAGAAGCCACCGCAATGAGAAGCCTGCACACCACAACGAAGAGTAGTCCCCGCTCACCGCAACTAGAGAAAAGCCCGCGCACAGCAACGAAGACCCAACGCAGCCAAAAATAAATAAATAAATAAGTTTATTTTTTAAAAAAACAAACAAAAAAACGGGATATACAGGGCTATGCTCTTTTCGTGCTCCAGGGTGCTGTCATTTGCCTGTGATGCCTGGAACTATGGCAGGCATCTTAGGACTGTGAGTAAGCAGCCTAAGAGGCTATTCCAACAGCTGAAGATGGCAGAGCAAAAGTGGGGATGGAACTAATGTCCTTGAAGACATAACTGAGCCCCTAACTTAACCAGTCTGGATTGGCCCCTGGACTTCTTGTTATGTGAGATAAAAATTGTCCTTATTGTTCAAGCCACTTTTAGTTGGGTTTTTTGATACTTGCAGCCAAAAGCACCCAAACTAGTACTGCGGGTAAATTTTACATTTTAATCTAAAGTGGGAGGAAAAGCAGTATAAATTTTGTGTAATTGATACGACTGCTATAAGCAAAAATGCATAAAAATGTCTAAAATGCTATCAGTGATGATCTTCAATTGATGGGTTCATGTGGTATCACTTGTTTTATTTTTTTTATACTTTAAAAATATGTTCTGGGGACTTCCCTGGTGGCGCAGTGGTTAAGAATCCACCTGCTAAAAAAAAAAAAAAGAATCCACCTGCCAATGCAGGGGACACGGGTTCAATCCCTGGTCTGGGAAGATCCCACCTGCCGCAGAGCAACTAAGCCCGTGCACCACAACTGCTGAGCCCACGTGCGGCAACTACTGAAGCCCCTGTGCTCTAGGGACTGCATGTCGCAACTACTGAGCCCGTGTGCTGCAACTACTGACGCCCGCACGCCTAGAGCCCGTGCTCCGCAACAAGAGAAGCCACTGCAATGTGAAGCCCGCGTGCCGCAATGAAGAGCAGCCCCCACTTGCCGCAACTAGAGAAAGCCCACGTGCAGCAACGAAGACCCAACTCAGCCAAAAATAAATAAAACTTAAAAAAAAATCACATTTGCATAAAAAGATATTTTCTGACCGTCTATGATGAGAAGGTAATACTATTTTAATTTTAAAAGTATTATTTTATTAAAACAAAGAAAGTGTCCTCCTTGCTGCCTCTACTTTCACTTCCCATCTATTCTCAGGCCACCCCACTGAGCCTCTGCCCTCACCATTCCATCCGAATTTGGCTCTGACCCCTTGAACCTCAAACGCATTTGTCAATGTTCAGTCCTTGTCACTTAACCTCCGGGCAGAGCCTTCTTTCTTCTTCGCCTTCCCTGTGACAGTGTCTTCTGGTTCTCTTCTCGCATCCCTAGATGCTTCCCCCTCTGCTGCTGTCCCTCACATTCACTGCTTCCCCTGACTTCAGCAATCACTTGATATCACTCATTACTCCCAAAGAGAAATGTCCACCCCAGCTTCCCCCTGGAGTTCCAAACCTAAATGCCCATCCTCTTTCTGGTCATCTCCAAGGGTGGTGGGGCAGGTGTAGGGGGTGAGGGGCTTAGACTCTTCTCTGCAAAAAGGACTGATAGTTTGCACCGAGCTATTTACTAAGGATTAACCACAATTACCCAAGTAAAGGACATAGTGCCAAGTTCATCACGGGTACTTACTAAATGTTCACTGATGTTATTGTACCATGTATCATTCTTGCAACTTCAAGGTCTGGTCCTCGTGAGTGCTCAGCCATCACCCAAATTTGGGCACTTGAGTCCCAACACGTGGTCCATCGTGGGCACCTCCAGCCCCTGTCCACCTTACTTAGGTTATCAGACAAAGGCTTTGGAAGCCCAGCTCTGAATTGTGTCTGCCCCCTGCTCAAAGCCAGTATCTGCAGCATTAAATTCACATGGCTTGGTTTAGCAATATGGTCTCAACCCAGTTTTCTAGTGTTTTGTGCTCCCACCTCTCCCTTCCATGTCCCCAGCTTTCAGTCAGCCTGCAGTGGTCACTGTCCTGTGCTTTTGCCCCCTTACACCTGCCTTACCACACCTGGAGAAGTCTTTTAAGGCTCACTTCTCAAGATGCCTTCCACCCCAGCACACATGATCTAAGACACTCCAGGAGTAACTGTAACTAATTAAGGCCCAGGTTCTCAGTCTGGGGAATTTTGCAGGCTCTCCCAGGGGGAGGAAGGAAGGAGGGTAAAGTTCAGGACCAGGGAGACTGATATGCCCCTACCTTTAAGTAACAGTTCCTTTAAAGCTAAAAGTAAATGCAACGTCCTCTTTGAAGCCCCTCTGATCACCACAACTCTTTGCAATGCCTGGTCACTAATCTACCTCCAGACTCTGGAAAAATGCCTGCCACCTAGTAGTCAAAAAGAAATGAATGGGGAGGTGCGTGCGGGCGGCCGCTGGTTACCTGCGTTGCGCCATCTCCACATCCTCGGGCCGGTCTTCGCGGCCGCTGGGCTCCGCGTTCGCGCAAGGTCGCGGCTGGGCGGGAGCGATGCTGCCCGGCCCGCTTGGGCCTTGAGGCGGGAGCGGCGAACCGACCCATTAGCTTGCCGACCGCGCCGAGCCCGCAGCCATGTCCGGGGGGGGGGTCTCCTTCGGGAGCAGCACGCTGGGCTCCTCCACCGTGGCCGCCAGCGGGAGCGGCAGGGGCGGCGGTTTCTCCTTCGGGACCGCGGCGTCTAGCCCTTCTGTGGGGCTCAGCTTTGGGACTCTGGGGAGCACGGCGACTCCAGTGACAACATCTGCTCCTTCTGGTGGTTTTGGAACCGGGCTCTTTGGATCTAAACCTGCCACTGGGTTCACTCTAGGAGGAACGAACACAGGCCCGCCGGCCACCACGTCTGCGTCCACGGCAGGCTTCAGCTTAGGCTTCAGCAAACCCGCGGCGTCCGCCACACCGTTTGCGCTGCCCATCACGTCTGCCTCGGCTGGCGGTCTCACGCTCTCGTCTGCTCTGACGTCGACTCCTGCAGGACTTGGACAGAATGCTTTAGGTCTGTCTCTGGGAACTGCAGCAGCTACTTCATCTGCAGGCAACGAAGGCCTTGGAGGGTTAGAGTTTAGCAGCTCATCGGATAAAAAGAGTGATAAAACAGGAACAAGACCAGAGGATAGTAAAGCACTGAAGGACGAGACTCTGCCTGCCGTCATCTGCCAGGACGTGGACAGCCTGCAGAAATTTGTGAAGGAACAAAAACAAGTTCAAGAAGAAATTAGTAGAATGTCTTCAAAAGCGATGCTTAAAGTGCAGGAAGTTATTAAAGCTCTGAAGCAGCTTCTGTCGCTGGCTGCCAGTGGGCTGCAGAGGAACACTCTCAGTATTGACAAACTGAAAATAGAAACTGCTCAGGAGTTAAAAAATGCTGAAATAGCTTTAAGAACCCAGAAAACACCACCTGGACTCCAACATGAAAATACAGCTCCTGCTGACTACTTCAGAATCCTGGCTCAGCAGTTTGAGGTGCAGCTCCAGCAGTACAGACAACAGATTGAAGAACTGGAAAACCATCTTGCCACCCAAGCGAACAATTCACATATCACCCCTCAAGATTTGTCAATGGCTATGCAGAAAATTTATCAAACATTTGTAGCTTTAGCTGCACAACTTCAGTCTATTCATGAAAATGTGAAGGTGCTCAAAGAACAGTACCTTGGCTACAGGAAAATGTTCTTGGGAGACGCTGTGGATGTGTTTGAAGCCAGGCGAGCAGAAGCCAAGAAGTGGCAGAATGCGCCCAGAGTCACTACTGGACCCACCCCTTTCAGCAACATGCCAAACGCAGCAGCCGTTGCCATGGCTGCAACACTTACACAGCAGCAACAGCCTGCTACAGGGCCACAGCCATCTCTGGGAGTTAGTTTTGGAGCGCCATTCGGCTCAGGTATTGGCACTGGCTTGCAGTCAAGTGGCCTAGGTTCTTCAAACCTTGGAGGCTTTGGAGCTAGCTCTGGTTTTGGATGCAGCACCACAGGGGCCTCCACATTTGGATTTGGAACAACAAATAAACCCTCAGGAAGTCTTAGTGCAGGCTTTGGCAGCTCAAGTACATCTGGGTTTAACTTCAGCAACCCTGGCATCACGGCATCAGCTGGTTTGACATTTGGGGTGTCCAATCCTGCCTCTGCAGGTTTTGAAACAGGAGGACAACTCCTTCAGTTGAAGAAACCTCCAGCTGGAAACAAAAGAGGAAAAAGATAAACATATGGGTTGATGTGTTGAGAGAATCCGTAGCAGCATCGTTCATTCTCTGAGTCTATTTTTCTAAAGTTGATGCAGTAACTAAATTGCATCCCAGGAGATTTACGAAGTTTTGATAGTTTTTCCTTACTTCTGAAATTTGAACTCTGTTCTTGTTTGCCATGCTAAACAACTTTTCTCTTGTGTATTTGAAACCTAGTTGTGTATTTTTCATTATTTTGATTCTCAGTGTAAGAAATATTACATCGCTGATTGGTAAATCCTACTACTATTTAACCTAGTGTTTTAGCAATGTTTTTGTTGATAAGGTTTACATTACGTGAATACATGCACATTTGTTTCTTATATAGGTGGTATGAACTCTAGGGCCTGTACCAGAATCACTTTGTTCCTTGATAAAAGGCCTTTTGAACTACACTGCAGGGCATCTTGTGAATATGTATGTAAAATATATACAGGATAATACACACAATTGTGTGTGCATATAGAATATATATTTACAGACCTACAACTTTTGCCTCAGACTGTTCCCCTTTTCTAAGGGTATTCCATTTTTCACCTTTTATGCTTCAAATCCTCAGTGCTTGTAGAACAAGGAGCTAAAGGTACCAAGTCATTGTAGGTATTTGCTTAAAGACTTAGTGAAATGGTTACTGGTGTAAATATTGACCAACTCAACTTCATTGCCCCCAGTCTTGCCCGTTTTTGTTGCCATGTTAATCTTAGCAGCTACTCCAGATGAGGGCTGCTGAGACTCATCAAACCGATTTCAACAACTTTATTATCCTATGTATCCTCATATCTGAGATGAACCTTCAAGAGCATATTTGAACTCCAGACTGGTGTTCTGGGGGCAAAGAGCTATTAAGCCAAATTGATTCTATGCAGGTGAAGGATGACTATTATTTCAGTGGAAACTTTTCTCGCTGTTCCAATAGAGAGTTCTTTCTTACAGGGCTATTGATGTTGACACCAAATGGAGTCGCTTATCAGCCTCTTCTATGTCTTAAGTAAGTGCTTAATTTGGAATAAAGGAACAGTATATTTTAAGAAAAAAAGTATTCTTTGTAGCAACAGTAAACTATCCCCCGTTTTAACAGTGAACAGAGAGCTCCAGGTAATAAGATATATAGACATGTCAGGTTGCATCTGTGTGTCATTTGTGTTAGTATTAGTGACAGAGAGTGGGTGAAAAAGAGAGCCCTTGGAAAGAGAACTGCCTTAGCCATGATTTCAGACAGAAACCGTTAGGTAGACCTATTTTATCTTTCAAGTGCAGTTTTCAGATGGGATGTGAACGTGGAATTTCATTGAAAATAGTTTAATTTTTTTATATAGAAGGTTTTGTACATAATGTGCATCAAGTGAATATTTTCAGAATCATTTTCACCAAGGCACCTTTTTTTCTAAAATAGGTATTACATATATACACACACACACACACACACACACACACACACACACACACACACATATATTTTAGTATAACGTTAGTTGGGTTTGATTATAAAAGTGTTGTCAAATCTGTTTTATTTATATGCATATAGCGATGATTGGCTTTTGGAATTGAAATTTTTGCGCCTTGATGCATTAAAATAAGGAAAATGCTTTGTTTCTGAGCATGAAAGTTGTTTTTATTTTTGCATACTTCCCTAATACTGCGGTCCCCAGATCCAGGTTTTGGGGAAGGGTAGGAAAACATGTGGTTTTGTGTTTTGAATTACTGTCAGAATTAAATACACAATTACAACAAACTTTTTTTAAAAAGGACATTGCATTGTGCTGCAAAAATCTGGATATTTACATTTCTTGTGTTTTTTTCTTTATATATTTTACATTTTAATATGTTGACCATTGGGAATTTGTAACAGATCAATTTGTGACAGGAGTTTAAATGTGTCGTCACTGTGTCCATTGTCTCCACTTTGTCCAGAGCCTGTCATTATGTAAACAATAAAATTTACTGTGTCAGTTGCTTTGAATCTTAAAAAAAAAAAAAAAAAAAAAAAAAAGAAATGAATGGTTTGAAATGTTACCCTCACTACTTTCCACTTTGAATTAGGAGGAGTTGAGCTGGGGGAGCCACTGTGGCCTCCGAGCAGGCAGAAGTGGTGCCCTGTGCTTCCTGGTGTGCCCGTCACCCCAGCACCTAGCGCCGACCCATTACAGAGGCATAAGTGTTTGCTCGGTGCGGGGCAAGGAAGAAGAACGGAACTAGCGTGTGTGACTGTCTGTTACGCCCTAGGCATGCACCAAGCCCTCGCATGTGTTATTTCATCGTCCTAAGATAATGGTGTCCTTACATTACTATGAACACACTGGCTCAGAGAGGCTGTGACTACCCCACACAGAGCTAGTAAATGACAGAGCCAGGTCCAGTCCTGGTTTTATCTGACCCGAGTCCAGGCTCTTTCCACTGAAACTGTTTTGCCAGCTGGGGTAGGGAGTGGAGTAGGGAGTGGGGTAGGAAGTGGTTCGGTTAGAGTGGTAACCGGAGGAGAACTTTATGGAAGGACTACTCTACAGGTGATGGGCAGGGGATAGGAAACACAAGGGACAGTGCAGTTCTCCAGGGCTAGGGACAGTGGGACTGTGTCACCACCTCTAGGTCCTGACAGGTGCGGGGAGTGAGCAGTTATGGAACTTGGAGGGACAGAGTTTCGAGGACAGGGCCACCTGACTGCAGTTGTGACCTCTGACCTCTGGTTGTGGGATGACCCTTTGGGCGGGAGAAGAACAAATACCCCAGCCCCACTGGCTCCTGGCCGACCCTCTCCTGTGGGGCTCTCCATTGGCCAAACCCAGCTGAAGCTGGAGGACAAAGGGCCCCCTGCTGTGTCCACCCAGGCCAGCCCTGAGCACAGTGGAGAAGGGTGGAGATGGGTTTGGGGACAAATGGAAGGTAGGCAGCCAAATGAGGCCAAAGAAGATATGTGGGTTTGGGGGCGTATTGACCCTTCAGAGGTGAAGGCCGGATACCACTTTTCACCCACTCACTGAGACAGCTCCTAACCGGCCTCCCTGCTCCCATGCTCCACCCCTCAACCCATTCTCCACTCAGAACCAGAGGGTTTTCTTAAAATACAGCCCAAATCATGTCCCTCCCCTATTCAAAACGATTCAATGGCTTCCCTATAAGGTAAAACCCCAAATCCTTAACAAGACCCAGGAGGTCCTGCAGATCTGGCCCTGCCCACCTCCCCCGTCTCCTCTTAGGCCATGCCCAGTGCTCACCACTCTCCAGGCACACGAGTCTCCTGGAAATTTCTGGAACACCCCAAGCTCTTTCAGCTTTCGAGTAGCCTCCACCGCCTTCACATAGCTTGTTCACTCAGGGAATAATAACAGCATGCCTGTCACTGCACACACACACACACACACACACACACACACACCATACACCTATACCCACACACTATATACACATATACCCCTACACACACACCATTCATACATATACCCACATATCACATACACACGTATACCATAAACACACCCATATGATACATGTACATATATACACATATACACACATTCACATATATACCACCCATGTACACTCCCAAACACACACATACATACCATACACACATCCATATCATACACACTCATACATACACACACCATACACACACACTATACACACTTACACACAGTATATGCACACATACCACACACACACCATATATACACCCATACCACACACACACACACACACACACACACACACACACACACACACACACAGCCTGTGTGACTCAGGCTGCTCTTCGATGCCAGCTTCTCAGAGCAGCTGCCTTGGCCTCTCCAATCTAAGCGGGGTCCCCGTGTGCTGTTCTCTTGGGTGCTGAGTCCATTGTCCTTCAGTGCAGGTATTATTGTTTGTAACAGTACATTTACTTGTGAGGTTAGTGATTAATGTCTATCTTCCCGACTGGTCTGCAAGCTCCAGGCGGGCAGGGGCTGTGCTTATTTCATCCACTCCTGTCTCCCCGTTGTTTAGCACAGCACCTGACACATAGTCTGCCCCTCAGAAATACCTGCTAAATTAGTATTAAAGGGTTGGGTTGAGTCCTGGCTCTGCCATTCCTAACTGTGAGCCCATCAGATGACATTTCACTGTTCTGAGCTCAGTTTCTTCTTAAATTAACTTTTTATTATGGAGAATGTAAAACATGTGAAGAAAGAGGAGAAAAGAGAAGGAGCTCTCATGTCCCCATTTTCTAGCTTCAACACTGGTCAACTTGTGGCTTTGGTTGCATTATCTGTAGACAAGGGAGATTAAAGTGATTTTAAGACTTTTTTGACCGTGACTCACAGTTAAGAAAGACATTTTTTTTTTTTTACATGGAGACCCATACACAATACATATATAAATAAAACTGAAACAAAGTTACACAGAACAATAGCAATGCTTATATTCTCATTTTTTTCTAGTCTTTTTTTGAATGTAGGTATCACCCACTTAATTGATGTTACTAATGGGTCATGACCAGCAGCATGAAAAACGCTGCGCTGAATGATCTTCCACCTAGAAAATTGTTAAGGGTCCCCCTTTCCTTGCCAAGGGATGATAGCCAGATCCTGCCCCCTAGTGGTCATGTTTGGAAACTGATCGTGTCTTCCTAGAGGTCAATTTTTGACTGGGGAATAAATTCTTTCCAGGAAAAAGTACTGAGTGCAGGCCCTAGGCCATGCATCTGAGGTGGTGGGCTCTGAGATGAATTACAGCATAGACCCTGACCCCAAGAGTCTTCTCCCAACTGATGACCACAGTGTAATTGCTCTAGGTCTGTGCTGTCCAATATGGTAGCCACTAGGCACTGAATGCTTAAAATATGGCTAGTGCAACTGAGAAATCTAATATTAATTTTAATTCATTTAAATTTAAATATAAAAATCGATACTTGTTCCAGTTACTGGAAAACACTCAAATATGTTTGGAACAAACTTTGTATGTCAATTCACTTTTTCAACTCTACATTTTATAAAATCTAGATAAAGATTCAATCTTTCTGATGAAAATTGAACATCCAAATTGAGATGTGCTGTAAGTGTACTCTACATACTGGATTTCAAAGACTTGGCATGAAAAAAATCTCATTAATAATTTTTTATACTGATTAAATGTTGAAATAACATTTTTAGATATGTTGGGTTAAATAAATATATTACTAAAATTAAATTCACCTGTTTCTTTTTACTTTTTAAGTGTGGCTACTGGAAATTTTTAAATTACTCATGTGGCTCACACCATATTTCTGTTGGACAGCACTCACAAAGCTGGAGTTCCTTTTGATATCCCTCCCTCCATCCCCTCCTGTGCATCTTGCATCCTTGATGGAGAAGGAGGAAGCCGCGAGAATCCTCATTCAGACTGGGCTATGGATGGGGGTAGGGATTAGGAGTTAAATGTTGGACCTATTAAGGTTGAGATGCCCATGACCTCACCACTCAGAGAGTGGTCCCCACACCAGCAGCCCAGCATCACCTGGAACACATTAGAAATGCAGACTCTCAGGCCCCACCCACCCTACTGCAGCAGAATCTGCATTTAACAAGATCCCCACGTGATCTGTTTGCACATAAATTTTGAGAAGCGGTCAGCTATTAGATAGCCAAGTGGAGATACAGGTGGCAGTTCTTTTCTTTGCTCAGTGACATAGGAAGCAAAGTCAAGGCTGAGAGTGAGGCTGTGGAGCAGGTGCTGGAGTTTTGAAGAGACTGGAGAAAGTGTGGATGGGAATGTTAACATGAATGGAGGAGAGGAACCTAAGTCTTCTGAACTCAGAGTGAGATCAGTCAGTGCCTTGCGTGTTTTTCTCCTCCTTTTCAGTATGTGGGTGCAGAGCTGCAGTTTTGCCTGCTGAGTACCACAAGGCAGAGAGGGGTAACGGAATGGAGTGATTCTAATGATGGATCTGAGCTGGTTAAGGAGGGAATCGAGGCTGGGAGACACAGGGAAGACAGTTCACAGATGGGCAGTCCCAATGTGGGCACGGAGTTGTTGGCGGCAGGGTCCTTGAGCTGGAAAGAGAGATGGTGGTCAGAGCGTGGGGCGCTTGAAATTGAGATCATAGCGGATGCAGTTAATGGTAATGAGAGGTTCCAGGGCAGCTATTATCTTGGGCTGGAAATAAGAGGAAATGGCTGTTGGGTTTTTTTCGAGAGGGGAGTTGTTTAGACAAATGCAAGTGAAATATGAGGAAGGGTTTCTCAATCTGACCAGGAGGGGGGTTGCAAAAGCTGAGAACCCCCCCACAGGTGGGGATGACTCAGAAGGCAGAGGTCCACGGTGGGCGGCCATGGGCAGGGTGTGAGAGGACACAGCTGGAAGGAACCTGGGCCTCTTGAGCTACCGCAAATTCCTCCATCTACGTCCTGTTTAGTCTTCCAAACGAAATCATATAGCTGGCCAAACTGAGGTTGTGTTAATCACTGAGTCACTGGGTTTCTATCTCACAAACAACAATAGCAATTGAGTTTCTGCTAGGTCCCAAGCACTTTAAAACTGCTATTTTAAATCCTTACCGTCCTATACTATCACCTCCTTTTATATGGATAAGGATACCAAGGCTCAGAGAAGTAATATGACCAATGTCACAAAACCACTGTTAAGCAATTTAAACAGAACCCAGGTCTGTCTAGCACCAAAGCTGGCTGATAATTACTTTCTCCTTCGGGGATTCATTTCCACATTCCCTGAAGATTCTGATTCAGAGATCTAGAAAGAGGACTCTCCAAGCAAATCTATATATTTTCACAAGCCCCTCGGGTGATTCTGATGGTCAGGGAAGATTGGAAAGCATTGTACCCTGCACCCTGCCTGGCCATCGCGGTGTGGTGAATGTCAGGCTGGTTCTGTAGTCCAGCCTTCCTCCTGGGAAGGAGAAGTTCTTATCTAACCTGATTCCAGCTCTGTCTAGTCTGGTAGAGTCACTAACAACATCACTGTGTGCCATTTTCAATGCCTTTCACATAGATGATTTCATTTGAGGCATTGAAAGTCGTAGGAGATAGGAAAGAGCAGTACAATTAGACCCATTAAACCCATTAGAGATAAAGAGGTGGGCCCAGGCCTCACAGCCACTCCTGGCAAAGCTGGGACATGCTCTTGCTCCTGGGACATTGAATCCACCATTCTTCCCACTCCCTATTTCTTTATGAAAGTGCTAACTAATGTTTATGGATATTAAGGCTAATTTTTAGGGGAAAGAACTCTAATGTCCTTCCCCCTACTCTAATATCTGTCATTCCTGCCTGAGAGCCTTGCCCTGATGCCAATTTAGAGCATTAGAATTCCTTAAATTCCATGGATGATGGGGATGGGCTGTGCTGAGGCCTAGAGATAAATGAGACTTTGTCCTTGCCTTCCAAAAGGAGAAAGAGGCATATTTACTCCAGGCCAGGTTAAATGCCTCAATTCAGTAATACAAAGCCTTCTGGAAAAGGGCAGCTTCTTTGAGAAAGTTAGTGATAAATGAAAAGACCTCTCTTGGGTGGAGTAACACATAAGCTCTAAGTAACAGGGCATATGGCAGGAGGAATGTGTGGAACCAGTTAGTGGAGCCCTGGGGTTGGGCAGCAGAGAAGTTTCTCTGGATCCTCTGAAACCAAGTCCCCCTAAAACTGAGTTCCCTTACTGACTTTATGATTAACCTCTCTATCCAAAACTTCATTCCCTTTCTTGTCCCCTCTGATTTCAATTCTATGCTAACCGAACACTAATCGAGTCAGATGACTAAAATTGCTGTTGTCAGTAACATCGTTAATATACTAAAATTGTTATTATGGATATCATCATTAACATACAAACTCAGGTTGTTTCTTCTGGGCATGATGAGCTAATGGACCCTGGAGTCATGGATCACCTGGGCAGAGAATTGTAAACAAGAGACATCGCGACTCCCAAAACTATGATTAAGAAATGTCACAGAAATGTCATAAAATGATGATTAATCCCAGTCTCTTTGTGCTTCCCCTTTAAAAAGCCCCCTAACTCAAAGACCAAGTTGGAGTGGATTTGAGGCTTGCCTCCCACTCCACTCCCTTGCTTGGCGCCCTGTAATCAACCCTTACTTTGCTGCAAACTCCAGCTGTCAGTGTTTGGCTTTCCGTGCCGTGGGCAGGCGAGCCCTTTGCTCGGTTTTACCCCCACTCCAGTCAAGTTTTCCCACCCACTCCCTGGGGTCCATCTGGGCTCCAGGGAACCACTCCACCCCCTGTCATCAATCACTAAACTTAGGCTACTCCATCCCTAAAATAAACATCAGCCTGATGCCTTTCATCCCCCAACCTTCCTGCGGCCACTGACTTGACTCTCCTCCCAGAGCAGGGTCACCAGAAAAATACATGACACCCACTTAAATCTGAACTTCAGATAAGAAACAAATAAATAGTGTAAGTATTTCCCAACATTGTATGGGGCAATGGGACATACTTATGCTAAAAGTGATTTGTTGTTTGTCTGAAGTTCAATTTAACTGATCGTCCTGCATCTTTCTTTGCTGAAGCTGGCAACTTTACCCAGGGGTACCACCAAGCTTCCCCTGTCCTCCCAACCTCCCTCTAGATGGCTGTTGACAGTCTCTTGGCTCCCTGTTGCCCTAGGGTAAAATTTCAATTCCTGGACCCCTGCTTCCTTGCCCAGCCCTATTTCTTACCACTCTCGCCCCACTCCACCCGCCCCATCCAAGATTGCTGGGACAAGGGGCCCTAAGCTCCTTGCTTCAGATGCTGTTCTGTCTGCCTGGAGAACCTGCTTCCCTGCCCCTGCACGAGCTAGGCTGATTCTTAAACATCCACCAACATGGAATCAGGTGTTACTGCCTCTCCAGAGTCTTTCTTTCTTTTTTTTTTTTTTCCCCAGCCGCCATGTGGTGCGGCTTGTGGGATCCTAGTTCCCCGACCAGGGATCGATCTGGGTCCCCTGCAGTGGAAGCCTGGAGTCCTAACCACTGGACTGCCAGGGAATTCCCCCTCAAGAGTCTTTCTTGAAACATCCCTCACTCCCACACCATGCTCCTTTTTCTGGGATCCCACAGAACCAAGTGAACACTCCTCTATCCCAGCACTGGTAAAATTGACAAAATTGTAATTATCTGGTCTTTTACTCTCTCCCTTAGATTGTGAGTTTCTTGAGGTCAAGGGCTGTGTCCTTCAGTTTTGTCATCTTTAGAACCGGAAATTCCTGTCTGCTTGGCAGACAGTAGGGCCTTAATTAATAATCTGCTAAGGATTCTGCAGATAAGGCCCTATCCCTTTTATCCAGGCATACAATGGGGTCCAGAGAAGGAGACATCACTATTGACTACCTATTGTGAATGGTCACCCTGGGCCTGGGGCTTCTGATGTTCTTTTAGGATTATCATTGTCAAGAAAAAAACATTGCTTGCCATTCCAGTTCTACAGGATCAAGCCATTGGTCACTGCAGTCACCCACCAACAGTGCACCCTGAGGGGAATTCCGGGTGGGGGAAAAAAAAAAAACAACAGGAGGCATTCTGTGCTTTGGATATCAGTGTCCTTAGATAGTTAAGATGCATATCTAAGAAAAAATTTTAATGACCCCAGATTCTTGCATCTTCCCATACATAGAACACTAAAATCATCAACTTGAGATATCTGTTCTTTGTGATCAGCAGTAACCTTTTTATGCTTGAATACATGTTTTTCCCAGCAAAAAAGATCCTGTATATTCCGGCTCCTCCTTAATCTCTTTGGAGCAGTTTCTCAGAGCTATCTGAGAGGCTATGGTCCTTAGTAAGGTCCCCGAATAAAACTTAACTCACAAGTTTTACGTTGTGTGTTTTTCTTTCAGTCAACACAATCTTGATTCCATGATCAGAAAATGGGCTCAGGAGAAAGAACATGGAGCAAGGCTTGTGTTGGGCTTGTCTGTGTGCATCCCCACGGCCCACTTTCCCAGGGGGTGGATGTGATTGCTGGCTGGAAAATGAATCCGCTTGAAATCATTGTAGCAGTTCTAGAAAGTGGAGCGTACTTTCTGGAGAAGGGGCCCAAGTGCAGGCAGCATGAAGGGATGTCAGGAGACGCGGCCAGATGCGGCAGGGCTTTGCAGTTCATGAGGGCTCTGTCCTGTGATCCAGGGGTAAACTGATATTGAGCAGAACTGTACTTGCCCCGGTGCGTTCTTGCTCCCTTTGGGAGGGGACTTCCTAAAGTGAGGTCTTTGACCCCAAACCGAACTTACACTGAAGGGTTGGGGTGGCTGGGGGAGTTAGCCCACCATAATGTCCACCAGTGCCCCTGAGTAACTCCTACTTAAGTTATATACAAACAAACATACACAGTGTGTGTGGAGGGGGCAATTTAAACAACACCTTTATTTTAATTGGTCTCAATACAGTCCAAGTGGTAACCTTGCTTACTATGCTTTCTAGTAGTAAACACACTGCTTTCACTTATGTTTAGTATGCAAATGAGCTTCCAGATGAGTCCACAGGTTCCTCCTTCCTAAGCCTTGCTCTGTGAAAGAGCAGGACTGGCCGCTGGAGATAATAATGTAAAGAAAAGTGCTTAGTGATGGGTTTGGAATCCCGAGGTTGTCCAACCGCATTCATTTCAAGCTGTGTTTTGTCAAGTCACACCCCTCCCCATTCAAAAAGGAAAAGTGTCAACAGGCTGTGAACAACATTCAGTGCAGTGCAGATCTGCAGCTACTAGCACGAGATAAGCACCTTAAACAAAGCCGTTCATCTACCGGTAGCCTTGGCGTAATGGAAAAAAACCATGGACTTTGGAACTACGTAAACTCCGGCAACGTTTCAAAACTTCCCAGAACCTATTTCCTTGCCTGTAAAATGGAATGACTAGTACATTCTACCGTTAGTGGCTGTGAGGGTTGAGACTACAGGTGCAAAGCCCCCAACACAATGTTGTGCACTGATTGTAGTGATCTACACCCCAGGATTTCTGACTCTAAAACACCTGCTTTCCTGGTTGAAGTAACTTCAGGCAGGCAATGTCTTAGTTCCCAGGGGCAGAGGTTCTAAGTTCCATCTATCTCTGCATTTGGACGTTTGAAGTTTAAAACTTGAAAAGTACATTTGGCTTCAAAGCATAGACTTGTCAAGGATGTTCATCACTGATTTATGTTTCATAATGAGAAAAATGGGAAACAATTTAAATGTCCTTAAAAGTAGGAAACCGATTTAATAAATCAGCAATAGCTGTGTGATAGAATACTTTGTGGCTTTAAAATTATGCTTTTGAAGAATATTTAGGGACAAGAAAAATGTTCGTGCAAAAATGTGAAGTAAAAAAAAAAGCGACAAGCAAAACATCGTATAAAACAAGTCAAATATGTAGATATATATAGGCAAAGAAGCATCAAAAGCAAGCGCTTGCCGCTGGGAGTCGGGAGGAGTGGGAAGAAGTGATCTTTTCCTGTAGTTTTGAGTTTCCAACAATGATCACGTAATGCCTTAAAATCCAAAGACACTAGGAAGTTCTCAGGGACTTGGGAGGAGCGCGAACAGGGCAGACGCGGGCGGGACCGGGGCGGATGCGGGCGG
Organism: Balaenoptera physalus; assembly: GCF_965194825.1. Lineage (NCBI taxonomy): Eukaryota > Metazoa > Chordata > Mammalia > Artiodactyla > Balaenopteridae > Balaenoptera > Balaenoptera physalus. Next base: position 468,033 of record NW_028126143.1, read on the forward strand.
GACCGGGGCGGACCCCAGCGCCCGGCTGGGGCCTGCGCGACGGGGCGGGGCGTGGAACACCAGTCCAGTCCAGGCCGGCGAGGGGGTACTCAACTTGCGACACCGGGAGGCCGGGGACGCACCGTCGGGAGCGGCAGGCAAGCCAGGGGCCCGGGGCCGGGGGGAGTGGGGGGCCGCGGGCCGGCGGGGACCCGGCCAGGGCTGGGGCGGCGCTGGGATGGGGTCGCAAACTTTCTTGGAGTGCGCAGCGGGCCAGAATGGGGCTGTGTCTCCCTCACCTTTGGCGTTTCTCTTTCCCTGTGCGCCCCGGGCGGGCGAGTGGCGCCTGTTTAGCCTTGGGAGCCGAGCCGCGGGTTGTGGGCACAATCGGGCCAGAGTCTGAGGGTGTCCTGTCCCCCGCTTCCTGGCGCGTATCTGTCGCTGGGCGTGTCCACAGTGCCAGCCCCAGGGTGGCCAGCTGTGAGTGGGATAAAGGCTGTCACGGCCTTAAGCTGGTGGGAGGGGGAGGGGAGGCGGCCCAGGGCCTGGCCTGGCCTCGGCTTGGCTCTGCACGCCCTGGTGGCAGCTTTGGTGTAGACAGGTGACTGAGTATTTGAGTGAGTTGGGGACCGGGTGGAAGCCATGAGCAGCCCCCATTCTTCGCGTGGGGAACCTGCCACCTCTGTCACCACGACTTTGCCTCAGTCCACCCCCTTCTAGCCACTGCCCTCAGACTGGATTCAGAAAGCTACCCGGAAGTATCAATACTATCCTCCACATGGCCTCTTTGGGTCGGAGTAAAAAGCAAACAGGAAAATGGGAAAGGGGAAAACCGTGGAGACAGAGGACAGCGGGAGGGGCAGTGGAGGAAGGCTGCTGGGAGGCTCGGCCCTGATCTTGCGGGTTCTGCACCAGCTCTTGTCCGCTGGGGGTCACTATCCCTTCTGACCCCACGGTGGCCTCTGTGTGGTATCCAGGGGTTGGGGTTCCCCCTGAGGAACCTGGACATGGGATGAGGCGGGTAGGCCTGGGAACCAGGGTCAGAGGCAGATGTCATGGAAGGTCCCTCGGGTGTCCAGTTCTCTGGGGCTCTGAAATATTCATCTCACTGGTGAGCTTTGGTTTCAAAGCTGGCGCCTTTGGCTTGGCCGGTGGTGGCAGGAGGAGCCAGGTGCTTCCTTGGGGCTGCTTTGTCAGGGGCAAGGGGGCAGCCATGCTCCCTCCTCACCTGCCTGCTCTCCCCACCTCTCCAGCCATGAGGACCCCGAGACCCAGTTTCAAACTTAGAAAGTAGTGGTGGGACCACACGGGGTCAAGTGCCCTGGCTTCCTGTCATCTTGTGCCGTGACCTCAGGGCCTCACCTGTAAAAACAGGCACCTCAGAGAGGTAATGACAGGGTACCCCTCAGGTGTGGGGAGAACCTCACTTCATGAGCTGGGGTAATAGCCACCTCAGCTCAGCCTCCTCCCAGGGGAATGGCTCAGCTGGAAGAGCACTTCCATCCCCCAAACTTGTCACCCTGTACCCTTCAGAAAGAGCAGAAGCCCCAGGCAAGGGACACACACTGGAAGGGCCAGAGTGGAAGCTCATACAGCAACTTGGGGAGAAGGTCTCTGCTAACAGTATGGTTAACCCTGATGTGGGCTTTCTGGAGTATTCTGTTGGGAATGCTGTGGAGGAGATGGCCTTGACAGAATCTTCCAACCCTGATTCTGGGGATCTAGGCCAAAACCTGGGCCTTGTTTTAAAGTAGAAATGATGCCCAGAAGTCCACAGGCCACAGTGCCAGGTACCTAGAGGGTCAGGGAGGAGGATGAGAATGAGTCCTTATTCTCATATGTAACGATTGGTATTTTTTCCTATTACATGAAGGCGATGTTAGGGGATCGCAGCCTCCTGGCTCTGTGCTGGAGATGTCCCCCAGCCCTTGGCAGTGAGTCCCGTTTTGGAGATTATAGCGGCTCTGGGGACAGGGGAGAGGAAGGCCCCTCGCAGAGGATCCGGGCGTTGAGCTGGCTCTGAGAGTGAGGGGGCATGCCTGGTACTGAATGTGACTATTCTGAGGGGCTGGGGGTGAGGACAGGGGTTTTACGATATGAGGAGTTAGGACATGAATCATCCTGAGGTCAATCTGTAAATCAAAGGTGGCCTGGCCAGCACGCCACAGGATGGTAACTAGGTGTGCCCTGATAACAATGTTCCAGGCTTAAGGATGTTTGAAGGAACAAAGGTGAACACGTTTGCTCAGTGCAGAACTTCTCAGAGGCTTCCTATGCCATTGTGCCTTGTGAATTTCCAAAAGGGGATATGGGTTGTTTTTCAGACTTATCTGTTCTGAGCTCATCCATTAACATCTCTTGGGGCAGTGCTCTTTAGAGCAGTCTGGGAAATGCCTGGCTGGATGAGTCTAGCTTTCCACTCTCTGGTTCGGGTAACTAATCCCTCTTCCTTTCCCCGATGTGGGCTGATTTGGGGGAAAAGGAGGCCAAAGGAGGTCATTTGCCTGGACCCCCACAACTAGGTAGTGACAGAGTTAGAACTTGAACCCAGATCTCTTGACTTCCTGCCTCGTACTCTTTCTCTTCTGCAGCGTGTCGCTGTTTCTCTGCAGGCTCTGTGGTGAGTGAGACCCAGGAGATGCTGGCCGCAGGGTCCAGAGGGCAGTCTGGGAGGAGAGGGAGTTATGGCTACCCTCAGGCCCAGGTCATGCCCTGTGCCTCTGCCTCTGTAGCCATCGTCCAGACCAGTTTCACATCCGGCGGAGATTCTTTAGGAAGCAAGTCATTCCGCCCTGAAGCCTTCTGCTCTGGTCTGTTAGGCTGTTCGTTCAAAAGCAGAGACTCTTAGAGTCCGAATGGACTTTGATCTTTTGGTTCAGTGCACTTGCTTTACGGATGAGAAAACTTGAGCCCAGAGATGTGCGGTGGCCAGCCCTGACTCACACAGTGGAGTCAGGACCAGAGCCAGGACAAGAACTCAGCTCCCTGCCTCCTAACCCGGGGCTCTGGCAAAGATCGACTTTCTACGAGGGAAAAGGAATTGGTGTCAATGAGAAAGGTCTTCACTACCTCAGCTGGCCCCACGTGTTGGTATTGGCCTATTCACACAGGTGACTGGTGGGGGCTTCAGGGGCTTTTGCTCCAGGCAGGTGTAAAAGCAAAGGGCACTCTAAGTCAGACGTCAGATCCGGGTTCAGACCTATCTCTGCTGTTCGGCTGCTGTGGGACCTTGGATCGGGTTTTCTCTGAATTTCAGTTTTCTCATCTGTAGGGTAGGGATAAGGATATGCCCCTCATAGGGCCCTTGTGAGGAGCAGACATCCTTGGTACCCAGTAGTAAATACACAGTACTTGCTACTCTAAGTGGTTCTCTTCCTTCCCTGCCCACCGCAGGGAGGGGTTTGTCTCCCTTCTCTGCTGTGGGTTGTTAATTATCTGTCTGACTTTCCCCCTTCTCATCTTGAAGTTCAACTGAAAAGGTAGGAGAAGACGAAACACAAAGGAGATGGATGGGGCTGTGCTTCTGAAGCTGCATCCAGCCCTGGTTATTGCTGTCTGCTTTCCTTATCTGCACTCCCCAGCTGTTCTGACCACTGGCTTGGCTGGGGTCTCCGAGTTCACCTGCACTGATGACACTGCTTTGCTCCCCTGGAGAAGGGTGATGGGGGGACTCTAGTGCTTGGGTCTTCCCATGCCCTCCAGGGTGGCTTCCCCTTCCTGGGAGGCTGGAGCCACCTTCTCAGTTCCTGGTTGGAGAGAGGCTACCCTGGTTAGAGACCGGGGTGGGAGGGAAGTCATGGGTTGGCAGCCTTATCTGTTTCTGAGCAGGAGGGCATGGAGAGCTGGGGGGACGGGGACTTGTTCTGGCTCTGTCTCAGCAATGCGTGCGCTGGCATCTGTTACTCTGAGTTCTCAGACAGTGGGCAGGGCTGGGAATGAAAGTTCCAAACCCATGACCAAGAGGGCCTGTCACGGCCTGGGCAGGAACTTTCTTGGCTCTGGGGTTTCCTGGTCTGTCAAATGACCAGATGATTTCTAAAGTTCATTCCAGCTCTGACGTTTCAGTTTTTAGATCCTCTCGGCGTCATCCTGAGAGCTGCTAATGACCCTAATGGGAGCTGGAAGAGGTGCAGAGCCCAGATCTTGGTCCAGACAACGGTAGGATTAACCGTGTCCTGGAAGAACCTTTTACCAATTTCCTATGCTTTGCTCTGTACACAACCCTGCTCTGTAACTAGTCCAGTGTCAAGGGTTTATTTCTGAGGAAATATATTCCAAACTCCTACTGAGCGTCCAAATGTGCTGAAAAGATATCCTAGTGTGAGTTCGCAAGGGCACAGAATCTTCTCAAGGCACCAAAACATTGCAAATAATATATTGCTCATTCCTATGGTGCTGATCTCACCTCCATCTGGTAAAGATAACTCATCCTAATAAAACAGCCGTGTGGCTACATCGTAAGCTCTCTAAGGGTAAGGACACAAATCAAATCAATCTTGCTTCCATTGGATCTGTACCACCGAAAACCACTCTCAGCACAAAGTAATTACTTTAAAAATATGTGATCAATTAATACAATATATTGTTAGTATTACTGTTTAAGTTCTAGATTTTCTAAACATTTTATTTACTTTTATTTCAATTCTCCCAGTCCAGATCTAACAAGTTGCCTTATTAATGTATGAAAAAGAAAAAAATCCTATGTGTTTACTTATTTAACAAATATTCTGTGATTTTATTTCTGTGCTAGGTGTCTGCTAATTAATGAGTCTATAAAGATGAATTCAAGAGCTAAAATACTTCAAAGGCTTAGTGTCCTGAGGAAATCAACACATAAATGAACAATGACAGCACAACCAAAATCTCTTACTCAGTTCTCAGGCTGCTCAAGAAACTGTACACGTTGGTTTTCTGCTTGTGTCCAGGAATTGGCGAACAGTACTGAGATGAGTGATAAGATTGCAGTTCATCCTAACGGAAGGTCTGGTCTCGCCTCCTAAAGAAGGTGTGTCCGTGTGGCAGCCCTGCCCCAGTGCCTGTGAGGATAGACGCATCCCATCCACCACCACCTCCAGTCACCCGGACCTGGACCTGGTAAAGCATCCGACAAGAAAGAAGGAAGTTAGTGGCGCTGTTTCAGGTGGAGCTTCAGGAGGTGATAAGCGCGTTAAATTTATAACTCAGTGTTTGCTGGTAAGATGCCCTGGTCTTCCATCCCCGAGGGCTCATGTTCTTACCATGCTATATATCTTCTGTCTGCCTTTCTACTTACATCCGAAAGCTGTTGGAAATATATAATGAGATAAGATATATGAAATGGTTTTGTGTGTGTGTGTGTCCATAAGTTTGACATTTTCCAATAGTACAGATTTGATAGTTTTATTTTTTCTTTGACATTTCCATTAAATCAGAGTGAAAAACTCACACTGATTCTTCTATTTAAATGTTGATACTTTTTAAAGAAAGTCATGCAAAACATTTGTAGTGAAGTCATACTTAGTAAGGAGATCAAACTTCTGTTTCCATGAGATTAGGCGGGTGGAGAGTTGTAGGCATTTTAATAAAGCCAGATACGTTTCAGGGCAGTTGGCTGATATTTGCAGAACTCCTTTTGGCTTTGGGAATTTCTCCTAACAGTTTAACTCTATGTCTTATAACAGCAAAATATCAGCAAATCAATCTTTTTGGCACAGTTTCCTTGATCTCCTGGAAAGGGAACAGTGTTACAACAGTTACTGGTTGTAACAGCTGCTGTCAAAGGCCCAGGAATTTGACATAAAATACCTGGTGTTGGAAAACTAAAGTGAAAACATAAAGCCCTTGTTTGTTAAATGGAAAAGGTCAAAATGCTTGTGAGGATGTAAACAAAAAACACATATTAGAACATCAGGCAAGTAAATCAAGGGTTAGGGACCTTCCTTGCTCTGAAGGATATTTAGCTTCAGTGAAGTAAACTTAAGGGTACTCAACGTGAAAGAGAGACATTTTCTTAACTTGTCCCATGGTTAACAGAAGCGGCATAACAGAATCTTCCTTCAAACGTCAGCAAAAAGCCTATTTCTCCCCTAAAATGCTGGCCTGAGCAATAATAATTAAACAAGCACAGGACTTAGGCTTTTTCTGTGGCTACTAAATAAGACAAATTAAATCAGCCTTCAACAATCCGTGTCGAAAAAGTAAACTATATTCCCAAACTGAGAAGGTTTGTTATCAAAAAGCCTGAAAGGTATTGTCGGTTCTGGGTAAACTGTACGTCAAATTCAGTCATTTGGAAAATTGTAACCACTGAACTGGGAAATCCATCCCAGCGATTGGGAGACTTGTGCTCACTGTAAGCTCTGATGCCGAAAACTGTCCACGCTGCTGTGGGGAGACCAAGGTCTACCCACGCTCACGCCGTTTCCGTATTTCAGAAATGAGCTTCTACTCTGACATTTCAGTGGAACTGCCAAGTGAGAACTAATCAGGAAGAGAACCCAACAGCAGCACTGCCGCCCTGGACCTCGGAGGACGCCCCCGAGACAGCCGTCCCTTCTCCAGGAGGCTTCGCTATTCACTGTTCCCCGTGATGGGAAGAGACACTGATTCCCCACCTCAGCTAGATCACGACGATGGTCCAGCGAGTTGCTCCACGCTCCAGGGCAAATCCCTAGCAGTGCAGAGGATGCAGTGAAGTCAGGATAACCCTCAAAGCAGAGTCAAAGGGGCTCTCTCTCTCTTCTGGCCCTTACCTCTGGCCTTCCTCTGTCCAAAGCATCACGGCACTTTTCAGTATCAGCAAGACCTCTGAAGGGTTAAGTCTCCTCTCTTCCCGGCTTCAGAGTTCGAGTGAGTGAGGCTCAGCGACCCTGGACGGAAGCAGACTAAACTCTGCCAAGAAACAATTACGTTTTTCCTCCCCAAAGACAAAATAGCCAAAATCAATAAACTTCCTTCCTATGATCCCCTTTGCCCAGTGAAAGAACATCTATTTCTGTTAGTCTTATTTGCAAAGAATTACTGAACAAACAAATCAGTGATTTTATCATAAAACGTAGGGAGAGAAAAGTCACAAAAATTGGGGGAATAGAGAATAGCAAATCCATCAGATTCTTTCTAGTGAGGCTTTAAAACATAATATTGGACATTTAATTTATCCCAACTTTTTGGAAGAGATGCAAGTGGTAATAATACGTATATATTGCACATGTAATCAGACCAACAGCAGCAGGAGGTGTGAGGGCTGCTGACATCTCCTGAGCACTTGCTCCATGACATGCTTATTTCATGGCTAAGTGCTTTGCCTGCACTGCTTCATGTCAATATTTGAAAATCTCTAGGAAGTGGATTCGCCTCCATTTTACAGGTGATAAAACTAAAGGAGAAGATGTGAAATACATTAAGAGCACAGAGCTGATAAGCAGTAGCCCTAGGAAGCAAACTCAGGCCCGACTCCGTACAACTTACCAGATATAAACTGTAGAGTCCGTGGTGAGAATAAAGTCGGCAGTGTGAAGTGTGGCGAAGGTCAGATAGTCAATTCGATTTGTCTCCCCTGCTGAAACCTTGGGTCCCTACACGTGCTGAGAGAGAGGAACAAAGAGGGAGATGGCTGAGGCAGTCTGGAGTCTGGAGGGCAGGCCAGCAGCCGGGATTGGGTGTTTCAGGGAGAATTTCTTCTTTGGGAGACCGCAGCTTTTGCTCTCAAGCCCTCCCACCCACATTACGGAGGAAAGTCTCCTTCACTCAAAGTCCGCTGGTTGTGGACAAAGGGCCTTCAGAGCCACAGCCTGAGCGACGCTAGGCCTGCCCTCCCCAGGCTTCCTCGCTGGTCCTGGTCGGGCGTGCTCGATGACTTCTTCTCAGCTGGGGGCAGCGGAGGGCAAGGAGCCGGCTTGTGACGAGGTCCATCGGCAGCAACAGCGGAGGATTTGCGAGTCTGCCGTCTGGTCTGTGTCTGGACAAGGACTGTCTGGACACGGCAGAGAGGGATACGGACGTGCCTTGCGGTGTGTCTGTGTTTCTCCACCCCAGGCTGAACTTGAGAAGCCGAAGCCGCTGCAGGTGCCCTGCGAGTCTGCACACCTGTAGTCAGAAAAAGGCCTCACCTGCCACTGTGAGATAGTCCTGCCTCCAGAGTAATCAATAAATTAGACTATGGCGCCCCTTGAAATAAAGGAGCCCTTCTCCGGCTGGTTTTAGACTAATAAGTGTTTGCATAAATCTAATATTCCTTGAATTCCAAGAACATTTACAAAAAAAAAAAAAACGGAACTGCTAACACTTGAAGTGTACTAGACTTCAATGAAAAGAAATAAAAAGAACAAACTTTTGAGAAACTGCTAGCATGGAAGTACTTTTTCCTATAAGAAATCGATTCAAACGAAGATAAGCCTTGGACAGATCAATTTGGTTTGATAATTTTGATTTAAAAAGTCTGTGCAATATATTATCATTTTTCATTTAAGCTGTTATGAGGTCTGAGTTTTCTCATGACAAATCTAGATAATTTAAATTTTCTAAATTTCTTACACTGATTTACTCTGGATAAACTAATAATACACCTATATCATCTTTAAGATTAAAAAATATGTACACTTTTAATTAAATACAGTTATGATTCCGACATACACTTTTATGGCAAGAGTAAGTATGTATTGTGGTGCGTGACCTTCAAAATAGTTGTCAAGGTCATCAGTTAAGCAAAGATCTTGGAACAATAGAATTCAGTTGGCACTTGTTTTTATATGCTGTAAACGGGCTCTACCTCTGGGTCATGCTAATGAATGCATTCACTTTTCTGTTTCACGTAGGTATTAAAAAAATGGGTTTGGCTGTAAAGAATGAGATTAAGTGAAGGGTTGTCCACATTCCAGGGCCTTTTTGCTGACCTTCCCATTTGTGCATCTGAAGCGCTCTGTGGTTTTCAGAGTCCACACAGCCACGCGGCTCGCGGCCAGCGCTCTGCTTGCTTCCCCACCAGCAGCCTCAGGGGCACCAGTTAAAACTCAGGTAGGGAGAGTGGGAGGGAGACGCGAGAGGGAGGAGAAATGGGAATATATGTATATATATAGCTGATTCCCTTTGTTATACAGCAGAAACCAACACACCATTGTAAAGCAATTATACTCCAATAAAGATGTTAAAAAAAACCCACCAAACTGAATTGGACAACCATAGCTCTAAAATTTCCAAAACTGAATCGAATGCTTGTTTTGACTGGTGTTTTGAGGCTTCCAAATATTATCAGGAGCCTAAAATTGCCTCTCTGCAAACTAAGATTTTAAAATTAACTGAGGTAAAGGAATGATTAAAGAAAAATAAAATGGCTTCCAAAGCGTCAAAAAAAAAAAAAAAAAAAAAAAACTCGGACCAGCTGTGCAGGGTCCAGCCTCGGCCACGGATGAGTCGCCAGCTTCTGTGTTTCAGGATGAAGTTCTCGCCAGCGTGTTCCTCACCACAAATGACTTGATGTCGGTGTTAATCTGGTGTCTGGAAATCAGCACCTTGATGTATGTTGTGGATTGATCTGTGTCTCCATAAGAGACGTTAAAGTCCTCGCCCCTAATATCCGTGGATGCAACCTTATTTGGAAACAGGGTCAATGGAAGTACTGTTAGCTAAGATGAGTCACCCTGGAGCGGCGTGGGCCCTAATCCAGTAGGTCTGGTGTCCTTACGAGAAGCCGCGTGAAGCTGGAGCTGTTTCCCAGGAGGTGTCCCCAGAAGGTCGGAAGGGGCGGGTCTCAGGGGGGCGTGGCCCTGCCTACACCTTGACTTTGGGCTTGTAGCCCCCAGACTTATAAGACCTTAAGGTCTGTTGTTCTAAGTCGCCCAGTGTGTTGTGCTTTGTTAAAGCAGCATGAGGACACAGAAGGCAGAAGACAACCATTTAGAACAGGTGCCTTTTAACGAAACTTCCCCTCCCAGAGCCTGGGGTGCAGAAGTTTTCTGCTTTCTTTAAAAGGTATTGCACAAAACCCTTGAAAGAGATTCAGTCCAGTGCTTGTTCCCAAAGAAAATTTTGGGTAAACAACTTCCATTCTTTATTTTTAATGTCTGCTCTCTCTCTACGGGTCTCCTCCTCCTCATTTCTTACATCTGTGATGTAAATTTGTAAAGCTGGAGGGGTAAACTTCCACCCACCAGGCCGTGGATCGTGCAGTAGAAATGACTGTTTCAACATGACCACCGTATGAGGGACCATGAATTACGTTATGGAAAAGGTTAGCTCCTTCCCTAAAGAAAGAACAAGCTGTGATGAAGAGAAGTAATATCCGTTAACTACGTTTTCCATATTCACACATAAAAAAAGAGTTATTTAAAATAAAATTCAAAGTAAAGGTAATTAGTACAATTTGAAAATAAGAGAAGTAAGGGCATAATAGACTAACGGTTGGGTAAAAGAAAAATAATAACGAGATCTAAAGTAAATGAACTTCAAGATAAAAACCTAGGAACTCAGTAAATAAATGATACAATATTATAATTAAATAGTTAGAATATTAATGAGAGAAAAATTAAAATGAGAGCAGGGGGTAGAATAAAAGATTAAAAACAGGAGTTAAGAACCTTACAATTAAGAAGGATTTAGGAAAACATATCTGAAAAAAATAGAATAAGAAATCTGAAGATTAGAGAGATCAGTATATTAATTGAAATCATATTATGAAAAAGAAAGATAACATAGCATAAGCTGACAACACAATCTATAACAAGAGCAGAATGATAGCTTTAAAGGTTGCTTAAAGAACTAAAACATTGTCTTAGCAAAAACAAGGTGCCAGATGTGGTGTCATTAGTGTCAATATCAGACGGTGGCAGAGGGGCCCATGACCAGATCTGGGCAAGGATGCCCGTTCAGGGCCAGTGTGAGTGGTGTCAGGGCTCTTTTCCTCTTTTCCTCTGGTGAGGCCCACACGCGTGTACATGCAGCCGGATCAGGAATTAAATCTTCATTGTGTGAGGGATGCAGATTTGGGGGTGGTGGTTAATACTGTAGACCTACCCTGACTGAAATAAAAAATGGGACCACAAGTGGGATGTCCATTGAGGGTGATCCAAAAAAATTATTTTAAAAGCATGGAGGGAAGAAAGCAAGCCGCAGGTGGAATAATTGGTCCCCAAACACATGCACGTCCTGCTCGAGGCCTGTGGTTACGTGCGTAACGTGGCAAAGCAAGTGAAGGTTGCAGACGGAACTGTGGCCAGTGGTCAGCTGACCTTGAGAAGGGAGGTCATCCCGGACTGTCAGGGAGGGGGTGCGGGCAGTGTGATCACAAGTCCACGTATGTGATGAGAGGGCAACATGTCAAAGTCCAGGTGATGCAGGTGAGGCAGTGCTCCTGGCCCAGGTGGGAGGAGGGCCAGGACGCAGACAGCACGGCAGCCCCTGGGAGCTGGACCTTCCCCTGGCACCTGTGGAAGGAGGGCAGCCCACCAACACCTGGCTGTTAGACTGTAAACCCCCTTGGACCCTGGCCTGCAGAACTGTAAGAATTAGATCTGTACTGTTTCAAAGCTGATGGAGAAAGTAATTGAGAGGACCCACGAGTTGGTCCCGGGCAACTGGGGCTCCTCACCCCTGACCTTGGGATGTTTGCACCATCCCCACCCTAGACACAGCCTCGAGGTCGAGGCCGTCTAGACAGTGAACCTGATGGAACCCAGGTAAGCCCTCTATAAACTTCTAAAATCTGGCTGGTGGGTGCAGATAGCCACTTGTCTTGCGGTCCAAGGCAAGCCTCATAAGTAAGCCCCCCGCTGGTTACACCTGCCACCCCCCAGTCTGGAGGTCTGCCAGCTTCTTCGGTCTCTCCCTGTCCTCTTGGGGATGGGGCCAGTTTATGAACCAATGAAAGCCACCAAGGTTGTGGCGGTCTGTGACAGCGACCACGGGAAATTGTTCTGCAGTGATGAATACTTAGTAAGACCATCACTTACAGAAGTTGGAATGTAGATAATTTTAGCGGCCAACCTGTGATGCACAGCCTGGCAGGGAGGGGGTTAATTTCAACGGTGGGATGGTACCCTCGGCGTCTCCTCAATTACACGTCTGTCTCCAGGAAATGGGCTAAAGATGTGCTTCCCACACACCTGCTGGGTGGCCCTAATACCAGAGTGTAGCTATTGTCGCAAGGAGCCCCAAATAAGAAGCTCGCCAAGAGTTTGAAATAGTTGATTGTAGAGGAAACCCTGAGCCTGAAGAAGGTCTGCGAGTGCCAGAGAATTTAAATGATGCTCGATCACTCTCCCACAGCGGGGCAGGCTTGGGGGAGGCAGGTTGGGGGTCACAGGCCGCGCCAGAGGTGAGGATGCAAAACCAAAGGCGTCCCCGAAGTGCAGCCGCAGGTCGCATGCAAAAGGGAGTGTCTGTCAGGGAACAAAATGGGGACTCACTGAGGACCCGTCCTCCCGGGCGGAGGGCCCTGACCTGGGCGCTTCTCCTCGGAGGGTGCTCAAGGCGGTGAGTTTGCTCCTGTCCGGCTGCACGGAGAGGAAAGGAGGGAAGGGAACCTTCTCCGTAAGAAGCAGATCCAGGTCTGCAGGCCGAGAGCTGCCGCAGCAGGACCTGAGCGAGAGGCAGCAGCGTGAAACCTCCTGACGCCAAGTCGGGCTTCCATCCCCAGGGTCTGAGGGGCCGTCCTGCTGTCCTGGGACGTGCAGGAGCCCGTTCGGCCTGTGAAAGCATGTGAAGCTGTGCCGCGCACCTGGGTGACTTTGGAATTGGTCACTGCTCCTGCCGGCCAGGGCACAGGGCCGGTGCCCACCTGGGCAGGGAGGGGCCACAGGACTAACCGTGGACACTGAGCGTTGGCAGAAGTGGTCGGGGTTCCTTTAGGACGAACCTTTGTTGACACTGCCAGACCCAGTCTGTCCTCACCTCCAGGCCTGTCTTCACTTCCAGGGCACGTGAATGTGTATGTATGTGCATCTGTGCGTGTTCATGTGTGTGCGTGTGAGTGTGTGTGCATAATTTACACTAACACAAGATCATTTTTAATAAGTACCAGCCTAAAGGTGTTTACAAATGGCTACAGAATGAGGGAAAGAGCTAGCACAGAAGTATCTGGGAGGAGGATTTCTTGCCTGAATTTATCCTGAATATCTATTCTCAATTTACAGAGCAAATGTATTAGCCATTTTATAGTTATGTATTTTTTCTAATAAAAGACCTCTCATTTATTTGTACTTTGGGCAATATTTGCCTGCAGGACAGAGCTGCGTGTTATAATCTACAACCATATATCTTATGCTTTTTCAGCTGGACTTAGGCAATTATAAAAATATACAAAATGAAACAAACCCACAACAACAAAAACCCTCTAGGGCAGTAAAATAGCACTCCTCCACACTCACCTTAACACATTCCTACTCGGCATGTAAAAAGCGTGTTGAGAAATAACCGTGCTTCATAGTAATGCAACATCTGAAAAATCAAGCTGATGGCAATTTCTAGCTCAAGAAAAGTATAGCTCAGTCCTTTCTATTTTTTCCACCATCTTAACCAAGGAAATGGGGGGAAAATGATTTTTAAAAGGTAATTCTTAAAATCAGTTCAAAAAATATTATCAGGCAATTAAAGAACATTAAAGATCTCCAAATTAACAAAATCCTACGGGGGTTGGTGTTCTGCTTATAAGCTTATCAACTCTTACAGAACAGGCTGCCTTTGTGAGCTCCAGCCACAGCTAAGTAGGAGTTATACTCACAGCAGATCAGAATTACTTTCAATAAAGTAGAAGGGGCTCTAATACAGAGTCTGAGAATTACTATTAGGAAAACTTGTTTGCAAATCCCATGCCAAATAGATAGTTTTTTGTGTCTGGTTGTATGCCAGAGGCTAATTTTTGCTAAGGCAAACAATACTTTCTTCTACTGAGTTTTCACGTTGTAGTTTACTGAAGGGCGAATTAGCAGAATTATCATAATACGTAATGAAATGAAGAGCCCATTAAAAGCAAAGGATTGTGGGCAACACTGTAGATTGATTTCTTTTTAACGTTACAGCACACTTTCTGAGGGAGAAGTCATTTGTGTTTAAGGGGAGAGGATGTGACACTTCTCGGAGTCAGGTCAGGACTCCCAGTCTATCTGTGATGGCAGCTATTATGTCTACAATACGACTAATTGTCATAGCAATTGATGAAATTGGTAATAATTGTAGTGAGTAAATTTACTGAGCTCCTTTTATATTCCAGATGACACCAGACATTTGACAAATTAGTCATTATAACAACTCTCCAAAGTAGGCGTTAGGATTTGGGCTTTGAAATCGAAGTTCAAGGAATAAAGTACGTCGATTCATTAGTCAGGCGCACAGACGGCACGCAGGGCTCCGTGCTAAGGCCACACACTGTGCTCCAACCGCAGGCCCCTGCTCACCAGCCCTGGGCCAAAACAGGCCTCCACCCCTCATCTGTAAAATGGGATGAGACTGGCATTGAGCTCACAGGGCTCCAGAGAAAATACCGTGAGCTCATCCACAGATGACACTTAGCTTCTGGCCCATTGTATAGAAAGCTCAGGAGAACCTTAGTTGCCCCTAAAATCAATTATTGTTACCATTGAAGGTATTCTGTGGGGTGGTGACATTAGGTCCATGCAGCAACAATTTCTGTCCTCCCCAGCACACGACTATCATGCATCACACCTAACACTCTGCAAAGTTTTGAAAGAGCAGTGCAACATTTCGGGTTCCACTTTTTTAATTCAAATCATTGACCACTTAAGAAAAGGAGTTAAGCTTCCATGTTCTGAAGCCTTTTCACAAAAACTGTAAACACCTTTCAACATTCAAAATTCATGTCCTCCTTCTTTAGAAATAAATTTGCAATGAGTTTTCCATTGTTCTTTATTTGTTGCACTGACTCATTTTACAATCAAAGTTCCCATTATCTGAAATTCTGAAGTATAGTAATTTGGAAGAATGGCAGCAACAGGCAAAAAGATCGCTGGGCAAGCAAAGCGATTGTTTATGAGACAGATTTGAAGGCTGGGTTTGGATTTTTTTAATGTGTGGGAAGGATGAACAACAATGATAAATTTTGTACAGGATTTTCTGTGTAATTTGTTAATACTAAGTGATATACCTGTTTCAAAGACGCTCCTCAGGCATCCACAAGGAGACAAAGTGAAAGGGATTTTAATCACAAGGTTGCTATAGCAGCAAAATTCATAGATAAACTAAAGATTTATCATTTATTTATCTGGCAATTAGATAAGTAAAATAGTGGAATTTTATGAAGTAATTGAGATAATGCATTGTTTATATGTCATATTAAAGCAGCTCAATCTCAAAAAAAACAACAACCCAATCAAAAAAATGGGCAGAAGACCTAAACAGACATTTCTCCAAAGAAGACATACAGATGGCCAAGACGCATATGAGAAGATGCTCAACATCACTAATTATCAGAGAAATGCAAATCAAAACTACAATGAGGTATCACCTCACACTGGTCAGAATGACCATCATCAAAAAATCTACAAACATTAAATGCTGGAGAGGGTGTGGAGAAAAGGGAACCCTCTTACACTGTTGGTGGGAATGTAAACTGATACAGCCACTATGCAGAACAGTATGGAGGTTCCTTAAAAAACTAAAAATAGAACTAGCATACGACCCAGCAATCCCACTTCTGGGCATATACCTGGAGAAAACCATAATTCAAAATGACACATGCACCCTAATGTTCATTGCAGCACTATTTACAATGGCCAGGTCATGGAAACAACCTAAATGTCCATCAACAGAGGAATGGATAAAGAAGATGTGGTACATATATACGACAGAATATTACTCAACCATAAAAATGAATGAAATTGTGCCATTGCAGAGATATGGATGGATCTAGAGACTGCCATACAGAGTGAAGTAAATCAGAAAGAGAAAAACAAATATCGTACATTATTGCATATATGTGGAATCTAGAAAATGGTATAGACGAACTTATTTGCAAAGCAGAAATAGAGACACAGATGTAGAAAACAAATGCATGGATACCCACGGGGGATAGGGGGTGGGATGAACTGGGAGATTGGGATTGACATATATACACTATTGATACTATGTATAAAATAGATAACTAATGAGAGCCTACTGTATAGCACGGGGAACTCTACTCAATGCTCTGCAGTGAACTAAATGGGAAAGAAATCCAAAAAGGAGGGGATATACATATAGCTGATTCACTGTGCTGTACAGCAGAAACTAACACAACATTGTAAAGCAACTATACTCCAATAAAAAATAAAATAAAATTTTACTAGGTTTAGAAAAATAGTTCTAAAAACATAGTAAGGTGGAGAATGTTAGAAATAGAATGATTTCTATAGCAAAATACCACACACACACCCCCCACTACATAATTCTAAAGAAATACATATATAAATAAATATGCATGTAAGATAGGGGATGGGCATGGAGATAAAAGAAGAGGAATTATTGTGATATAAAGAAAGTCCCTCAACAAACCAATGTCGATTATTTAAGAGGAGTTGTGTATTACCAGCTCAAGCCTATCAACCTAAACCCGAAGCAATAAAAACAATCCTAGAATATGACAGGGTGATCATTCACACATTTTCCATCCTTTTAGAAATCCCACTGAAACAGAACTATACGTAGATTAGAGAAAAATTATAATCGTAGAAATAAAATAATAAACAAGTAGTGATGTACATGTCAGTAAATAAAGGCTGGTAAATCTCTCAGGATTGAATGTGGAGAAAAGGAAACTTTTGTGCGTTGTCGGTGGGTATGTAAATGGTACAGCCACTGTGGAAAACAGTATGGAGGTTCCTCAAAAAATTAAAAATAGAACTACTATAGGATCCAGCAATTCCACTTCTGGGTATTTATCTGAAGAAAATGAAAACTCTAATTCTAATAGATATCCACACCCCAGTGTTCATTACAGCATTATTTACAATAGGCAAGATATGGAAGCAACCTAAGTGCCCATAAACAGAAGAATGGACAAAGAAGGTGTGAAATATATATATATATATTTATATATGCCAGAATATTAATAATGGAATATTACTCAGCTATAAAAAAGAATGAAGAATGAAATCTCACCATCTGTGACAGGATGGATGGATATAAAGAGTATTATGCTTAGGGAAATAAGTCAGACAGAGAAAGACAAATATGTTGTGTTCTCACTTATATGTGGAATCTGAAAGAAAAGCCTAAAGCAAAACAAATGAACAAACAATACAAAATGAAAAAAGACTCAGACACAGAGAACAAACAGATGGTTGCCAGAGGGGATGGGGGTGGGGGAATGAGTGAAGTAGGTGAAAGAGATTAAGAAGGACAAACTTCCAGTTATAAAATGAATACGTCATGGGGATGTAATGCACAGAACAGGGAATATAGTCAGTTATATTATAATAACTTTACAAGGTGACGTATGGTTACTAAACATAGTGGTGATCAATTCGTAATGTAAGTAAATGTCAAATGTCTTTGTTGTGCATCTGAAACTACTATAATATCGTATGTCAACTATACTTCCAAAAAAATGAAAAAAAGGATGTTAAAAAAATTTAATGGGAGAGTAAAACAACTGAGTATTTGCATTTGGTATATTTGGCATATATTTTATGACTTTTTAAAACATATTATTTTATTTTTATCAAAAGGACTTTTAAAATAAAAATAAATCTACTCTCACTGTCATTTTTAAAAGAGAAAGGGAATTGTCTCTTTTAAACCTCACAATCTCGTGTTGAAAAATGCGTGTCCTCCAGGGTCAATATGGAGGGGTTTCAGAGCCGGGGCTCCAAACGTGACTACTGGGTGTGACTCCCTCCCTGCCCTCAGACCAGGTGACCTCTGCAAATTACCTGCATCCTTCTTCCCAGGTCACCTCACCAGGGAAGTGGAAAGTGAGGGACCAGCTCCGGGACCAGGTGGGGAGTAAGCATCACGGCTGGGCCACGTCTGAGGTGGGAGTTACTTCTGTGGTGGTGATTTGTATAAACAATCTCAAGAGTATTTATTCAGTTGGGTGGATCTATGGGTAAATTAACCTTCGGAGGTTCACAGGGGAATCAAAGCTTGTCAATATCTTGTAGCCACTCACCATGGATCAGAGAGTTCAGAGTTTCCCGAGATGCTCCAAAATCTTTGTTTTTGGAGAAAATCCCAATTGATATTCACTCTCTGTGCAAAAACATTCATGATGTGTTAAATACTTGCCACTTTTCCCATATTATATATATATGTGTGTGTGTGTGTGTGTGTGTATAGAGAGAGACTTACAAAATACTGATATTTTAATGAAAGTCAAAGAAAATAAATGACTTGAAATAAAAATCTGTATTTTACATAAAATTTCATAAGGAGTTGTAAGTAATAGTCCCCAATGAAACAGTATGCACACTAAATCATGTTTGGAAACTTGCTGTAGAGTTCAGTTGAATATAAATTCACATGTATTTTTTCCAAAGGAAAAAACGTGTTTCTGTATAGTGTTTATCATGTAGTATTCACCATATGTATACTACATATAAAGCTATATGGTACTGATAGCATATAGAACTGTATTGATATACAGGTACTAGTTTTTCTCTTTGAAAAGTGAAAACTACAAATTTTATGAAGGATGAGATAAAAGTATTCTTCATAATCACATACATTTCCAAGGCAGCCACCATCCCCACGTCTATGGGAGTACAGATGCCAACGCGCGTACACACACCTCCTTCTCAGGCGCTGGTACCCTGACTGCAGCCAGGCTGCCAACACGCCTCTCCTCGCCCGGAGGACTTGGGGTTCTCCTGAGCCTGCCCCAGAGCACACCTTACTTACATGCATGCTCTATTACGTAAATGCTACTACGTTTTCTCATAAAGTGTATTATTCAGTATGTACATTTTATAACTTTGTTTTCTCTTAACATATTGTAGACTCTGTCTACTAGACATAAATGTAAATATACCTCATTCTTGGTAACAGCTTCATAAAAAATGTGTACGGATGACATTTTATTTAATTAATCCCTTTTTATGTATAAAGATGGTGTTCTGATATTCTTCTGTCTTAGTAAGGCTGGAATGAGCAGTGCTGTATCTGTGTGTGTGTGTGCCCAATTCTTTTTATCACGTACTATGATAAATTCATACATGTGGTATTGCTGAGTCAAAGGCTTACATATCAACCTCTCAAGCCCTGGTTTTCTTCCTCAGATTGGGACTATGATACCAGCACTGAAAGTTATTGGAATGACCGGGTAAGTGCACGGCTGCCCACAGAGCTGTCCTGTGAGCAGATAGGGACGGTGCCTCTTCCGCCGCTGTGCCTTCTGAAGACGCAGAGACCAGGCCTTCTTCTCCAAAGAGGAGCAGGGAAACACCACTGACCTGGCTTAGGAGCAATGGAACTGAAAGTATATGTTTCCCTTTGTCCAGGTTAATCCTGACTGTTGGCCCCTTTCTTAAAATTTCCAGGAAAAAGAACTCTGGTTTTCATTTTCTGAGGATCAACTTGTAACTGGGCCTTCAAGTAACTACAAAGACTTCGTCATTTTTCATTAATTGATTTTTCAGGTTGATATTCACTCAAGTTTGATCAGATCCGTGCGGGACCCTGAATGTCTGGGTGGAGGGGGGCTGTCAGGGAGCCCTGAAGGAGGCTGACTCCTGGTGGCAGGTGGATAAAGCCAGCTGGAGAGGATGGAGGAGAGCCTGAGGTGGGGAGTTAAAGCTCTTTGAGAATCTGGTGTGGGAGGGAGCTGAAAATGGGCAATTCCTCCGGAGGATGAGGGAGGGGGTATGGGGGGGAGGAAGGGATACTGCAGGAAAAGGGGAAAGTGACAGGTTCCTTAGCAATTGGGGTGGGGCGGACTATTCCATAAGGCAGGGCATGTCCCCTGAGACGGGCAGCAGGAAGTGTCTGTGGAGGGAACAGAAGGTGGGCGGATTTGATTATAGGGTGGGAGACACATGAGGTAGCTCCTATCTAATTGTTTCTAGTTTCTCTTTGAATTAGAGAGAATATCTGCAGCAGAGTGAATGGAGGTGGAGGGAAAGGGGGAGAGAGAGAGAGAGAGAGAGAGAATATGGGAAGGAGGGAGGAGGGAAGTTGTTTTAGAGCCTGGAAGTCAAGCCCACCAGGAGGGGTGGCCGAACCACAGGAGTGACTGCGTGCCTGCTTGAGATGTGGTCCTGGATGGAAACAGACCGGTCGGCAGGGCTCTGTGGTTTTCCCTCATGGGGTTCAGGTGTTTGGGGAAAGGTAAGGGACAGGTGGATAGTTGGGCTTAACCAGGTCTGTGGTTTCACGAGGCAAGTCATGACAGCGAGAAAAACTGGGGGAAGTTAGGAATGTTTGTAAGAGACTGAGGACAGTGGTGGATTTTATAATTTAAATGGAATAAGGAAGAAATTGAAGTCATTTTTGAGGGAGGGGCCAGTGGTTGCCAGCAGATTATTTGGCTGTAAGTGTAGAGTGAGACACAGGGGACGTGCAGAGGAAATGAGCTGGCGGGAGGGGTACTGACAGTGGGACTGCAGGTGGTTGGTTCCTGGGGCTGGTGGGGCAGATGTGGGCGGTGAGGACCATGGCGTTGAGGGAGGGGAGACTGAGGAGACTGGACAGAATCTCGGGCATCCCGTACTCACTTGCCAACTAATGCCAAACCCCTTGGCTCCCGCTGTTTCTGCTTACGCTTCCTGTGTTGTATTCTGCACACTGGACCGGAGCATGTGGTCTGTGTCACCATCGTGTTGGTCCCGTGTAGCACAAGCCTGATACATAACACAAGTCCAGCGCATATTTTTTAATAAATAAGGAAGGAGGTAACTGAATGATTATCTTATTAAACTATGAAACAAAAGAATCCCATATTCTTGGTTGTAGGTGGGTGTTTTACTAAAGCACTTTCTTATAAAAAAAGAAAACCAAAACCTGTAGATTGCAAGCAATTTTCTGCAAGAAAAAGTAAATAAATCAGAAGTTCAAACTTTTCAAAATTCATACACTTTGTACATTTCTAATGTACTTATTAAGAAAAAGAAAGTATTAAATGAGAAACTAGCCTCATAATTGTTTTTGTCACAGCAAAAGTTGAGGAGAATCGTATCGTGTTGCTCAAATTTCTATTCATTTTTCTTAAGCCTATGAGAATCAAAGTATCTTTGTGTTCAGAAACCAATTCTCTCCTCAGAGCCTCTGTACACTTATATAACTGAAGATAAGATTTGGGACTTGGTTATGAGTCAAAACTAAATATATTCATGGTTTATTTCTATTTGGAGACCATTCTAAAAATTCAGGTACATATTTGAATATTACAATGCCTACTCGATATATTTAATATCTTCTCCAAATATTCTTACTCAGGTAAGGATACGGTGACATAATCAGTTTTGAGTTCACTCATACATTCTCAAAGATATTTAACACGTTAGCTAAGAACCTGATTTGGGAAGGACATTTTTATTACATGGGTAATAAAATGTCTGTAATCCCTCAAATAAGGGAGGCAGTAATTTTATGTCCGTGACCCACTAGACTCTGAGCTCCGTGAGGACCTGGTGGTCTTACATTCATCACATCCCCAATATCTACTAAGGCATCTAGACATCGGTCAGCAATCAATTGTTGTTGAATGTGTGAATGATTGAAAAAAATATTGACTATTAAAAGCGGTAAAAGGGGGCTTCCCTGGTGGCGCGGTGGTTGGGAGTCTGCCTGCCAATGCAGGGGACACGGGTTCGAGCCCTGGTCTGGGAAGATCCCACATGCCGCGGAGCGACTGGGCCCGTGAGCCATAACTACTGAGTCTGCGCGTCTGGAGCCTGTGCTCTGCAACGGGAGAGGCCACGACAGTGAGGGGCCCGCGCACCGCGATGAGGAGTGGCCCCCGCTTGCCGCAACTGGAGAAAGCCCTCGCACAGAAACGAGGACCCAACACAGCCAAAAATAAATAAATAAATTTATTAAAAAAAAAAAAAAAAAAAGAGTGTTAGGTAACACATTAGGAACTAGGTGGCTCTGTGCCCATAATCTTAAAAAAAAAAAAAAAAAAAAGCGGTAAAAGATATAAATATTTACATACAGTTATAGGCATTCACTGATCACCTGCCTAAAACCCACTCTTGGACCGTGACTTAAGAGCCCTTGCGTTATCCTGCAGTTGCACAGGCCCCAGGACCCTGGTGCTATAGCCCTGGTCAGTTTCTGAGTCCTCCGAGGATGGGCCGATTCTCAAGGGCCTCCAACAGCCATGGCTCCCCTGGGCGAGGTTTCCTACAGGAATCCCCCTCCACTGCTGTGGAATCTTTCTCTCCTTTCTCCTTCTTCTCTTCCCTTCCTCCCTCCCTCCCTCCTTCCCTTCCCGTTCTTTGAGTAGCATATTAGTGTCGATTATATCACACCATCCTTTTTAAAGTGAAATGTCACTTTTTCCAAAAAAGCTCAAAAATAGTACTCACTTCAACTCCTTAGCACACAAATATGAACAAATTTCCTAAACAATATGAATTTAGCAGTAAAATTTATTATCTGAAGACTGGGAAAAAGTGATACCTGCTCTACAATGTAGTTCTTGTAAGTTTTAGTTGTAATTCATATTAATATCAGGTTTAAAAATAGAAATATGGTAATGATCATGTGATGCTCTTTTTTCTTAAATAATTATTAGTTTTTTTACTCTTTAGTGAATTTCTAGTTTAGACAACATCGAGAAATTATGGCGTATGCAAACACACTTCTTTTGTAGTAAATATGGTTTTCAAAACACACACAAGGAGCTTCCCTGGTGGCACAGTGGTTAAGAATCCACCTGCCAATGCAGGGGACACGGGTTCGAGCCCTGGTCCGGGAAGATCCCACATGCCACGGAGCAACTAAGCCCGTGCGCCACAACTACTGAGCCTGCGCTCTAGAGCACGCAAGCCACAACTACTGAGCCCAGGTCCTGCAACTACTGAAGCCCGCACACCTAGAACCCGTGCTCCACAACAAGAGAGGCCACCGCAATGAGAAGCCTGCACGCCACAATGAAGAGTATCCCTGCTCGCCGCAGCTAGAGAAAGCCCACACACTGCAACGAAGACCTGACACAGCCAAAGATAAATAAATAAAATAAATTTTAAAAAAATCCCTCAGTTTAAAAAAAATAAATAAAAAAAATAAAAACACACACTAGTTTTCTGCTCATAGGAAGATGGAGAAAGCAGCATGGAAGTACCTCGAAAAATAAATAAAATTATTATTATACCCAGCAATCCCACTTCTGGGTGTATAACCAAAGGAAAACAGGGTATTGAAAAGGTATATGAACTCCCGTGTTTATTGCAACATTATTCACAATAGCCAAGACATGGAAACAACCCAAGTGTCCAGCAACGGATGAATGGATAAGGAAGACGTGGGGGTGTGTGCCTGTGTGTATGTATATGTATTGTGATATATGTCAGATATATATGTATATATGTGATATATATGTGCCTATGTGTATATGTATGTATATTATATGTACGTATACTGAATATTATTCAGCCACCAGAAAGAGGAAATCTTGCCGTTTTGCAACCACATGGATGGACTTTGAGGGCATTCCGTTAAGTCAGAGGAAGGCACATGCTGTATGATCTCACTTCAATATGGAATCTAAGAAAGCCCAACGCAGAGAAACAGAGTAGGTGGGTGGGTACCAGGGGCTGGGGAGTTGGGGTCTGCAAAGGTGTTGATCAGAGGGTACAAACTGTCCAGTTATAAGATGAATACATTCTGGGGGTCTAATGTATGGCATGGTGATTCTAGTTATCAAGACTGTATTATACACTTGAAAGTTGCTCTGAATATTTTCCCACTTCTGAAAAGAAATGGTAATTATGTGACCTGGTGAAGGTCAGCTAACCGAGGGTGGTAATCACACGGCGGTATAAGTGGATCAAGTCAACACTCTGTACACCTTAAATTTACACACTGTTATCCATCCATTATTTCCCGCTAAAGCTCGAAAAAACCAGGTTACCGTCAGAAGGAGCAGCGTCTCTCGTGTCTGTTCCACCGCCACTTGCCCGCCATGCGTCAGGCGTCCCACTCGCAGAGACGGGTCACGCCGGTGCTGCCACCTCGGCCTTCGCGCTTTCCCGCCTCGGAAGGACAGCGAACGGGCTTCCGCAGATGAAAGGCCGCGCGCGTCTGCGCCCCTGAGAGTTTGCGGGACCGGGAGACGCGGGATGTGGAAAGGGAGGAAAACCCACGCCCTTCGTAAAGGTTGGTAGCTTGGGGGGGGGGTGTGTGTGTGTTTTCCTGAGATTTATGCCAAACTTTCATTTACGCTTGAACGAGGATGACTTGAGTCTACGCAGCCTGATACTGTCCTGAGAGAGCAAGGGACTCGCCGACCGGCTGCTGCCCCACTGCCCGGAGGTGCGCCCAGCCCCGCGCCCCGGGGCGTCGCCGGGTCCGCAGCGAGGACACGGGCGCCGCCGAGCCGCCAGCCCGGGGCGCGGGTGGGGCGCGCGGGCGCGAGAGGCGTCCTTTCCTCTTCTGGACAGTCCCCAGGGTCCAGCACCAGCTCCACGTGACGGGGAGACCCCGGCGGAGGGGTCCCCAGGGACCCGGCAGGCAGCTGCCCTGCGACCCTCCGAGGGAGGGGAAGGCCCGGAGGCACCCGACTGCGGACGGGGGGACGCCCCAGGTCAGATCCACCGGGGAGCAGGGGCGGGGAGGGGCCGCCGAGCGGCAGGAGCGCTCGGCCCCGGCCCGGGGGAGCGGCAGCCCCCAGAGGCTATCACCTCTCCCGCTCTCCCCCGGAGCGCCGCAGCCCGGGACGCGTCCCGCCCCTCGGCAGCCGCGCGCCCCTCCTCTCGGGCGCGTCGCGTGGGCGGCGGTCACGGGCGGTGGGCGGTGCTCAGGGCGGTGGGCGGTGGTCACGGGCGGTGGGCGGTGCTCAGGGCGGTGGGCGGTGGTCACGGGCGGTGGGCGGTGCTCAGGGCGGGGGGCGGTGGTCACGGGCGGTGGGCGGTGCTCAGGACGGTGGGCGGTGCTCACGGGCGGCGGGCGGCGGTTACGGGCGGTGGGCGGTGCTCAGGTCGGTGGGCGGTGGTCACGGGCGGTGGGCGGTGCTCAGGGCGGTGGGCGGCGGTCACGGGCGGTGGGCGGTGCTCACGGGCGGCGGGCGGCGGTCACGGGCGGTGGGCGGCGGTTACGGGCGGTGGGCGGTGCTCAGGGCGGTGGGCGGTGCTCACGGGCGGCGAGCGGTGATCACGGGCGGTGGGCGGTGCTCAGGGTGGGGGGCGGTGGTCACGGGCGGTGGGCGGTGCTCAGGACGGTGGGCGGTGCTCACGGGCGGCGGGCGGCGGTTACGGGCGGTGGGCGGCGCTCAGGACGGTGGGCGGCGGTCACGGGCGGTGGGCGGTGCTCAGGTCGGTGGGCGGTGGTCACGGGCGGTGGGCGGTGCTCAGGGTGGGGGGCGGTGGTCACGGGCGGTGGGCGGTGCTCAGGACGGTGGGCGGTGCTCACGGGCGGCGGGCGGCGGTCACGGGCGGTGGGCGGTGCTCAGGACGGTGGGCGGTGCTCACGGGCGTTGGGCGGTGCTCGGCTCCTCCCGCCGCAGCCCGCGGAGCCCGAGCCGAGCCCGAGCGGCGCCGAAGCGCAGAGGGGCGTGGACGTGGCGCCCGCGGGGCCCTAGGAGGCTCGCGCGGGTCCTCGGCGCTGAGCTCGCGCGGCCCGGAGCGTTGGTCCCGCCGAGTGGGCGGCGATGAGCGCCGAGGGACCCTTCCCCCCGGCTGCCCCCCGCGGGCGCCCCGGCCGCCTGCTAGTGCCCGCGAGGGTGAGTGCCGGACCTCCCGGCCTTTTTTTCTGCGCGCGCCCCTCCTCTCCCTGCGCCCCCTTCCCCTCTGCACCCCTTTCTCCCTCCAGGCCCTCCCCTTCTCAGCGCCCCTGTCTCTCCTCCGCGACCCGTCTTCCCTCCCCGTGCCCCCTCCTCATCCTCCGCCCCCTCCTCACCCGGCGCCCCCTTCCCTCTTGCGTCCCCATCTCCATCTCCCGGGGCGGCTCGTGCGGGCGGGCGGGCGGGCGCAGACCCCCTGACCCTCCGTCCTCCCGGCCCAGCATCCCAGACGGAAACTTGTAGGGTCTGCCTTTCCCCGTCGTGAAGGTGCAGCGGCTCCGTGGCCCGTGGGAATCAGGTTCTCCAGGGTTGGGGGTTGGGGGTTCGCCCCTCCTGTCTCCCTGCGAGCGGCTCCTGGCCTCGGGGGCCGCGGCGGGCGTCCTCCTGAGCTCCTCTCCGTCTTGGGGGGGCCTCTGCCCGGGCTGGGGTCCCCCCCCGGCCGAGCGCCCCGCTACTTAGGGGACAGCTCAGCTCTGGACGCCCAGTTCGTGATACCGATTCGTGCGTGCGTGTCTGTGTGACATCTCTTCTTATCCCTGCCCCAGACGACTCCCCTCCACCCTCTTACTTCTAAATAACTTAACTGTTGGGGGAAAACAGAAATGTGGCTCAGTCAAAAACGAAAAGTTCTTGGAAGCCTTCGCGTCGCCACCCCCAGCATAACCGAGTGTTCTGGAAACAGTTTAGGAACCGCAGCCGAGGCTCCCCGACTGATTGACTAATCCGGCTGGAACCGCCTCCCTTCGGGTTTGTCCTCACAGACTCCCTAAGCCCGGGAGCGACAGTAAAAACCGGCGTGTGTCTAGCAGTCCTTTTCAGGATAACAGAGAAATGTTTCGGAGACTATGGGTTGAAGGCTTTTATAAATTCCTGTGTGTCAGGATGCTTCTAAACCAGGGCAGTACTAATGACTGTATGATTTTCTTAAAAAAAAAAAAAAAAGCTTATGTAGAGACAGTTGCTTCTTCCATCAAGTTATACAATTCTGGGGTGTTTCCACAAAATCTTGAAATTAAATTTCATGTGAAGTTCCGTGCTGATTGTGTAAAGTACTTTGTCACGGAGCAGTTTTCCTTAAACCGGGAAGACGTGCTTGGGGTAGTCGGAAGTCAAGTGCTTAAGAAAGAGGCTGGGAGTTCTGTCACTGCCTGGAGTCTTGCGGCCATGCGCTCGCTGGTTAGGAGCTGCGCATCTGCTTGAGGTGTTCTTGCAGCCGTCCTGTGTGTAACCACCGTAATTATAGTGGAAGAACCAAGTGGATTGATCATACTGCATAATTGACTCCGTGGACGAGTTATTGGCAATAACTTAAGTTTTTAAAAAATATGTCAACTGCAGGTTCTCAAATAAGTACTCTCCAGGGTGCTAAATGTTGACTCCATTAAGATACTAAATTGGGGGCTCAGAAAGGGGCTCCATACCCCATTTGCTGAGGCTGTAACTAGTGCTTATTTGTAATAAGAACCTTGATTATAAGATGCATCCTATGTGCCTCATACTGGGTTTGAAACGACTTTCTTGTATGTCATCATTTTTCTAATTAGAAGCACTAAGTTCTCCTTCGTAACTGAAATGATGAAATAACTCTGTAAACTCAATGATGTTATGGACAGTTACTGATAAGAAAAGCAGCAAACCTGCATGCTTGTCTAGATTCCAAGGATTCAAGTGAAAAATTTATGGCCATCAGAGGTCCACAGTGCAAAGATGTTTAGGGCCATTTTCCAGCCAAGGTTCCAGCCATGATTGTGTTCCAGCCAGGAAGTTCTGTCAGCACCAAAGGACAAGTGTTGGAATAGTAACATGGATCCCGTAATAGCAGGAGTGGTCCCTCCGGTGTCCTAAGTAATCAGGTGTGCTCAGATGCTGCGTGCTCCAGCCTACAGCAGAGCTCAGATTCTTGCTCATTTATAACAAATCTGTTAACTGTTCTGTCTACACATGTGTCTTTTAAAACAGGAACATTCATAGCTCACAATCATGGCTGGAACCTTGGCTGGAAAATGGCCCTAAACATCTTTGCACTGTGGACCTCTGATGGCCATAAATTTTTCACTTGAATCCTTGGAGTCTAGACAAGCATGCAGATTTGCTGCTTTTCTTATCAGTAACTGTCCATAACATCATTGAGTTTACAGAGTTATTTAATCATTTCAGTTAAGAAGGAGAACTTAGTGCTTCTAATTAGAAAAATGATGACATACAAGAAAATCGTTTCAAACCCATTATATTTCTAGTTGTAAACATTTTTTTGAAGTCAGAAAAACAACATGTTCTTTATGACTGCTGGTTTGAATCATGAGAATTTGGCCACATTTGAATGTCTCTTGCTCAGGATTGGAACTTCTTTTTCTCTTTCGTTTTAGGTAGCCGTACCCTGTTACATGTATTCCCTAAGTTGAGCCAGTTCGTATACCTGTGTCCCTGAGTCTCCTGTGTCCCTGTGGTTAAACCCCTGGGTGGAGAACCGCCAGTGCAGTGTGTAAAGGTGTCCTGCTTTCCTGTTCAAACACTGCTGTTGGTTTGTGCTGAACGCAATTTTCTGTTTTTAATTAACATCACTGCTTCAGTCGAGGGGCTGGAAGCCTGGGAGAGCCAGTCATATGTGAGTTCTCACGGTGAGCTTGGCGACTGGAAGGTGAGAGCATGTCAGGTCATTTAAAGTATGCATCTAGTAATGTCACCACTTCGTCATCTAGTTAGAGATGTGAGTTGTCGCGGGAGCTAAAGGAAACAGATAACCTCTGGGGAAGGATGTCCGTTTGTTCTAGGCTTTTGTCACGTGTTTCTCATCCTTGCTGACTCATCTTTGATTTCAAGTGTAGAATTTCTGATGATCTCTATGATGTCATAAGCAAGATTCACATATTTTAAGATGGGGAATTACCTGACTTTACCAGGAGATAGGTTTCCTATCTTGGATAGGTTTCCAAGATCCAAGTTTAAAAAGTGTGCTTATTTATTGAAAATACCAGATGTAAAAATTGCCGTATTTCACCAAATGTGTAGAACAGCGACCTTTTATATCTACATGTCTGTATAGCTACATAAACATAAATGTGGCTTTTTAAATTTCAACGTTAATTTAGTTCCATGTCCCTAGATGTCCCAGGAGACACACTTACGAAGGGTGACAAGAGGGCAGCACTGATGTGAGTTCGGTCAAGGGAGTGAGTGGCAGACGGAGACGTCGAGCTGCTTTATCGCTGGGTGGAGGGAGGGAGCTCGTGTCAGTGAGTTTATAGCCCGGTTCCCTCTCTGTCACACGGGTACCCCAGCTGCAGAATTATGAGAGCAGCTCGCCTGCCACCACAGGAAGCAGGTGGCGTCGGGCACGTGAGGTCCGTCTCTGTACCCCAGGCCCCCGCGCTGTCCTTCTCAGAGCAGACACTCGCTCTGAGGCACGTGGACACGGGTGATGGGTGGCCGCTCCAGGCGGGACGGGGACGGGGAACCGTGTGTCCCCTGCCTCCCCCTCGCCCGAAGAACCTGTGGTCTGGGTTCTGAGTCACTTCAGACCTGATTCCGACATCCTCAGAAACTCGCTAATTAGAATCTACCTGTATTTTTTGCAATGTACCAAGGCAGGTTCAAGAAATGCTTTTGGGGGAAAAGTGCATGCGAATTTCGTGGAAAAAAGTATTTGTGTTTCGACTGGCGTGTGCTTTTCCTTAGTATCAGCTGGTTACTGCATGTTGTCATTCAGATTGTACCTTTGGAGAGCTTTGGGCTTGTTTTCAGGGAACACTGGATGTCAGTTTCCCCCAGGCCACCGAGGTCCCCACTCATTCTGCGCTGAGCGGCGGAGGCTCGGCGCCCTGGACGCCCGCCCTCCGGCCTCCCCGCAGCCTCACCTCCTTCCTCTCTTGCGTTTCATCTTCAAGGCTGTTGCAAAAGTGTGGCGAATATTATGCTGTTGTGATTTCTCAATTGAAATTATTGGTGAGACAGTTTCTGTTTTCTACGGAGGCTGTAGTTTTACATCCATAAATATTGTTAACTAGCTATCTTTTAATGAAGCAAGGAAGTAGGACTTTTAAAAAGTGAATGTGACTCTTAGCTTGCTTAGCGGACCACTCAGCAGGCCCTGTTGGAAACAGTTAGAAAAGGCCAGTTACGTGTGGGCGCCGAGCTGCCCTGCCGTGGAGCCCTGGCACCGGCGATGACCTTGTGAGAGTTTCCAGAGCGGCTGAGTCTCGGCGCTTTGCACTCAACACTGTCTGCAGGTTATTTACAGTCACACTTATTATTCTGAGTGACTAAATCTGACTCTAAACTGTTGACATTTGACAGCAATTCTAGTTTTGATAGGCACCAAAATTCATTTGAAATTTGGATGAATACCATTGTATTATGGCGCTGAATTGTACTATTATAAATACGATCATATAAATGGTAAGGTTCAGTATTGT
The DNA here is from genome assembly GCF_965194825.1 of Balaenoptera physalus. Taxonomy (NCBI): domain Eukaryota; kingdom Metazoa; phylum Chordata; class Mammalia; order Artiodactyla; family Balaenopteridae; genus Balaenoptera; species Balaenoptera physalus. The sequence continues at coordinate 498,264 of NW_028126143.1, forward strand.
AAATCTCATGGTGTTATTAGCATTCATACTGTTTTATTTCTTGTGCTGATTTTACTTGAAGGCTGACTCCCCTCCCCTTCCAGTGAGTGGTAATTGCATTTAAGCGTTGACTAAAAGAGAAGTAACTGTAATTATTTGTATTTTAATCGAAGTAGTTTGAATGACAAATCATTGTAAGAATCCAATTCCATTTCTAGAATGAATGTGAATGCTCTCAGCAGGTGTATATTTTATTGTCTGTTTTATGAATTCATATCAGTAAGAATATAACCACATGGATGCACCCAGATTCTACATTAGGACATTTTTGTTCATTGAGCTAGTGTTTAGGAGAATAATCTGTATTTATAAAGTGTGACATAACTGCCAATTATTCCTATCAGGAATTACAACACTTTCTATTGACAATAAATGTCACATTTGACAACGTTCGCACACATTTTGCATGACACGACTTTCAGAAACTAAGTGCGGTGGCCGTCGGGTCTTCTTTAAAGGGAGACCAGCTTCCCTTGCTAAGTCAGAATCCAAGAGGTGGCAGGGGAGCTGAACCCACCTCCCTGACTCTTTCCCTCCGAGTGTGTTGCCCTGGGAGCTGTCCCTTCGTGGTCCCTGCCCCCAGCTGACCATCTTCACCTCTGTCCCTGCAACACTTAGGCCACCGTGTCCCCAGACGTGCTGCCCCTCTGGCTTCACCTCCAAGGGGTTTGAGCTGCTGACGGCTCACCTGGCACGCCTCCCTCCCCGACCCTCTGCTTTTCCTCCTTCCGTCTCCGGCTCTTTGGGGACCTGGTCCTCTGCTCTGCCTTTCAGAGTGCGGTGTACAGACCTTCTGCTGCAGGTTCTTTTCTCGCTGTATGTTTCCAGGTGGCCTCACCTGCCTCTGGTTAACCCACTGATGCCCAACACGGTGCCTCGGTGAGCCCCGCTTGGCTGTCCAGTTAACACTTCCAAGATCCTCCGCCTAATCTGAATCCCGAAACCCCCGCTCTCTCTCTGTGTTTATATGTCAGACAACGGCAGCACCACCCAGCCAGCTCATGTCTCTGTCTGATGTGCTCGTGCCCTTGAGGCCGCCTCAGGGCCTTTGCTCACGCTCTCGTCTCTCCCTGGACGTTGACCCCGTCCCTGGCCTCTGTCCCAGCCTCCATCAGCCCTGCTCATTCCCAGTCACAGCCGCGCCCCTTCTCTCTTGCTTTCAGAACCCACGTTTGTCTGGGTATCTGGTGCCCGTATGCTTTATGGGCCTCATCCCACCCTCAGGTGTAAATATGGACCAGTCTAAGTCAATGATTGCCTTTGGAAAGGGCATGATTGCAGCTTTGCCAGTGAGGCTGCTTGTGAGTGAGGGGGGAAGTTCCCCTTTCTTTCAGAAAGAGACGCAAGACTGGGTGAATAAATTACATGCCTGGTACGTAACAGCTGATACGCACGGTTGAATCATAAGTATTTATCTGAATTAATGGTATGTCATGCTGTAAGAGGGAGGAAGTTCTGTTTCTGGCTCTTGTACTGAGAATTTATATTTATGATTAGCTATTTTGTAAATTTATTTATTTATTTATTTATTTTAGGCTGCATTGGGTCTTCGTTGCTGCGCGTGGGCTTCTCATTGCGGTGGCTTCTCTTGTTGCAGAGCACAGGTTCTAGGCGTGCGGGCTTCAGTAGTTGTGGCACGGGGGCTCAGTAGTTGTGGCTCGTGGGCACTAGAGCGCAGGCTCAGTAGTTGTGGCGCACGGGCTTAGTTGCCCCGCGGCATGTGGCGTCTTCCTGGACCAGGGCTCGAACCCGCGTCCCCTGCATTGGCAGGTGGATTCTTAACCACTGTGCCATCAGGGAATCCCTGATTAGCTATTTCGGGTTTGAATAAAATTGTGCCTTTATATTTTTATAATTGCTGCATTTTGATATCAATTTTACAAATCAGCATAACTGTTAATGGTAAAATATACCGTATTCTCTTCTCATCTCTATCCTGCTGAGTATTATCCTTAATGATTTCTCTTCAGATAATTATACTTTACCAAATGGCTCCATTAGTTGACTCTTCACATTATAATTATCTTAAGTTTTTGTTACGTGCTGAGGAGCATGAAATTACTCCTCAACTGTAAACCTGGGGACATTCGGACCCCTTGAGGCGGCAGCAGTGCTTTGGGGAAGGTGTGTGGGCTCGACATAGGCAGTGCTAGTCCTGTCATCTTGGTGATAGATCCAGGCTGTCATGGCTTGTGTGACAAGGTAGACAAATAGCAGCTTCTGCATTTGTGGCATTAGAAACGCCAGAGGTTTCACTGCCTTCCTGCCGGGGAGGGCAGCCAGGGGAAGTGGCGCCAAGCTGGCCTTTTCCACAGCCGTGAGGGTTTTCCTGAAGGGGTCAGGACTTTATGAAGGTAAACTTAAATGTCATTTGGAAAAGTACTTTGTGGTTACAGATGTGTACGTACCTGCACCTGCGTGCACACCATTTATGCGTGTACATCACTAACAGAGCAAAGTGTGAGCACCTGTTAGGAGCTGTGCTGGGAGCTGAGAGGACAAAGCAGGACAGAAGGCGTCCAGACACAAGGTGCATGCCGGTGAGCACCCCCCAGCTCCCCCCACCCATGACCACTAGCGGAGGTAGATTCTGGAAGCGCAGGCTTTGGGGCGGGGCAGGGGGGCGTGAGTGGCGGGCGACAGGTGCTTCCTTCCTGCCCCGAGTGGTGACTGCTGCTTGTTGCTGGGGGTGCGGCTGTGGCTGTGTGCACAGGAAAAGAGTGACACACGGAAAACATGATCGCAGATGTTTATGGCTGTTATGAGGGAGAGAGACACGACCTTCCGAGAATACCGTATGTGTTAATCATAAGTGCTCAGCTTGGCGTCTCGGGAGGCTGCCTGGACCATCAGCTGCCCGGTTGTACCCTGGCTCTGTGACCCCAGAGTCTGGGGCCTGGATGCTCTCAGGTGACTCTGTGCGACGGTGAGCAGGTACCAACTTCTTTGTGTGACTCACCTGTAAGGTCGGGAGAAAAATAGGGAGGATACTCATATCTCTAGAATAATGACTATCATTTAATTCTTTTTTTTTGAGGGGGATTAATAACAAAAGATCCAGGTGGGATAGAATTGATTACAAACAGGAGACAGTGTGTGCGTGCATGTGTGTGTGTATGTTATAGCACATTTGGAAAAATCATTTGCTCTTATTAGTTATCTATATTATACACATTAGTGTATATAAGTCATTCCCAATCTCCCAATTCATCCCAACACCACCACCACCCTGCCCCCGCTTTCCCTCCTTGGTGTCCGTATGTTTGTTCTCTATATTTGTGTCTCTATTTCTGCCTTGCAAACCGGTTCATCTGTACCATGTTTCTAGAGTCCACAAATATGCGTTAATATACAATATTTGTTTTCCTCTTTCTGACTTACTTCACTCAGTATGACAGTCTCTGGGTCCATCCACATCTCTACAAATAACTCAGTTTCGTTTCTTTTTATGGCTGAGTAATATTCCACTGCGTATATGTACCACATCTTCTGTATCCATTTGTCTGTCGATGGACACTTAGGTTGCTTCCATGACCTGGCTGTTATAAATAGTGCTGCAATGAACATTGGCGTGCATGTGTCTTTTTGAATTATGGTTTTCTCTGGGTATATGCCCAGTAGTGGGATTGCTGGGTCATATGGTAATTCTATTTTTAGTTTTTTAAGGAAACTCCATACTGTTCTCCATAGTGGCTGTATCAATTTACATTCCCACCAACACTGCAAGAGGGTTCCCTTTTCTCCACACCCTCTCCAACATTTACTGTTTGTAGATTTTTTGATGATGGTCATTCTGAACAGTGTGAGGTGATACCTCATTGTAGTTTTGATTTGCATTTCTTTAATAATTAATGATGTTGAGCAGCTTTTCATGTGCCTCTTGGCCATCTGTATGTGTTCTTTGGAGAGATGTCTATTTAGGTCTTCTGCCCATTTTTTGATTGGGTTTTTTTTTTTTTTTAATATTGAGCTGCATTAGCTGTTTATATATTTTAGAGATTAATCCTTTGTCCATTGATTCATTTGCAAATATTTTCTCCCATTCTGAGAGTTGTCTTTTCATCTTGTATATAGTTTCCTTTGCTGTGCAAAAGCTTTTAAGTTTCATTAGGTCCCATTTGTTTATTTTTGTTTCTATTTCATTTCTCTAGGAGGTGGGTCAAAAAAGATCTTGCTGTGATTTATGTCAAAGAGTGTTCTTCCTATGTTTTCCTCTAAGAGTTTTATAGTGTCTGGTCTTACTTTTAGGTCTTTAATCCATTTGGAGTTTATTTTTGTGTATGGTGCTAGGGAGTGTTCTAATTTCATTCTTTTACATGTAGCTGTCCAGTTTTTCCAGCACCACTTATTGAAGAGACTGTCTTTTCTCCATTGTATATCCTTGCCTCCTTTGTCATAGATTAGTTGACCATAGGTGTGTGGGTTTACCTCTGGGCTTTCTATCCTGTTCCACTGATCTATATTTCTTTTTTGGGCCAGTACCATATTGTGTTGATTACTGTAGCTTTGTAGTATAGTCTGAAGTCAGGGAGTCTGATTCCTCCAGCTCCGTTTTTTTCCCTCAAGATTGCTTTGGCTATCCGGGGTCTTTTGTGTCTCCATACACATTTTAAGATTTTTTGTTGTAGTTCTGTAAAAAATGCCATTGGTAATTTGATAGGGATTGCATTGAATCTGCAGATTGCTTTGGGTAGTATAGTCATTTTCACAATATTGATTCTTCCAATCCAAGAACATGGTATATCTCTCCATCTGTTTGTGTCATCCTTGATTTCTTTCATCAGTGTCTTAAAGTTTTCTGAGTAGAGGTCTTTTATCTCCTTAGGTAGGTTTATTCTTAGGTATTTTATTCTTTTTGTTGCAATGGTGAATGGGATCATTTCCTTAATTTATCTTTCTGATCTTTCATTGTTACTGCATAGGAATGCAAGAGATTTCTGTGCATTAATTTTGTATCCTGCAACTTTACCAAATTCATTGATTAGCTCTAGTAGTTTTCTGGTGGCATCTTTAGGATTCTCTATGTATAGTATCATGTTATCTGCAAACAGTGACAGTTTTACTTCTTCTTTTCAGTTTCTATTCCTTTTATTTCTTTTTCTTCTTCCAAAGAAGAAGCACTACCTGACAGCACTATTTACATAGTTTTTTGCAAAACTATGTTGAATAGGAGTGGCAAGAGTGGACATCCTTGTCTTGTTCCTGATGTCAGAGGAAATGGTTTCAGTTTTTCACCACTGAGAATGATGTTTGCTGTGGGTTTGTCGTGTATGGCCTTTATTATGTTGAGGTAGGTTCCCTCTATGCCCACTTTCTGGAGGATTTTTATCATAAATGGGTTTTGAATTCTGTCAAAAGCTTTTTCTGCATCTATTGAGACGATCATATGGTTTTTATTCTCCAATTTGTTAGTATGGTTTATCACACTGAATAATATGCATATATTGAAGAATTCTTGCATTCCTGGGATAAATCCCACTTTATCATGGTGTATGATCCTTTTAATGTGTTGTTGGATTCTGTTTGCTAGTATTTTGTTGAGGATTTTTGCATCTATATTCATCAGTGATATTGGTCTGTAATTTTCTTTTTTTGTAGTATCTTTGTCTGGTTTTGGTATCAGGGTGATGGTGGTCTCATGGAATGAGTTTGGGAGTGTTCCTTCCTCTGCAATTTTTTGGAAGAGTTTGAGAAGGATGGGTGTTAGCTGGTCTCTAAATGTTTGATAGAATTCACCTGTGAAGACATCTGGTCCTGGACTTTTGTTTTTAATCACAGTTTCAGTTTCATTACTTGTGATTGGTCTGTTCATATTTTCTATTTCTTCCTGGTTCAGTCTTGGAAAGTTACACCTTTCTAAGAATTTGTCCATTTCTTCCAGGTTGTCCATTTTACTGGCATAGAGTTGCTTGTAGTAGTCTCTTATGATCCTTTGTATTTCTGCAGTGTCTGTTGTAACTTCTCCTTTTTTATTTCTAATTCAATTAATTTGAGTTCTCTCCGTCTTTTTCTTGGTGAGTCTGGCTAAAGGTTTATCAATTTTGTTTATCTTCTCAAAGAACCAGCTTTTAGTTTCACTGATATTTGCTCTTGTTTTGTTTCTATTTCATTTATTTCTGCTCTGATCTTTATGTTTTCTTTCCTCCTACTAACTTTGGGTTTTGTTTGTTCTTCTTTCTCTAGTTCCTTTAGGTGTAAGGTTAGATTGTTTATTTGAGATTTTTCTTGTTTCTTGAGGTAGGATTGCATTACTATAAACTTCCCTCTTAGAACTGCTTTTGCTGCATCCCATAGGTTTTGGATCATCATGTTTTCATTGTCATTTGTCTCTAGGTATTTTTTGATTTCCTCTTTGATTTCTTCAGTGATCTCGTGGTTATTTAGTAATGTACTGTTTAGCCTCCATGTGATTGTGTTGTTTATGTTTTTTTCCTGTAATTGATTTCTAATCTCCTAATGTTGTGTTTGGAAAAGCCACTTGATATGATTTCAGTTTTCTTAAATTTACCAAGGCTAGATTTGTGACCCAAGATATGATCTATCCTGGAGAATGTTCCATGTGCACTTGAGAAGAAAGTGTAATCTGCTCTTTTCAGATGAAATATCCTATAAATATCAATTAAATATATCTGGTCTCTTGTGTCATTTAAAGCTTGTGTTTCCTTATTAATTTTCTGGCTGGATGATCTGTCCATTGGTGTAATTGAGGTGTTAAAGTCCCCCACTCTTATTGTGTTACTGTCGATTTCCTCTTTTATAGCTGTTAGCATTTACCTTATGTATTGAGGTGCTCCTATGTTGCGTGCATATATATTTATAATTGTTATATCCTCTTCTTGGATTGATCCCTTGATCATTATGTAGTGTCCTTCTTTGTCTCTTGTAACATTCTTTATTTTAAAGTCTATTTTATGTGATATGAGTATTGCTACTCCAGCTTTCTTTTGATTTCCATTTTCATGGAATATCTTTTTCCATCCCCTCACTTTCAGTCTGTATGTGTCCCTAGGTCTGAAGTGGGTCTCTTGTAGACAGCATATACGTGGGTCTTGTTTTTGTATCCATTTAGCGAGACTGTGTCTTTTGGTTGGAGCATTTAATCCGTTCACATTTAAGGTAGTTTTCGATATGTTTGTTCCTATTACCATTTTCTTAATTGTTTGGGGTTTGTTTTTGTAGGTCCTTTTCTTCTCTTGTGTTTCCCACTTAACGAAGTTCCTTTAGCATTTGTTGCAGAGCTGGTTTGGTGGTGCTGAATTCTCTTAGCTTTTGCTTGTCTGTAAAGCTTTTGCTTTCTTCATCAAATCTGAATGAGGTCCTTGCTAGGTAGAGTAATCTTAGTTACAAGTTCTTCTCCTTCGTCACTTTAAATATATCGTCCCACTCCTTCTGGCTTGTAGAGTTTCTGCTGAGAAATCAGCTGTTAACCTTATGGGAGTTCCCTTGTATGTTATTTGTCGTTTGTCCCTTGTTGCTTTTAATAATTTTTCTTTGTCTTTAATTTTTGTCAGTTTGATTACTATGTGTCTTGGCGTGTTTCTCCTTGGGTTTATCCTGCCTGAGACTCTCTGTGCTTCCTGGACTTGGGTGGCTGTTTCCTTTCCCATGTTAGGGAAATTTTTGACTATAATCTCTTCCAATATTTTCTCGGGTCCTTTCTCTCTCTCTTCTCCTTCTGGGACCCCTATAATGTGAATGTTGTTGCGTTTCATGTTGTCCCAGAGGTCTCTTAGGCTGTCTTCATTTCTTTTCATTCTTTTTTCTTTAGTCTGTTCCACAGCAGTGAATTCCACCATTCTGTCTTCCAGGTCACTTATCCGTTCTTCTGCCTCAGTTATTCTGCTATTGATTCCTTCTAGTGTAGTTTTCATTTCAGTTATTGTATTGGTCATCTCTGTTTGTTTGTTCTTTAATTCTTCTAGGTCTTTGTGAATCATTTCTTGCATCTTCTCAATCTTTGCCTCCATTCTTATTCCGAGGTCCTGGATCATCTTCACTATCATTATTCTGAATTCTTTCTCTGGAAGGTTGCCTATCTCCATTTCATTTAGTTGTTTTTCTGGGGTTTTTTCTTGTTCCTTCATCTGGTACCTAGCCCTCTGCCTTTTCATCTTGTCTATCTTTCTCTAACTGTGTTTCTTGGTCCACAGGCTGCAGGATTGTAGTTTTTCTTGCTTCTGCTGTCTGCCCTCTGGTGGTTGAGGCTATCTAAGAGGCTTGATGGGAGGCTCTGGTGGTGGGTAGAGCTCTCATTTACCAGTTTTATTTTACATAGGATGCCTCATTTACTAAAACCATAGATTCCAAGTTGCTCCATGAAAAATGTGATATTCTTAGCCGTCAACATTAGGGAATTTCCCCAATCACATTTTTAAATTGATTTAATGTGTTATTTTTTTTTTTTTTTTAAATGAAACAAATAACTTTTATTCCACATTGCTCTTTAGAGAAAAACAATACTAATTCCACAATATATATCACTAATATAATAGATCATTTTAACTATTGAATACACTCATTCATAGTCACATTTATATCATTTCCTTTTTTTTTTTTTCACACACACACACACACACACACACTGTATTTTATTTTTACAAGAGATAAATAGACTGACACCAAGCATTGTACATGGATGACCACAACAAAAGCAACAATGATTGCCATTACCAAACATGAAACACACTCATACTATGTCATAATATTGACATTCAGTCCAGTAATCCTCCACTGTAACAGCTCCTTTACTTTGCAGTGAAAATTGATTTGTATATTCTTTGCCTCTGAGTCCTTGTGGGATTTTTTTTTTTTTTTTAATTCAGACAGAAAGTCACAAAAATTATACTCATCCTCATCAGTTCACTCAGTCCCATGTAATTAACTGTTTTTTTTCATCTTGATCTTTTGTTAGCACTTTTATGAGTTCATAAGTTTTTCATCAGAGTTCTGAAAATGCTTATTCATTCAGTTCAGCAGTACAGTCAGTTACCAGAAACCTGTACATGTCAGAGTCTTTTCCATGAATTTCTTGAAGATGAAACCCTTTTATAGGAACATATTTGCAAAATCATCAGAGTACACCCAGAACTGTCTGTAAATGACAAAAGCCTTAAAAATGACCACGGTAAAAGATTTGATGAAAGTTCATAATAATGCAGTTGACAAGAAAATTAGTTATTTCTGAGATATACATTTTAAAGTAATAACTAGGATTATTACATATAACATTATACCAGAACATATAAGATTTTTAGAAATTTCATGTAATGTCTGAAACATTTATATTAACATATTTCCATACATATTTCCATACAAATATAAGATTTTTAGAAATTTCATGTAATGTCTGAAACATTTATATTAACATATTTCCATACATATTTCCATACAAATACAAATATAAGATTTTTAGAAATTTCATATAATGTCTGAAACATTTATATTAACATATTTCCATACAAATAACCCAATGAAAGTTTAGTATTAGTTGTTTTGTTTGCTTTTTTATACTGCAGGTTCTTATTAGGCATCAATTTTATACACATCAGTGTATACATGTCAATCCCAATCGCCCAATTCAGCACACCACCATCCCCACCTCACCACAGTTTTCCCCCCTTGGTGTCCATATGTCCATTCTCTACATCTGTGTCTCAACTTCTGCCCTGCAAACTGGCTCATCTGTACCATTTTTCTAGGTTCCACATACATGCATTAATATATGATATTTGTTTTTCTCTTTCTGACTTACTTCACTCTGTATGACAGTCTCTAGCTCCATCCACGTCTCAACAAATGACTCAATTTCGTTCCTTTTTATGGCTGAGTAATATTCCATTGTATATATGTACCACAACTTTATCCATTCGTCTGTTGATGGGCATTTAGGTTGCTTCCATGACCTGGCTATTGTAAATAGTGCTGCAATGAACATTCGGGTGCATGTGTCTTTTTGAATTATGGTTTTCTCTGGGTATATGCCCAGTAGTGGGATTGCTGGGTCATATGGTAATTCTATTTTTAGTTCTTTAAGGAACCTCCATATTGTTCTCCATAGTGGCTGTATCAATTTACATTCCCACCAACAGTGCAAGAGGGTTCCCTTTTCTCCACACCCTCTCCAGCATTTGTTGTTTGTAGATTTTCTGATGATGCCCATTCTAACAGGAGTGAGGTGATACCTCATTGTAGTTTTGATTTGCATTTCTCTAATAATTAGTGATGTTGAGCATCTTTTCATGTGCTTCGTGGCCGTCTGTATGTCTTCTTTGGAGAAATGTCTATTTAGGTCTTCTGCCCATTTTTGGATTGGGGTGATTGTTTCTTTGATATTGAGCTGAATGAGCTGTTTATATATTTTGGAGATTAATCCTTTGTCCGTTGATTCATTTGCAAATATTTTCTCCCATTCTGAGGGTTGTCTTTTCGTCTTGTTTATGGTTTCCTTTGCTGTGCAAAAGCTTTGAAGTTTCATTAGGTCCCACTTGTTTATTTTTGTTTTTAATTCCATTACTCTAGGAGGTGGATCAAAAAAGATCTTGCTGTGATTTATGTCAAAGAGTGTTCTTCCTATGTTTTCCTCTAAGAGTTTTATAGTGTCCAGTCTTATATTTAGGTCTCTAATCCATTTTGAGTTTATTTTTGTGTATGGTGTTAGGGAGTATTCTAATTTCATTCTTTTACATGTAGCTGTCCAGTTTTCCCAACACCACTTATTGAAGAGACTGTCTTTTCTCCATTGTATATCTTTGCCTCCTTTGTCATAGATTAGTTGACCATAGGTGCGTGGGTTAATCTCTGGGCTTTCTATCTTGTTCCATTGATCTATGTTTCTGTTTTTGTGCCAGTACCATATTGTCTTGATTACTGTAGCTTTGTAGTATAGTCTGAAGTCAGGGAGTCTGATTCCTCCAGCTCCATTTTTTTCCCCTCAAGACTGCTTTGGCTATTCGGGGTCTTTTGTGTCTCCATACAAATTTTAAGATGATTTGTTCTAGCTCCGTAAAAAAGGCCATTGGTAATTTGATAGGGATTGCATTGAATCTGTAGATTGCTTTGGGTAGTATACTCATTTTCACAATGTTGATTCTTCCAATCCAAGAACATGGTATATCTCTCCATCTGTTGGTATCATCTTTAATTTCTTTCATCAGTGTCTTATAGTTTTCTGCATACAGGTCTTTTGTCTCCCTAGGTAGGTTTATTCCTAGGTATTTTATTCTTTTTGTTGCAATGGTAAATGGGAGTGCTTCCATAATTTCTCTTTCAGATTTTTCATCATTAGTGTATAGGAATGCAAGAGATTTCTGTGCATTAATTTTGTATCCTGCAACTTTACCATATTCATTAATTAGTTCTAGCAGTTTTCTGGTGGCAGTTTTAGGATTCTCTATGTATAGTATCATGTCATCCGCAAACAGTGACAGTTTTACTTCCTCTTTTCCAATTTGTATTCCTTTTATTTCTTTTTCTTCTCTGATTGCCGTGGCTAGGACTTCCAGAACTATGTTGAATAATAGTGGTGAGAGTGGACATCCTTGTCTCGTTCCTGATCTTAGAGGAAATGCTTTCAGTTTTTCACCATTGAGAATGATGTTTGCTGTGGGTTTGTCATATATGGCCTTTATTATGTTGAGGTAGGTTCCCTCTATGCCCACTTTCTGGAGAGTTTTTATCAGAAATGGGTGTTGAATTTTGTCAAAAGCTTTTTCTGCATCTATTGAGATGATCATATGGTTTTTATTCTTCAATTTGTTAATATGGTGTATCACATTGATTGATTTGCGTATATTGAAGAATCCTTGCATCCCCGGGATAAATCCCACTTGATCGTGGTGTATGATCCTTTTAATGTGTTGTTGGATTCTGTTTGCTAGTATTTTGTTGAGGATTTTTGCATCTATATTCATCAGTGATATTGGTCTGTAATTTTCTTTTTTTGTAGTGTCTTTGTCTGGTTTTGGTATCAGGGTGATGGTGGCCTCATAGAATGAGTTTGGGAGTGTTCCTTCCTCTGCAATTTTTTGGAAGAGTTTGAGAAGGATGGGTGTTAGCTCTTCTCTAAATGTTTGATAGAATTCACCTGTGAAGCCATCTGGTCCTGGACTTTTGTTTGTTGGAAGATTTTTAATCACAGTTTCAATTTCATTACTTGTGATTGGTCTGTTCATATTTTCTGTTTCTTCCTGATTCAGTCTTGGAAGGTTATACCTTTCTAAGAATTTGTCCATTTCCTCCAGGTTGTCCATTTTATTGGCATAAAGTTGCTTATAGTAGTCTCTTAGGATGTTTTGTATTTCTGCGGTGTCTGTTGTAACTTCTCCTTTTTCATTTCTGATTTTATTGATTTGAGTCCTCTCCCTCTTTTTCTTGATGAGTCTGGCTAATGGCTTATCAATTTTGTTTATCTTCTCAAAGAACCAGCTTTTAGTTTTATTGATCTTTGCTATTGTTTTCTTTGTTTCTATTTCATTTATTTCTGCTCTGATCTTTATGATTTCTTTCCTTCTGCTAACTTTGGGTTTTGTTTGTTCTTCTTTCTCTAGTTTCTTTAGGTGTAAGGTTAGATTGTTTACTTGAGATTTTTCTTGTTTCTTTAGGTAGGCTTGTATAGCTATAAACTTCCCTCTTAGAACCGCTTTTGCTGCATCCCATAGGTTTTGGGTCGTCGTGTTTTCATTGTCATTTGTCTCTAGGTATTTTTTTATTTCCTCTTTGATTTCTTCAGTGATCTCTTGGTTATTTAGTAACGTATTGTTTAGCCTCCATGTGTTTGTCTTTTTTACGTTTTTTTCCCTGTAATTCATTTCTAATCTCATAGCGTTGTGGTCAGAAAAGATGCTTGGTATGATTTCAATTTTCTTAAATTTACTGAGGCTTGATTTGTGACCCAAGATGTGATCTATCCTGGAGAATGTTCCGTGCGCACTTGAGAAGAACGTGTAATCTGCTGTTTTTGGATGGAATGTCCTATATATATCAATTAAATCTATCTGGTCTATTGTGTCATTTAAAGCTTCTGTTTCCTTATTTATTTTCATTTTGGATGATCTGTCCATTGGTGTAAGTGAAGTGTTAAAGTCCCCCACTATTATTGTGTTACTGTCGATTTCCTCTTTTAGAGCTGTTAGTAGTTGCCTTATGTATTGAGGTGCTCCTATGTTGGGTGCATATATATTTATAATTGTTATATCTTCTTCTTGGATTGATCCCTGGATCATTATGTAGTGTCCTTCCTTGTCTCTTGTAACATTCTTTATTTTAAAGTCTATTTTATCTGATATGAGTATAGCTACTCCAGCTTTCTTTTGATTTCCATTTGCATGGAATATCTTTTTCCATCCCCTCACTTTCAGTCTGTATGTGTCCCTAGGTCTAAAGTGGGTCTCTTGTAGACAGCATATATATGGGTCTTGTTTTTGTATCCATTCAGCCAGTCTATGTCTTTTGGTTGGGGCGTTTAATCCATTCACGTTTAAGGTAATTATCGATATGTATGTTCCTATGACCATTTTCTTAATTGTTTTGGGTTTGTTTTTGTAGGTCCTTTTCTTCTCTTGTGTTTCCCACTTAGAGAAGTTCCTTTAGCATTTGTTGTAGAGCTGGTTTGGTGGTGCTGAATTCTCTTAGCTTTTGCTTGTCTGTAAAGCTTTTGATTTCTCCATCAAATCTAAATGTGATCCTTGCCGGGTAGAGTAATCTTGGTTGTAGGTTCTTCCCTTTCATCACATTAAGTATATCATGCCACTCCCTTCTGGCTTGCAGAGTTTCTGCTGAGAAATCAGCTGTTAACCTTATGGGAGTTCCCTTGTATGTTATTTGTCGTTTTTCCCTTGCTGCTTTCAATAATTTTTCTTTGTCTTTAATTTTTGCCACTTTGATTACTATGTGTCTCGGTGTGTTTCTCCTTGGGTTTATTCTGTATGGGACTCTCTGCGCTTCCTGGACTTGGGTGGCTATTTCCTTTCTCATGTTAGGGAAGTTTTCGACTATAATCTCTTCAAATATTTTCTCTGGTCCTTTCTCTCTCTCTTCTCCTTCTGGGACCCTTATAATGCGAATGTTGTTGCGTTTAATGTTGTCCCAGAGGTCTCTTAGGCTGTCTTCATTTCTTTTCATTCTTTTTTCTTTAGTCTGTTCCGCAGCAGTGAATTCCACCATTCTGTCTTCCAGGTCACTTATCCTTTCTTCTGCCTCAGTTATTCTGCTATTGATTCCTTCTAGTGTAGTTTTCATTTCAGTTATTGTATTGGTCATCTCTGTTTGTTTGTTCTTTAATTCTTCTAGGTCTTTGTTAATCATTTCTTGCATCTTCTCAATCTTTGCCTCCATTCTTATTCCGAGGTCCTGGATCATGTTCACTATCATTATTCTGAATTCTTTTTCTGGAAGGTTGCCTATCTCCACTTCATTTAGTTGTTTTTCTGGGTTTTTTTCTTGTTCCTTCATCTGGTACATAGCCCTCTGCCTTTTCATCTTCTCTATCTTTCTGTAACTGTGGTTTTTGGTCCACAGGCTGCAGGATTGTAGTTTTTCTTGCTTCTGTTGTCTGCCCTCTGGTGGTTGAGGCTATCTAAGAGGCTTGATGGGAGGCTCTGGTGGTGGGTAGAGCTGACTGTTGCTGTGGCGGTCAGAGCTCAGTAAAACCTTAATCCACTTGACTGTTGATGGGTGGGGCTGGGTTCCCTCCCTGTTGGTTGTTTTGCCTGAGGCAACCCAACACTGGAGCCTACCCGTGCTGTTTGGTGGGGTTAATGGCAGACTCTGGGAGGGCTCACACCAAGGAGAACTTCCCAGAACCTCGGCTGCCAGTGTCCTTATCCCCACGGTGAAACAGAGCCACCACTCGCCTCTGCAGGAGACCCCCCAACACCAGCAGGTAGGTCTGGTTCAGTCTCCCCCAGGGTCACTGCTCCTTCCCCTGGGTCCCGATGCACACATTACTTTGTATGTGCCCTCCAAGAGTGGGGTCTCTGTTTCCCCCAGTCCTGTCAAAGTCCTGCAATCAATTCCCACTAGGCTTCAAAGTCTGATTCTCTAGGAATTCCTCCTCCCGTAGCCGGACCCCCAGGTTGGGAAGCCTGACGTGGGGCTCAGAACCTTCACTCCAGTGGGTGGACTTCTGTGGTATAAGTGTTCACCAGCCTGTGAGTCACCCACCCAGCAGTTATGGGATTTGATTTTACTCTGATTGCACCCCTCCTACCGTCTCACTGTGGCTTCTCCTCTGTCCTTGGACGTGGGGTATCCTCCTTGGTGAAGTCCAGGGTCTTCCTGTCAATGATTGTCCAGCAGCAAGTTGTGATTCTGGTGCTCTCGCAAGAGGGAGTGAGAGCACGTCCTTCTACTCCGCCATCTTGGTTAATCTAATGTGTTATTTTTGAAAACATAAGTTGGGATATCACAAAATGGACTTAGCCTGCAGAGGCTTACTTTCAACCAGAGAGCTCCATTTCCATGTTCCGCTTAACAGAACCCAAAATGATCTTCCTTCCCAAACCTCTTCCTTTTCCTGCACTATCTAAGAAAAAGTAACCACACTCTACATAGTTCCCTAAGCCAGAACCCTAGCAGCCATTTTTGCTTCTCTTTTCCCCTTCCCGCTCCATATCTAGTCACTGAGCACTTCTATTCTACCTCCCAGATGACCTCAGATCCTTTCCCTCCACTCCAATCTCTGCCACTGCCTTTAGTTTGAGCCCTCACTCCTCTCTTAGATGAATATAAAGTCTCTTAATGGGTTTTGTTGCTTCCATCAGTCCTACTTATTCTCAAGCGTGACCTCACTACAAACCACCTGATAGTGACTCCTTAACTTCACAACATTCAATGGCTCTCATGTTTCTGGGAAGAAAACCAAGCTCTTTACCCCAGCATCTACTTGGGGTTAATAGATCTAGGTTTGAATTTCAGGTTTAAGTACTTTGCAGCAGTGTGACCTCAGACTGTTGGGCTTTCTAAGCCTTTGTTTTCTCACCGTGCCTGAGGTCACTGAGGGCAGGACTATTTTTCACACACGGGTGCCTGGCATGTAGGAGGGACTAATCAATGTTGAATGAAGGGAAAGTATTTTAAAATCCACATCAAAAAATTGTTCCTCCTTAAAAAAAGAAAATCCTGATACACTATGCCACTTCCAACCAAATTTGACTTCGACCTTTATTTTCTGATGATCACAATAAGGTGCCTTTGGGGATCCACACAATCAGGGATCAAATCCTGGCCACACCCCTGAGCAATCATGTGACCTTGGGAACGTGACTTAGCGTCTGTAAAATCTGTAAAATGAAGGTTTCTGAGGATTTTGTTCCCGAGGGTTAAATGAGTACCTCACTTGGAACGGGGGCGGGCGCATAGTGTTTGCCAAATGTTAACTATCGTTATCATCTTCATCAAATCAAGACCGTGGTACTTCACTTTGTGACTCTCAAGTTTGTATGAGAAAATCGTGCTTTATGCGTTGTTGTTGGCTAAAGTAGGGAAACCTGGAAACTCCTGCCGTGGAAGAGAGCAACAGGCGAGAAAAGCGAGTTGCTGAATCCCAGCGCCTCAGAGGTGGGAGGGGGGAGTTTGGTCCCTAATTTGCTGATGAGGAAGTGGAGGGGTGACGTGTCCTCGAGTCTCATTCAAGACACAGCCACAGCTCTTTATTGAGAGTAGGACCAGGGCCCCGGGGGTTGCTATGGTTAAACTGTAGGCGGAAACTAACACTCTTTGGAAGGCAAGACAGGAGGAGCATTCAGTTATAAAAAACGGTCAAAAATTGGGGTGAAACTAAGTTCGTTGAGCAATACATCAAATGAGTCAACTGTGGACCCAGTGAAAGCGAGTTGCTAACTGAACTGGCATTTTACGAACAGGGGCTTTCTACAGAGCCCACTGACTCAGGACGGCTTCGATTAACAAACTCCCGCGGCGCTTCCCGCAGGACCGGAAAGCTCGGAGCGCGAGAGATGAATGGAAACCAGAGTCTGGGGTGCGCCGCTCGGGGGGCGGGGCAGCCGCGGGCGGGGGCGGGGCATTGTGAGTCACATGCCTGCGCTCTGAGGAGGGCGCGTGGAGGGAACTCTGGTCGTGATTGGTCCGTCGTAACCAGGTAACCGAAGGACACATTCCGGTAGGCAAGGGCCGGCCGGGCTAGCTACTTTCAGTCGGGAGGTGGCAGCGGAAGGAGGAGGAGCTCCGGCTGCGCTCTCTCCCTCAGTGGCTGCGCGTCTCAGCGCTTGTCTGGTTCCCAGCCCTTTTAAATAAGCGGGTCTGGTCACCGCCCTCACAGACTAGTTGGTTCCGGGGAGGCAGCGGCGGGGGTGCGGCCGGGGCCGGACCCCTGCCCGGGGCCCAGTGGCTGGGCAGGGGTGCGGCCGGGGCCGTACCCCTGCCCGGGGCCCCGGCGGCTGGGCGGACAGGAGAGAGGCGGGCGAAGTCGCGTCTGCATGTGCGGCACAGCCCCGGCATAGCCCGGGGCTGCCAGTGCCCGCCGCGCCATTGTTGGGGGAGGGGGCGGCTTCTGTGCTCGGCAGAGTCGGGGGACGAGCGGAGGCGGCGGCGGCGAGGAGTGAAGGCGCCCCATGGGGAACTCGCTGTGTTGTTGCCTGTCCCCCAATGCCAGCCCCAAGTCGGGCCGGCGCAGGGGGTCAGCGGAGCCGGACTGCGAGTCTGAGGTCTACAAGGCGGCGGCCGGGAATGCGGTGGCAGTAGCTCCGGCGGCGGCTACCGTGGAACCCGCCGAGTTGGATTTCGCAGGTGGCGAAGGCCACCACCTGCAGCACATCAGCGACCGGGAGATGCCCGAAGGTAAGAAGCGGCGGGCGCGCCTCGCCCCTCGCGGGGTCGGCGCCGTCTGCTCTCGGGCTTACCTCTGGCCTCCGCCGCCCCCAGGGTCCCCCGGGAGGGAGACGCCGCCTAGGGCTCCTTCTTGCCCGGAGTTGGCTCTCCCAGGGCTGGGCACCGGGGACGAAGGCTGGCTCTGCTTGGCGTCCCCACCCCTTATTCTTTACCAGTCGCGTCCGGCCAGTCTCCTTCCCTCTTCCCTACCCGAATGCCCAATTCTTTCCCCCGTTCCCATTTCCCAGCCCGGCCTGAGACCCTCCAATCCGCGGCCCTTCCTGTTCGTGGTTCTATTTAACATCTCGTGGGACTTAGCAGAGACTTTCTGGTGTAGTCTCTCTTTTCTTAATGCAAACTTAAATACTCTAACTTCGGCGTATCCATCCCGTCTCCCTATCCAGATGGTACCTAAGCGAAGGAACTAGGTAAGGGCCTGATGACAGATTTCTATTCCTTAAGGTAGTTGATACTCGAGACAATTAAGACAAACATTAGAGGATTTGTCATTTAAATTCAAAATAGAGATGGACAGAGTCAGTGTGGTGTTCTTAACTAAAATTCTTTGGATTTTAATGTTTTCAGTCGCCCTGATAGAAGCTACTTTATCCCTTCTAACTATAATTTGAACACGATAGGAAAGAAAATGGTGGGAGAGGGGCTTAAAATAACTGTGAACGGTGTGAAACGTTACTGCCACGGCTGCAGAGAATAGTTGTTGGGTTTTTTTTCTTTACCAAAGGAGACCCCATGGAGTTCTGATTACTTTTAAATTCCCACTTTGACACAAGTATGTCTTCAGTTGCACAGCCTTAACCGACTTCTTTTGCACGTTGCCTGTTCTAAGGGAGGGGTGAGGTGGTTCCTGAGACTGCTGGACAGAAGTTTCAAAGGAGAAAAAACAAATTCAGATTGTAATTTGTAATATAAAGGTTTGGGAGTTAACATACCACATCCATCCTGCAGAAAAATGTCTCCATGGCTCCCTCCTCCTCCGCCCCCCCCCCCCCAGTAGAATACTATTTAACTTTAGGAATGTTCAGGTAAAAGTTCTGTAGACTAAGTGGCTGGGGGTGGGTGTTGTCGGGGAGGAGAGGAGAGAGAGAAGAGAGGAAATGTTTGATTTTTGCCTCTAGAATTTTGGAAAGGGATGGCTCTAGGTTAAAAAAAAAAAAAATTCTGGGTAGCATAGTGGCACTTTAATAAAGACTGTTCTTTGAAGTATAAAACATTGTATCATAAAGATGTTAAAGCCCCACTGGCCCATTTGTTTCATTTAAATGCCAGAGATTATTTCATTATTTCATAGACGAAATGTCTTACAGCTCTTCTATTTAAATTTTAGTTGGGTTTATTTAATTTCTTTAAAAGTTAGAATAATGAAGCCTGTGGATTCACCCTTATGATGGACGTGGCTTTGTAAGTGGAAAGTACTCCCTTTTCAGAATCGTTAGATATTGTGAAAGAATGAACAAATTATGTGAATTAATTGTAGCTTTAAACACAAAGCATGTAAGTACTTGTGAAAACTGCTCTGCTTGTTGCTATAAGGTAAGCCTCTAAATGATTTTTAAAAACAGTTAGTAGTTGGCTAGTGTAGGATGAGAGACGAAAATTGGACCTTTATAGAATTCTTTTAAGATTTACAATGCATTTTCTTGTGTATTTCACTCGGCCCTTCCATCTACAAATAAGGCCCGTATATATTCTCCCTCTGTTGCCGATGAAGAAGCCAAGACTTAGAGATCTGAAATGACTGTGTAACACAGCTACTGAACAAAAGAGACAGACTTGGGAGGTGGTAGATATGCCAAATTCAGTTCTTGGCATGCTTAAGAAACTGTTTAGAGTGCACCTTATATTTTATTATAATTTATCCATAAGTTAGGCCTATCTCAGCATACTCCAGTTTTGATTATTGCCATTCCAGTTTATTGTACACAACTCAGAAGCAACATTTACCTCTCCATTCTCTGTCTGTACATACATTGCAATGGATATGAATAAAAGTAGAAGTCATGAAATAGCCTAAATTTATCAGTCAGGTAAACACGTTGATATAATTTAAAGAGTTTGTTCTGGTGAAATCCAATTGAAGCCGAGAATGCCCTGGACAGAGGGACATTAGGGGAAGCTGGTAAGCGGGCAGGTAAGGTACTAAGCATTTAGCATACGACTATGTATGATAAGGAAGGAGTGCTAAATCAGGAACTGGAAAAATAGAGTTCATGAGTACAGAATTTACCTTTTTATGTTTAACATGATTGTTAAAATTTCATTTCAATTTGTCTTTTTTGGGGGGGCATTCGATAAAGTGATAAGAGAAACCTCAATTTCAGCATTTGCCTATTAATTAAGTTTCCATAGAAACAAGGTCAGAACACCAAATATAAAGTACAGGCACATTGGAAGTTTGCTCTTCATGTCTTTATTTCAGACAATTTTGTATCAGTTTCCCTGGAAACTGAGAAATACCTACTCAGATATAAAACATTTTGGCTTTTCTACAGTGAAGAATTATTTGGTTACTTAGAGAAAATCGTACATAAATGATGCTCTGTCTTGTTCTTCAGAAACATTGGAGAAGAACATGATTTCTTCAAGCCATCTCAAAAAAGTAACTCCTAAGAACGTAGTATAGATTTCAGATAGACTCAAAAGAATTTTTTACTACTTTGTCTTTAACAGTATATCTAATATAACTGATGGTAGTGTCATAATAGAAAAGAAGATGCTACGGTCCTATTATCTGATTTTATTTTTATTCATCAACTTTTCATACAGCCTTTATGTTCTGACCTTAGGAGCTTTGCTAATTTTCTGGTGAAAGGTGCTCTCTCAAGTGACCCCTACCTCCCATCCCCCTGAAGAGTGGGTAGGGAAGGAATTGGCAATATGATGTGGAAAAACCTCTGAGCAACAGATCTTTCCTTTTTTTGGTGACAGTATTAATGAACATTTGATGTGAAAGATTGAGAAAACACAGAAAAGTCCTTCACTCACACTCAGAATATCCAGAATTTTTATTAATATTTTGGTGTTGATTCTTCCTGAACCTTTTGTATGCATATAAACATAACATTGTGTTTATTTTACAAAGATGGGATTGTTCTTTATGTGCCACTTTGTAACTTTTTGTTGTAAAGAAAAGTAACGACATGAAGCTCCTGTAACCGTGCTGACACCTAGAGAGTGCTCCAGGGTGATGTATTTCCATGCAACTGCGCATAGCTCTACAGCCTGCCTTTTACCAACTGTTTACTGGGCCATCGAATAACCTTGGAGCATAATTCATTTACCCAGCCTTTATGGTTGAGCATCTTTTATAATCCCATTATAATGCTTTATTCAGGGGACACAGATAAAAACTGATGCATTGTATTGATACTTCTCTATAGCATTCTGATTGTACACTTTGTCTTACGACTTAATTAAATTCATAGGGTGAGTCATTTTGTAGTAAAGGTATTTTAACATTAAATGTTCTTTTTCCAAATTAAAGTTACCATTGATTTTTCACTGAACATTAGATTTCCTCTTTTAGGTTTTCGTGGTTCTTGGTAACCTGTCTTGTGTCTTTGATTCTGAGTAACTAAACTACTACTCTAAGAGATCTGAAATTAACTCTGGTCCTAGGTGACAGACACATCAAAAGACAGCATTAGAAGAAATCTTAGATGATGTGGGAAAATTGGGAAAACCTTAACTGGTTTTGGGTACACTGAAACATGATTATTAGGCACCATTCCAGAGGCAGGACAAACAGTGGTTAGACAAGACAAAACCCGTATCCTAACTCAGGTCCTTACTTTCTAGAGGTGCCTGGGGGCTGACGACACAAGAATAACATCAGGTAGTGAGAACACTAAGAAAGAAAATGAAGGTAATGGGCTGGGGAGGAGGACAGTTTTACAAGGGGTGGTTAAAGACAGCTTCTCTCCTTAAGCGACCCATGAGCAGTCCTAAGAGAGCCGTGTGAGGCTGTGGGAGAAGAGGCTTCTGTGCAGTTCCTAAGAAGGGAATATGCTTGATGCGTGCCAAGGACAGAAAGATGGGTGGCTGCAGCTGAGTGAATGAATGCCAGGAGGAATATGGGGGATTAAGACCTTGTATGCCTAGTGGGCCTTGACCAAAAAATATGAATTTTAGTCTAATTGTAATGGGAAACCATTGAAGGATTATATGCAGGGGAATGATGTTAATTCTTAGAAAAAGGGAAGGGGGGTAGAGAGGGCGGAGGGAGATCAGACCAGCTACTGTGTGAGAATAGACTGTAAGGGTGGAAGGAAGCAGAGAGGGAGACCAGTTAGGAGGCTGGTGCGGTAGCTCAGGTGAGAGCCAACAGTGGCTTGAACAAAAAAGCGATATTAATAAGGGTCTAAAATAGGCTGTAGTATATAGATTGCTCTTGCATGTCATTTGATTCTCACCATGTTCTGAGTTAGGTAGTGTAGGAATTCTTCTCTTAGGTATAAATTGAGTTGTCCAAGGTTTTAAAAATGAGTATTGATAGAGAGTAGGACTGTAAATTCCAAATGCATGGCATATAGGAACAGAATTTATTGTTGACATTATGTGAGCTTCTTTGGAATACTACCTTTTTTCTCAGCCTTTTTTGTTGTTGTTTTAGTGTATTAAAGTAATAAAACTTAAGAGTTAAAACAGTAACACTGCGTAATGTGAAATGAAATGAAGGTAACTTGCAACCCAGAAAGGTTCTTAAAAGTCCAAGAAACTGAGTAAAGTACTCTTTAGAAATATATAAAGCCAGGTGTACTTACCTATGTGTCACCTCTCAGTCATGATCACTGTAACACTGATTGAGGATTAAAATAAGGCAAAAGTGAGAACCAGGGTAGAGGCAGGTACAGAAGCAGTTGGAAACCAGAGCTGGGAAGTTTGGAAGCCAGGATTGTCCGAAGCTAGGAAAGCAGGATCAAGGCTTGGGTGAGCAGTAGCCTGGCAGGTGCAGGAGCCTGCTGTGTACCCGCTGGTGAGGCAGCCCAGCTCAGGGCTGGCTGGCAGGAACTCCCTGACTGCGGTGGAAAGTGTGGACTCAGAGATGAAATCATCAGTTTACATGGTAATTGTAAAGATTGTAATGTTTGTATTATGAGCCATAAAACTAATACACTGCACAGTATAGGGATGCTAGGGCAGTTCAGTAAATGCAGTGGTTACCGTTAAGTAAACTGGTGCTCAGCAGTTGGCCCAGAAACTGCTGACATCTCCTGTTTATTTGGAATATATTGAAATCAATATGTCGATATTAATCGCTTTCTGAAATATGCTGCTTCTGTCAGATGCTTTCTTGGTCACTTCCCTCTCCCTCTAATATTTTAACAAGGACAAATCATTTATCGACAGTTTGATAGCATAGTTTTAACACTTTTAGCCTTCAGTAATGCATTTCATTTGTTCTAAGTTGCCTATGTTTTCACACTTTTAACAACTGCAATTGAGATGGATCTTAACAACTGGTAGAATCTTAGATTGGAGGAAAAACAGTACTCAGTGTCGGTGGTGTTTTACAGGTTTCCTCTGAGGAATGTTTACATGAAGACCGAGTTTAATTTTTTTTTAATCATACTTTTTCTACATCGACCTATCATGCTGTCAAATAAGTTGCAATTTAAATTGATAATACAAAAATGATGGGTCTTAAAATACAGTTTTAATCATAACCCCTAATCATGAGCTCAAGAATATTTCTCCTGGGTAAAACATTCTTAGATGTTTCTAAAGAAATAACTTTCGGAAGAATCCATGTAATTTCCTGAATGCACAGTAATTCCCTGAAGTCTCTAAATTACTGTGTGTGCATGTGGTGGGGAGAGGGATGAGAGGGATGGTGGGTGGTAAAGCTTTGCTTAATAGTTGGCAGTCTTACCTTTGTGATAGTGAAGAGTGTGGTAGGTTTTATCATAGTCTCCTTAGGCTCTTGGGAAGATAGTTCATGGGAAGTGCAGAAATATTGTGTGTATGTATGAGTTTACTGTCTAATGGCTCACATGTCCATTCTATAAGATAGTGATGTGGTATTTTTCATTAGCAAAAAGTGCAAGTTATATAGAAAATTGTTAGTTATATAGGCTATAAACAAAAGATTAATATTTTCTGAAAACCTCATGCAAACTGACAGCAGTAGGGCCCTGGTGTTTACAGTACATTCAAATGATAGGCCAACTCACCAAAGTGGAAATAACACTGATAACTGTGGGAAAATGGTCAAACTGTGTAATCAGAAGAAATACAAATTAGATCTACAGTGAGGTTCCTCATTCATATCAGTAGGAATTTTTTTTTTTTTTTTCAAGTATCCAAAGCAAGGGTAGGAACTCAAAATGTCATGATTGGTAGCATTATACCCTAATGTGCCCCCCACCTTCTTTAGGAAGCAATTTAGCATTGTACATGGAGCCGTGAAAGTGATCTAACCTTTTGGCTTAGTCATTCCACTTCCGAAGATCTTTGCTAAGGAGATAAAACCATTATTTTAAAAAACTATGTACATAAAGATTTTCCTCATAATATTTTAAGAATAGAACTTTGTAAGCACCAATCCCCAGCAATAGGGGATTGGCTAAGTCCAGTATAGGAATAACACTTGATGGGCCAGTGTGTATTCATTAAACAATAAATATGCAACAGTGGGGTGGAGAGCGCTTGTTAGTAACAAGAAGACATAAATTGTACACTAATTAGAGCTTTTTTTAACGTATAAGAAAAGCAACTAAAAGTAACAGTTGTGAATCATTGTGTGTTAATGATTGTGAATGGTTGTGTGTAACTTTTAAACAGAGCATCGTTTTGTCTCATGCAGATTTTTGTTCATGATATTTGATAAAGGAATGAGCAAGTGACTTTTACCTTTCCCCACCTTTAGTGTGATCATCAGTACTGCTGATTAACCAGGTCTCCTTCAGTTGCAAGTTAAAAGAACATCACAGAGTTAAGCACTACTTGACCCAGGAGTTAAATGATCTCCTCAGTTCTGCTCTCCTCTGTTGATGTCTCCTGAAAAGCCTTTCCCCTCATGATAGCAAGGGGAGTGTCCAGCAGCTCAAGACTAGCTAAGGATCCTAGAGTACAGTTCTGCCTTTCTCTTTTCTTGGCAAGCCCCAGGACAGCTGTGATTGATTGGCCGTTCCTGGATCCTGTGCCTACCTTTGAACCCCCTAGGATAGAGTAGGGAGAGTGCCAGCTTTTTTCTGGTCACTTGGGCTAAGTTTACTTTTTTTTTTTTTGCATGTTGTCATTTCTTTTATCCCAGCCTTCTTGACTTTTGTATTTAGATCTGTAGTAGCACATCTTGGTTTGGCAGCTGTGTGTGTGTGTGTGTGTGTGTGTGTGTGTGTGTGTGTGTGTTAAAGCTTGCTTCTCTTTGATTCTGGCACTTAATTTTCCTGGACTTCCATTGAAAATTGTTAAGTTTTACCATGCCATAGACACTGATAAATAAGACAGCTACTTTGCAAACATTTCTGCTTATTTTTTAGATTCAAATGTAGTCTATTTACTTTCTTTTTGGTATAGGTAAGTAGTCATGAATTCTTTCGGAAGCTATAGGTTAGAGGCAGCTGTGAAAGTCTCTGCCTGCCATTTTGTGTACAGCTGAAATAATTTATTTTCCCATTGTCTTAATTTTTCAAATATGTAGGAGAAAAAAACTTTAAAATAATTGTATGGGTCTTTTACATAAAAATGTTGAATAGAATATTTTCTCCAAAAGCAGCTTGATAAACTTCAAATTCAGTGAAGGAATTTTCATGAAGAACAAAGCAGTTGGTTTAGCTCTGTAAATTACTAGTGCTGGCAATGACATTAAAATGGATGGCTCAGATTCCTGTTAAAACGGGAAGTCCAAAATTACTGTTCGTGCCACATTCTTTCTGGGTGGGAAAAGGGGATTCTAGGTAGATACATTTGTGAAATGCTGGGTTAGACAGAATTCACTACTAGACTAATTAGTTTTTAATATATCAATGTGTGTATTCTTTGGATTCTCTAAGAGGCAGGGATATATTTGTATTTCACTTTGACCATCAAAGCCATCTTTCAAAAACAGATCAGTTATTATGTGGTTTGGGAAATAATTGCCTTAACCATTACTCTTTATCTGAATCTTGGTCCAGTTTCTTAAAAGATTGGTTAAATGGTTTGAGATGGACTTTGCTGAGGAAGTGTCATAGGGCTTTTATGTTTGTTTGTTTGTTTGAAACAACAACCTTACTATCCTGTGTGGTAGCTTGTGCTTGTTTTGTATTTCTGCCTAAATAGAAGACGCTATCCCACCTTGGTGCAAGGTGGGCTACAGGCAGACCCACCTTTTCGTGTAGGTATGGCCAAAATTTTTTTCTAGTAGCCCTATGATCTGCTCCAGAAAGTACTCTTATTGAAGCCCCAAATTAATCATGCAGCGTGGAATGAAGAAGTGAGTTTAGCTTTGGAAATAGAGGGCAAAGTTAAAAATCACTCTCATGGAAGTGTTCCTCTAGATTAGAACATTGAACTTTTATGTAGTCCTCTTAAATCTGCCATGATGAATAGCCCCCAGATAAACCACAGCCAATGAAATGAGTTCATTTGTTGAATGGAGTTAGAATTAGCCATTTGATTGTCTGAAGAACATTTGCCAAAAGCAACTCACTTCGTTTTGGCATATTTGATATATTGAGCTGGTATCTGACAGTAGTTGGCCACAGCATAACTTGCTTCTTGAGACTGTTCCTGGAATGTGCTAGTAATATCAGCTTTAAAAGAGGGTGACTGAATTTTTAA
This sequence comes from Balaenoptera physalus, assembly GCF_965194825.1. Classification (NCBI taxonomy): domain Eukaryota; kingdom Metazoa; phylum Chordata; class Mammalia; order Artiodactyla; family Balaenopteridae; genus Balaenoptera; species Balaenoptera physalus. The sequence goes on from NW_028126143.1 coordinate 524,907, forward strand.
TTGATAAATAGGAGGGGAGTCACATATATGATTCATCTAAAAATGGCATAGATTATTTAGGTGCAAGTTAAAGAAGTCTAAGACATAGCCATGGTTTTACTCCACATGTATGGAGAGTTTCTACAATTTTGCTGTTTCCCAATAGAATTTTTATATTGTGCCTTTACTAAAATTGCCTTTTTGTCATTACTAAAAGCTCTTCTCAAGACTATTAATAAGTGGTTTCAATCAATGTGTAGCTATCTTTAAAATCATGTATTTTTCTACTCAACTAAATCACCACACCTTTTTCTCTTCTTCCTATACAGACTTAGCTTTGGAACCAAACCCTTCTGACCACCCAAGGGCAAGCACCATTTTTCCGAGCAAATCTCAAACAGATGGTAAGGCAATGCTTTTTTTTCCCTGAGAAAAAGAGTGAAAACTGTTTTTGTTTTGTGTATTATAGGAGGTATTTAGAAAAACTCTTACAGTGGTTTAAATGTTTCACTTTTTTATGTATTCACTTGTCTTATTTTAATATGTTGATGATACAGTTTCCTTTAGTTGTCAGTGTTTTAGGGAGGAGAACACTTAGACTATCTGTTTATACATTTTGCCACCTCTTTATCAACATAGTCAACTGGCCACATGATTTAGATGTGGTCTATTTCTCCATGCTACTTTGTCCTTTTCCCCTTGCTCCGAAGAGCACATATGTTAAAGACAAATGATAGGGTTTAGGTCACAGTTAGGTTTTCATTTGGTCAAATCAGAAAAATCAGTTGTTATATGTGGGAATTGAGCCTTGTGATTTTGGCCCTGTTTTACACAGTGTTCAACCAGACGAGCCTATCTCACATCCAGATTTATGCTACTCAGAACTTTTAAGCTATTCAAAACTTTCTCATCCTAATGTAGTGCTGTGCCAGGGTAATAAGAGCAACATGCCATATGGGGTTTTCCAGAAGATTATCCTCAGCATGTGAAACTCATATACATTTCCTGTGTCCTCCTTGTTTTAAGATGAGAATCAGAACCGTAGAATTTTTTGCACTCCTGCTTGCCTGCTTGTCTTCCTGAATGTTATGTTAAATCCTAGTTTATTTGCTAAAAAGCCATACGTGACCAAGTTTTTCAGTTGATTACGAGAGCAGGAATACAAGAAGTGAACATTCCATAATATTTAAAGTGATGCAGCACAATAAAAAACGGAGGTTTGGTTTTTTGTTGTTGTTGTTTTGCTTTTGGTTTTTTTCCGTTAGATCACTGGTTTTTATAAAAGGATATAACTCAGGAACAGCCAGATGGAAGAGATGCATAGGGCCAGGCATGGGGACAGGGCACAGAGCTTTGATGCCCTCTGCAAGGGTACTACATGCTCACCAACCTGGAAGCTCCTGGGGTTTCTAACTTGCATTTTTCTAGTGTGTGTACTTGAGCCACTCATTTCTGGTTAGGATTGCTCTATTTCTCAGTTTCTTCCAGAGCCATGAGCTGCTCACATGTAGAGGGGCTCTGGAGACAGTAAAAGAAAAGCTGTCCCATGCCTGTCTCTCTCTTCAGCCTTAAGGAATCCGTGCCTGTGATGCCTGTCTGGAGTTAAAGGAGGCAATGTGAGCAAGAGTGTGGCCTAAGACCCTCTTCAGGCTTTTATTCTTCTGGCCTTTGTTGGAGCAAAACCGTTTTGTGTGCTGTAGATATGTTCATTTAGGTCAGCACACTCATTTTAAAATTTACGTTTAACATAGGTTACTTTCCAGTTGTGTATTTTTTCAGTAAGGTATTTGAGTAGGTTACCATTAAGTGGTTCAGGATGCTTCCAGAGATCCTGGTGCGTTCGGAGACGAGTGCCTGGCCAGAAACTGGTTCTTAGAGTCGTCATCTGTAGATTGTGGTAATTAAAGTAAGCTGTGTGTAAATGAAGACTGAGAAAATACTCCTGGCTAGTAGTTCAGCTATGCAGCAGGTACATTTTTTTATTAGCTAAGTTTCTCACCTGGCCTGATTTGCTTTGTCCTTTTCTTTTGTAAATGGGGAGTCTTTCATTTGTGCCTAATACAGAATATCTATTAGGTCAAAAAAGTGAAACTAAGTTTTTAGATTTTATTTATAGGACTCATCTTGCTGGGTGATTTAAATTATATATTTTGTTGGAAATTATTTTAAAAAATAGAATGGAATTCTATCTCATTGTGTTATTGGTAATCCATCAGATAATTAGTGACTACTTTTATTTTTCTATGGCATTTGTATCAGAATTCATCAGTTAATTTTTTTTATTCTTAGTGCGGGAAAAGAGGAGGAGCAACCATTTCAACCATGTAAGTAAACAGTTGAAAAGTTAAGAAATTAATAGTTTGAATTAAAAATATGTCTGCCATGATTCCTAAAAATATGATGGATCCAATACTGTTAGCATGGACCTCTTTTTTGTAGATTTTCTAAATCTCTATTTTCCTAATTATCAAATGTATTCAGGAAAGTCTTTGACTTAGTAGTGCCCATTTTTTAAGGGTTCTGACATTTACGTTAAATTTCACTAATACGGTTGTAGTATAAAGATCTGCCTTAAATTCTTTTGCCTTATTTTTTTGATCTTATTTTTTAACCAAAGTAATAAAAGTATAACAGGTAAGTTAATTTTTAGCACTGTCCATTGACTTCTTGTCATAGCAGGTGAAAGCTGAGCTTCTTCGCTCCACCATGACGTTATTTCCCTCCCTGTGTTCCCTCAACATGTATCAGTTTTTATTAAATCAGAATCAATGTTTACATTACTACGACTCTGCAAATATTGTGCATTGCTGAGCCATATAGTTCTCTGACTGTGCCTCCTCCTTGTACACCCTTCATTCTTTTTCTTAAATATTAATGAAATTGGAGCACTTCTGCACTTCTCTAGGATAACCCAATCCCCCTTTTCCTAGCCAACGTGATCTCACACAGCCAAATGCAGTAAGTAGCTCCCTGCCCGGTCTCCCTGCTTTCACATTCTTCATTTTTTCTGTGGAATTAATTTCCTGACTATATTCACTTGCCTGTTTTCTAACAGCTATTTTTTTCCCCAAATGTTTTAACATTTGTCACATGCCTATGAAAACTATTTTCCGTCTACTAAGCCACATCTGTTCCATTTTTTTCTTGGAGACACTTTGCCCCAATCTTTTGTCTTCCTACTCCCATATAGACTAGTGTTCCCCTAGGCCTGCTCTATGCCTCTTTTCCTGGGATATCTGTGTGAAGTCATCTGGGATCTCACATAACTCTGCTCTCTTATGTTGGATCCCCTATGTCCTAGATTCTGTTTCCCTCTTGTCTTGTTATACTTCCTTGTTTTACTGGAGCACATTTTCCTGGGAAAAGGGCACATGGGCAGAAAGTTTAGAGAGATCTAGCCTCTCTGAAACTCCTTCTATTTGATAAAGTATAGAATTCTCAGTTGAAACTAATTTTTGCCGTTCTAAAGACATTTCCCTCTCATCTTCTCATTTACACTGTTGCTCTTAAACCTGTTGACATTGTATGGTACATTGTACATTACCGATTTTAGTCATTTTCCCCCATCCCTTCCTTCTCGGGAACCTTTTAGTACCTTCCCTCTCCCTGGGATTTTGAAATTTCATAATTTGGTTTGGTATAGACCTTTTTGGTGTGTTTCTTTGATATTCTGTTTTTTTCTTCCAGGTTCCTATTATTCAGATGTTGGAAGTCTTAGACTTACCAGATCGCTAACTTTTTTCCCCTCCTGCTTTGCATTTTGTCTTTTTGTCCTGCTTCCTGGAGATTTCCTTGACTGTGCTCTAATCCTTCTATTGAATATATTGTTTTGTCTACCTTATTTTCAATTTATAGAGTTCTCTTATATCCTGTCATTCTTTTTTTCACTGATGCAATTTCAAGTTTTCATTTGCTCCTGAGTTTTTATCACTCCCATCAATTCCTTCTTCCCGTTTTGTTTTGTTTTTTTTTAAAGCGTCCTTATATTTTATTTTATTTATTTATTTTTTGGCTGCATTGGGTCTTGGTTTCTGCACGTGGGCTTTCTCTGGTTGCGGTGAGCTGGGCCTACTCTTTGTTGGGTGCGTGGGCTTCTCATTGCAGTGGCTTCTCTTGTTGCGGAGCACAGGCTCTAGGGCGTGCGGGCTTCAGTAGTTGCGGCTCATGGGCTCTAGAGCGCAGGCTCAGTAGTTGTGGCGCATGGGCTCAGTTGCTCTGTGGTATGTGGGATCTTTCTGGGCCAGGGCTCGAACCCGTGTCCCCTGCATTGGCAGGCGGATTCTTAACCACTGCGCCACCAGGGAAGTCCCATTCCTTCTTCCTGTTTTGATCTCTTACTTGTTGGGGGCTTCCCTCAAACGTGTGATGGTCCTTGGCTGTCTGTTAAGATCTAATTGGAAGCATCACTTGGACAACTCGTTAACTGATGGGCCTCACTGCAAGGATTTGGGGACCACGCCTCTGAACTCTGAGCCTGCCTTGGGTTCTGTAAGACAAACTGGTTTTCTTGTTCCTGTCCTAGTCAGCCTCTGTAGGTACCAAGGTTGTGCTTCCTCTGTTCTGCCATGTCAGTTACCACTCCTTTATCTAGTCTTTTCACCTTTCAAACATTAAAAATCATCTGCTGTTTATCCTGTCTTATGTATAGCTTTTTTAAAAAATGCCTTTAATTCTAATGAGATGATATCTGAAAGAAGGGGGAGAGGAAATAGATTTGTGGTCAGTCTACTCAAACTTAGATTTATTCTTTGAATATAGGTTCTGAGTTTGAAGTTTAATGCAATATAATTAACGATATTAATTCAGACAATATTTTTGATTATACCTATAATTAGAATATTATACTTTTCTACTAAGGCCTTGAGTATGAATTCTATTCAAACCACTCACCCTACCATATTGTCCATTAATGTGCAACATAGATGGAGTATTACAGACTTTTCAGTGAAAGTCATTGATTCTTAATAAACGTATCCAAAACTTGTGAAAAGGGGGAAGAAAAAAGTGAACTTCAGCTTTATTCTCTCTCTTTTTTTTTTTTTTTTCATTTATATACTTTTATTTGGGAATGTTTAAATCAATACAGAGAAAACGAAATTTCAGAGACAATGAATATCATTAGTTTGGATATCATTACTTTATTATAAAAGAAACACGGAAATTATTTACAGGATGAAAGATTTCAGAACTTCAGTGGCAGCTTCACGTGATGCCATTGGGGGAACGGGCAGCTTCACGTGATGCCATTTCAATAGTGACTTATTTTAGTCGACATATTTTCCAAGAATGTCACCATCTCTAAATAAGAAATAATCCTTGTCATCTAGAACTACTTTGGTGCCTCCATATTCTGGGAGAAGAACTTTATCTCCAACTTTCACACTAACTGGTTGAATCTCTCCACCCTTTCCTTTAGAGCCTGATCCAACAGCTACTACCATTGCTTGCAATACTTTTCCTTGCGATTTTTCTGGAAGCATAATGCCTCCTTTGGTTACAACTTCGGGTGCACTTCTTTCAACTAATACTCGGTCAAAGAGGGGAAGAAACTTTCTAAATGCCTGTCCTGCCATGACTCGGGTTGCCGCACTTCGTACTCTCGCTCTCTCCAGCTTTATTCTTTTAATGGGTTAAAATCAGAGGCGGTAGGCACAATGGGAGGAGTCATTGGGTGGGGGCAGGATTTCAACAGGTACTTGACCTTTAATGATAAGCTTTGAGGGTTGTTACTTACTAGCCTCCTAGGTATGATTATTTTCTAGTCTTCACCATTAAACCTGCAGTCTACTAAGCAACCTTTCCCCTTATAAAGATTGTAAAAGTCCATGTATTTTGTCCTTAGTGCTGAATGAAGATAAATACTCTTCTTCAGTGACCAATTGAAATAATACCTATGAACATTAAACTGTCAGTAGTGTTTTTTGCTACTTGTTTTTTTTTTTTTTTGTATTTGCATTTTATACCCTTATGTGTGTCAGTGCAGCTTATTGAGGTTGTGAGCCAGCAATGGTAAAGCTTTAATCATAAGGGACAGTTATCTTAAATTTTCAAGCAAGATGAGAGGAAAGTAATCTGCTGGCAGCTAACATATCTAGGCTTTGCTCAGAGGCTTCAATTCTGCCATCCTTTAGTGAACACTAGATGCTGGAAAGTTTGAATAGTTTCAGGAGTAGGCCTGTGGAAGTGTTTCTTTTGTAGGATCGAGCCAGTAGACTGTAAGTTGCTGATACAACTTAAATGAGCCCCCATAGGATTATAGAGCACATCTAATTAAAAATTTTAAATGTTTTAGCAGTAATATTTCCAAAGACAAATCAATATACATTCATAATAGGAAAAAAAGTTTTTAATAGAGGAAAACAGGATAAATAGCACCCAAAGCTCTACCAACTAGTCTATATTTTGGTACATTTCCTTACTATTTTTATTCCCCTCATATATATAGATTTTTGGTCAGAATTGACTTTTATTACGTGTAGTGTATGTCATATTATACCCTAATAGTAGTGACCTTAAAAGATAACCTGCTTCGTTTAGAATCAAAGTATTTGAATGAGTGAATTTTCATTTTTCATGCTGTATCTGTTTTTTGAGATTCTAAAATTACACATTAACCAAATAGCTTAAGGACCATATCAGAGTTTTAGTTTAAAACATTTCTAGCTTGAAGGAGAAATTAGTCTTCCAAATAGTGATACTGTTTCAAATATGTTACATCTAGAACTTTTTGTTAATAAGGAATAAGTGGCTTTGCATAAAGCATCTGAAACAAGCAAAATGGTGTTTTATATATGCCATTTGGATATTTCTGATTATTGGATACTGGCAATTTTTATTTAAATGCTCTGTATTTTAAAAAGCATCAACTAGATTTTCTCCCTGCCTCACCTTTCATGTATTTGTGGAGGACATTGATGGGAGAGTGTGACAGCATGGTGAAAACTATTTTATATGAATAGGAGGAAGGAAGGCTCATCTGAATTAGTAAACAAACAAAAACCAAAACCAAAACCCAGCTTTAAAATTGTTCGTATTCTGTGGTATTAAAGAATGCTACTCTTCCTTCCAGTGGCTTTCAGTGATTGGGATTTGGTTATTGGCCTTACTTTAAGGAAGAGAGTTGTCCTAACATAGTTTAGGCCATTTTAGTATTTGACTATTGCCGTGTTCATGGGCTCTTCACAAATAAATGGATACTTCTAAAGTGTTTTAAAGATAGTTCATTCTCTAGAGGGTCTCAAAAAGTTCTTTGTCACCTATCCAACACCACTGTAGATAAATTCTCACGAATTTGTACCTTTAGTAAGATTTACCTCCAGTTGTAACTGATCTTAAATAATTTCTCAAACACTTGTCGAATCCTAATTTGTCCCAGATTCTGTGCTCAGTAGCTGGAGGTAGGAGAAGAATCTTCCTAACCTGGAGAAGCTTGTTTACTTAAGAGGGTGGTACTATGCAAGCAGCTGAGACCATGGAACAGTTGGTAAATTAGATGTGTGAGTGTGCAGAAAGTGAGAAGTTTTGTGGTGTGCCTGCTGGCAAAGGGATCCTAGAGGCAGATGGGGTCAAGCTTGCTGGGACAGGAGGAAGAAAAAGGCATTGCAGGCAGAGAGCAGCATGGGTGAGGCAGGAGTGTCAAATAACACGTAGAACAGAATTAGTACAATTTTGAAATGAATGGCAAGTATTCTCTGAGGTTCTCACTTGAGTAATGTAATGGCAGTCTTACTTAAACATGAAGTGAGAAGTTAAATTCTCAGAGTTGTTTTATCCGTTTTTTTTGGATGCGAGAGAATCTTTAAGCAGTACCTTTTTGTCCTCCAGATAAGGAAATTGAGGCCCAGAGAGACTTATGGCCCCCAGCTTTTTAGTGATAGAGCAGCCCTGGCATGCCCAGCCTCTGATTGGAAAACGTTTGTTTCGTCACACTGTCTCCTGAACATTTATTATTGGTGTTCATTTACTGCAGTGAAATGCTCCTACATCGGTATTATATAAAGCATTACGTTTTATTGTAGTAAATGAATAGAAATAGGAAATCTCAGCTGCATTTCATTGCTTAAGGAAAAAACCCTGAAATCTTATTCTAAACTTTTTACATTATTATAAAGGTAATTTATAATAGGTGCTTGCCAGGTTTGATTATAGGTACTATATCAAGGCAGCATTTTAGAACCCATTTCTCAAAGCTCGTCTGTGGAAGTCAGAGTATAGAGGTTTCCCATAGAGCTGCACATGATATCACACTCAGGCAGTTCATGGAGTGTAAGAAAAATCTTAATGCTTTATCGTTTGACATTTTAACCGAGGAAAAACACACACTTGATAGGTTTAACTTACTGTGACATTTTCTTCTATTTCCCTTCCCCTTCAGGTATCTCCAGGGCAGCTTACTAAAAAGTATAGCTCATGCTCAACAATATTTCTAGATGACAGCACGGTCAGCCAGCCTAATCTTAGAACCACAGTAAAATGGTGAGTACAAGTAGGTTGCCAAGGGCTGAGTGACAGACCCCCTTATCGCTAAAAGCATCCTAGCCATACATAAGTTCATTCATTTGAATTGTCCTTTTCAGTGATCAGGTTAAAAAACTGGTGTCAACTATAGATTGATTTCAAGGACCTAAATATGAATTTTCAGTTTCCATTTTAATCTTAGAGCGCATGATAGAAGGGAAAGCCAGTTAGCAAATAAGAAATCCCAGAAAAAGTATAAATCTTTATTTGACGCGTTTCTGTTGCTAAGCCATTGTTGAACACAGTGAGAAAGAGAGGTGCTTTTGATTGGCTGTTTCTAGAGACAATTATTACTGTATGAGTTGTAGTCCTCAAACAACGTGCACTACTTTGGAAGCTGCTCTTAGAAGAAGGAACAGCTTGTCCCCTGCTGGCACCAAAGCGAATCTGCATTTAAATTTAATTGGAGTTTGTCAGATTTATCCCACTGTGCTTTTTTTTTTTTCCTGCACTCTTTCTGTATGAAATTTTACTTCTCCTTCCTGTCCCCCAAAGAGGGGGAGAATATATCAAACCAGTCTTAAGAAATACACACTCAAGCTTAATTTCTTTGTAGATGAAATTTGTTCAACTGAGGTTTTAACTTAATAGACACATTTAAGTTTTGTTTATATATATATATCTCCAACACACTGTATCACTCACAGCAGAGAACAATAAAAGAGGTGAGGTTTCGGAAACATGGCTGTGGTCAGGCTTATACTTAAGGAGACACGAACAGTGTCATGATGATGGAAACTATTCTTTAATTTCTGGGAGCACCTCATAGTCCACAATTGGAGATGCACTTTCAAAACACCCTAATGATGAACCTTTCAAGCTTATTTAAGAGAAAAAAACCAAACGGGATGCAGAGCTTCTTGCCTCCTCCCTCGCGGTTGTCCACGAAACATTAACATCTCCTTAGGATATGAATGTTGATTTTCCAGAACACAGTTTGGGAAATGCTATTTGAAAATATTAATGTCCTTATCCTTAATTTTATTTGTTGTCTTAATTTTATAAGCTAATTGTATTTTTAATTGGTTTTTAATGTGCCAGCTTTTTTTTTAGCTATTTAAATTATCAGTAACTTCTACTTTAATTAAAGACAGCAAGTTCACAGTCATAATAATGTAACTTTCCTCTCTTGCTTACAATAATAGTTGCAGTCAAGTCATGTTTCAGCAAAAACTGAGCCCCATCTCTAAAGTCCTGAGTTTGGGCACTTATCACATAATCACTCAATGTTTTTCTTCAGCCAAGACACTGAATCTGTGGGTACAAAAACCACTCTACTTTGGCTAGAGTCGCAGCTTCTTTTGAATTCAAAAGAGTCTGATGTCCAGTATATAATTCAAAAGTACTTTGAAAGTAAACCTTGCTCAGGGACTTCCCTGGTGGTGTAGTGGTTTAAGAATCTGCCTGCCAACGCAGGTGACACAGGTTCGAGCCCTGGTCTGGGAAGATCCCACATGCCGCAGAGCAATTAAACCCGTGCGCCACAACTACTGAGCCTGTGCCGTAGAGCCCGCGAGCCACAACTACTGAGCCCGTGTGCAACTACTGAAGCCCACGCACCTAGAGCCCGTGCCGTGCAACAAGAGAAGCCACCACAGTGAGAAGGCCGCGCACCACGACAAAGAGCAGCCCCCGCTCTTGGCAACTAGAGAAAGCCCGCGCGCAGTAACAAAGACCCCATGCATCCCAAATTAAGTAAAATTAAATAAAATTAAAAAAAAAAAAAAAGATTTACCTTGCTCAGACAAGAAGGTTTCATCCTTTTTTTTCCCGACCTAGTCTAATTTTTGGAAGTACAGTAAATTTTAATTTGCTCTCATGAAGTTTTAGAAATGATCATTCATCACATTCATTATTGGTGAAATAAAGGTTTACTGAGAAAATTAATAGGGCCAATTGGCTTTTAGGAATGATTTTGAAAATGTTTATCATGGGGTTAGTTTTCAGTGGGGTAGCTGTTCTCAGTGGGGTAGGTGAGCCTTATTAGAATCACTTATGCAACTTTTCAAGATATATGTTTCTGGATGCACAAAGTCCACCCGCCTGCCCCCGCCTCCAAGACACAGTGTCTGTGTGTCTGTCTGTCTGTCTGTCTCTCTCTCACCCACGCACACACACCTGTTGACAAGATGGGGAATGATGTGAAGCATGATTATATGGACAAAAGCATCCCGAGTGATTCTCCGATCTTAACCCTAACTCATTCATCCCTAAACTTTGCTGCACGCTGCAGTCATCTGGGGATCTTTAAAAACAGTCCTGATGCCCAAGTCATACCCAGTGCCGGTTAAATCAGAACATCTTGAAGCAGAAGCCAGGCAGTTTTTAAAGCTTCTCAGATGATCCCAGTGTGCAGCTGAGCTTGGGAGCCACTATTTGGTTAGAGGGCAGGAGAAAGAGAACTGCTTCTGATAATTAGTGGGACCTTAGGTAAGTCAGTTTTAAGCCTTGGTTCCCTTATCTGTAAAATGGGTGGTTTAATTAAATGTCATCTACGGTTCAGTGGTCCTTTCCATCATAAAACTTCTAATGCTGTGATTTTAAAATCAATTTGAAGATGAAACTTGGAAGCACTATAGAAGTATCCATCTTTGATGCTAACGGTGTTACAGGCCTTTATACAAGTGCTAAGATTCTATAGACCTATTCTAAAATTCAGATTTGCCTTCCCTCAATTATTTTGAGTTTCATTTTAGACACTGAGAACAAAGGGGAGCATATAACTTAACCAGAGAACCCCTTTGTTGCCTAATATACAACATCTGTGAATAACTTAGGAATATAGTAACTTAAAAAAGACTACCTAAGGACTTGTATCTATCTGTTCGTTAATACTTTATTTAAAATAATTTGGAAATACCTGTCATTAATAGGATACTGTGTAGTATTATGCTGTCTTATTAGCACTGCTTATTTCAGGATAGCTAGACCTATCATCAGTTTTGTGGCTATAAAATTTTGCTATTAAATTTTCTAATAATTATGTAAAAGTGATTTGAAATCATTTTGGTATAGAGCACTTTTATTATTTACTTTTAGGGAAATAATGGAAAACGGATGGGTAGGTGGATAGCGAACTAAATCAACTGAAATGCAGGGGCTAACAAAACAACCACACACACACACACACACCCCCACACACAAACTACTATATGGCTTAAATTTAAGCATGTGTATAGATAGATATAACTTGTACAGGACAGAAGGTTTTGTGGGTAGAAGGACAAATGACAGGGGACATATGTAATAATTTATATATTATAATAATCAACCAAAACATGCCTTCTAACAGCATATCTAGCATTTTGGGTCTCCTAATTTTGCTAAAAGCTGAAGAACCTAAAACAAGGGGGAAAGCACCCATGTGGTACTGTTCTGAATTCGAGGATTTCGGGGCCACTGGGCCTCTGGAAGGTCTTCCCTCCTTGCTAACCCCTTTTTAAAAATGTCTTCAGGCCTGATATGATAAAAATCAGTGATGACAATGTATTTTTTTTCCTCCACAGTATGACCTTAGCAATATATTACCACATCAAGAACAGGTGAGCTCTTTTGAAACCTATCTTGTTATTCCAGCTAATTAATTTACAAGGTATCAAGTTTAGTGTTAGGTAATAACTATAGATGTTACTGGCATAAGCTTTTATTATTAGAGTGCTTTTATTACAATATAGAAGTGAATCATTTATTTTTCTCTTAGGACCCTTAATTCTTAGGTTACTGAGCATCCCAAAGAGTATTTGTTTATATGGGTTATATTGATAATTTACTGTATTAGAAATTGAAATTGAGAATTTAAAAAATTAAATTCATTGTATATTAAAACAGGGTGTGCCTTAGCACTACTGAAATTTTGAGCTAGATAATGCTTTGTTGTGGGGTGTCGTCCTGTGTGTTATAGGATATATAGCAGCACCCTTGGCCTCTACTCACTAGATGCGAGTAGCACCTTCTTCCCTCCACATTACGACAACCAAAACTGTCTCCAGCCATGGCCAGAAGTCCCCTGGGGGACGAAATCACCCCTGATTGGGAACCCCAGTGTTCAACATAAATCATTTTTTTTAATGAAAAATAACTATTTTCCACAACAAAAAATATTGAGAGAAAAGTATCTCCTCAATAGAAGACAGCTGATTCTCATATCTATTCTGTCTTCAGTCATTTGTTTTGAAGAAACAATATGAAGAAGATCCAGCCGCTTGCAGATATATAGTTGGAAAAAGGTGTATTTTTAAAGCCTTCAGATAATTTGGTATATTCTTTGATACTGTACCAAAAGTCTGCATGTGCTAGTTTCTTAAATTAGTTAAAATGGAATTCTAAATCATATCAATGAACTTGTAATAAATACTATGTTAAATTAATACCCATTGATCTGTCATGCATACTGAGTAGATCTTTTTACCTGTACCTGACTTTATAATATTATACATTGGTCATTTGGAAAGTATTGGTTCACATTTCTTTAGACAGTGTCAAAAACTCACTTTTGTTAGTATCACCACCAGTCTTACCAGAAAAGTCTTTTAAGTGTTGAGAAGTTGTCAAGTTCACAATCGAAGGTAGAAGTTTTCCAAAACTCCTGATATTTTTAGCTTGATGGCTTGAATTTTATCATTGGCAACAAATAACTTTAGAGTTATTTTCCTTGAAGTGACAGGCTCACTTTGTTCATTTTTGAAAGAATGACTGTGTCAGTTGTACATTCAAATAACGATGGTGTTCGATGAAAAAAGTGTTTCAAATAAAGATGGTGTTCTATGAAAAAAATGACTTACCGCCAAGTCACAAGTGCTTTTCCTTAACACAGCCATATTTCAGTATGTAAAAGTGCTTAATGCATACTTTCCACTTATTCAGAATATTAAAAAGAAGGACCAAGGTTTAAGAACACTATTAATTTTTACTCTTTTATCAAGGATGTTCTTCAAGCAGATTTTTTAACTGCAAGTGGCAGTGAATAATTGAATGACTTCTAATTCAGTTTGGTACCACTGCCTTGATTCATGCTCAGAAACCAGCAGTTTTACCCACTTTTGCTTTTATACATCCATAGCAAATGTCACACAATGTGAAGGGCAGGTAGTGTCTTAGTATTCTTATAAAAGCAGTTTTGACCTCTTGGGCCTCCTGAAGGAGGGGATAGGGGAGAATCCCAGAGGCCTGCAGACCACATTTAGAGAACCGCTGTTCAAATGAGCGCAGTGTATTAGTGTGGTGAAATTTTAAATTAAAAAGCCTGGTTTCTTTTAAAATAAAAAGACAATTACATTTTTAACTCAAACTATTTAAAAGAGACAAGAAGAAATACACAATAAGGATATAAAGAACTAAAGAGAAAAAAACGGGAAAAAACCATGAATCTCATATTCACATTGATTGAAGTGAGAAGAATTTATTGCCCACCACCACTGCTTCATAAAATGTTCTTGCATATTCCAGTGTGAGGTTAGAGGGGTGAAAATATATTGGTTTACTAGCATTGCCTGTTAGGGAGGGTCAGTGCTTATAGAGGCAACTCTGGCTGGTTGTTGTAGAAAAGGTTTCACAGAACTTGATGTGCTGAGTAAAAATAGGTCAGGAAACCTTTCTAAGGGTGGAATCCAGGAGAAGAATTTATAAAACTGTTTGCTTCGTTGAAGGTTAAGCTTCCTCTACCCCTCTCTCTACTCCTAGCCGATATTTTACTAAGATAGTAAGTCCTGAATTAATTTTTTAAATGCACATTCTTATTTTATAGAGTTGCAGATAGATCCTTGGATATTTTTGATGAGAGATTACATCCACTCACAGTAAGTGTCAGTTTTATTGAAGTGGTATTTTTCTCTTATACAGTTGTGTTTATTTCATGCTGATTTGCTTTGAAATTAATTACTAGAAGAAAATTACTTCCTCCAGCTCGAAGTCAAATTCATCTTCCTTTAAGTCTTCTTCCCCACGCCATGTTGTGTCTAGTCATTTTCCCGAAGGCGTGTTGTATAAGGGGTTGATGGATATGAACCGAGTTGCACTTTGTGTGAATAGTGAGCAGGTAAGTAAACATACCCAAGTAACAGAAAATGTATCTTTTTAAAGGATGATGTTCCATAGCATCAAACAATATAAATATTTGTAAATAAACCTAATATGATAAGGCCTCTAAGAAGAAAATTAGAAAACTGTTTACATTTTAAACGAATTAAAATGACAAAGTTTTAAAATTCACTTCTCCGGGTGCTCTGTGGCCACACGTGGCTGGCGACTGCTGTACAGGACAGCACATTCTTAGAGCCTTATGGTTACAGGACACTGGAAATGTGTTTTCAAAGTTGACTACAGAAAAGTATGACATATGGTGATCAGCAAGACTTTTGAGCCTAAAAGTATTGGGTTGGCCAAAAAGTTTGTTTGGTTAGTGAATATATTGTTCAATAAAATGCTTGGTGAAAATGAAAACTGTGTCTTTTATTTTTACTTAAAACCAAATGAACTTTTTGGCCAACCCAATAGTTTACATTTGGTTAGAATTCTGTGGGGAGGAACGTGGAAATACATAAATTTTCTGCGGTTGTGCCTGTATTTTTCTTTAATGAATGGTGGTGAGTACTGGATCACTGTGGTATTTTAGGATCCCATTGTTTAGATTTAAAAGACTACAAGACATGTCACCCAATCAGAATTATTTTAAGGGGCACGTGGGCCCAAGTGTGAAGACTGCTATCTTAAGGGTACTTTTAAGTATTTTTCTTCCGTGGATACTTAAATTGCATTTTTTCTCCCTTCAGCGAGAAAAGATTCCAGAGGAATACTTCGAGCATGATCCTGAACACAAATTCATTTACGGATTTGTTCATACTCTTTCTAGTGCCGCACAGCTAACTGCTGAAGGTGCAGTAGTAACTTTGGTAAGATATTTTTTCTTTCATAAAGCATCTGTAGAAATTTCTGTCTTGTACACATGGTATGGTCCTGTTTTTCCCAAATGAAAGTAGGTTCCTGAAACGATCATTAGAACTTTATTCAGAGAAACCTATCAAAAGAAAGTAAAGTATACACATTTGAGCTTTAATCATCATTATGATTTAAAACGTTGCCATTGCTTTTCTCATGACAAAACAATTGCTATTAAAGGCAGCAGGAGAGATTTCTGGTTTCTCCTTCCACACCTGAGGGGACACACGCACGCACAGTGCACACACGCACACACAGACGACGCGTGTGGTGGTGGTGGGGCGGGGCAATCACTGAGCGCTCTGGTCCACAGGCAGAAACAGGTTCCGGGCAGTTTGAAGCTGAGTCCCAGACTGCACTGCCTAGGCAGTTCTGATGTGTGTCCTGACTGAGAACTACTGCCCTCAGTTCTCTGTTCCTTGGATAATGGATAATGGTGTTAACCATCCCTGCTGTCCTCTTATTGCCTGCATGTGAAGTTGCCCAGGACTAGGGTGCCAGTAGGACTTCAGAAGGCTTTACTCTAGTTAGCCTGCTAAGCTACAGCTGTGTAAGGACCTTTTTGTCATCCATTCCTAATTCCTATGGTAAGATTTTATCATTTGAATAATAAATCATATTCAAGTGAGAGGTAGTTGGGATTGTTTTACTCCTCCCTATAGCAAACCTGTAGGGGGGAAAGTCAGCTGCGTGGTCTGCAGGGAAGGAATACTTAGGCCACTCACTGCCTGCTCCTATCAAGGCAGAATTTAGGACAGGAGGCTTGTCCTTTTGAAAAGAGACCCCTCAGTGGGTACTGGATCAGACACAGGCCTTTTCTTGGCGCTACAGGCCACTTGGAGTGCTTAGCACATGCTTGAGAGAGGCAGGAATGGTGCTTGCATATGGAGAGCTAGGAAATGCAGGAAGGAGAGTATTTGGGTTGGAAGAGGGGCATTTCTTTGTAGCCAAGTTAAGCTTGATGTACCTGCGAGACAGCAGAATGGCAGTGTCTAGTAATCATTTGAATATATGGGATTGGAGCATGAATCTGAGCTAGAGGGAGGGAATTAAGTGTAGCTGTTCAAATGCAGAGAAAGTATGTAAAATAAAAAGTGGGTAGAAGATAGATCCTACTAGGGACTGTCAGCACTTAAGGGACAGATCCCCAGAGGAGTGGCTACAGTGGTAGGAAACCCAGCAGAGAACCCTAAGAGACACCAGGAGAGGTTCAAGAAGGAGAGTATGGTCCAAACGCTAAATGCTACCAAGAAGTTGCTCATGTCATAAATACCATGTCACTGAATACCTACTCTGTGTCACTTTTCTACATGTGGGGGGTGGAGGAGAGAACAAGTTGGATAAATAAAGTTCTCGCCTTTATGGAGCAAGTGTGGAAGACGTAAATTTTTTTTTTTTTTTTTTTTTTATCGGAGTACAGTTGATTTACAGTGTTGTGTTAGTTTCAGGTGTATAGCAAAGTATAAGTGTTTTTTTTTAATGAGTGTTTTTTAAAAGATGACTATTTCAAGTGGTGGTAAAAACCATGAAGAGAAAGCAAGGTAAAGGGATAAAGTGATTAGAGGGGCTTACTAGAAAGCTCAGGAAGAGCCTCTTTAAAGAGGTAATGTTTGAACCCAGGACCTGGCTGAACTGAGGAAGATCAGGTACGCTGGCATTACGGGCAGAGGGGACAAGTGCAAGGCTCTGAGACAGGAACTTGTTCTGTGTGTTCAAGGAAAAGCAAGGTGGCCATTGTGATCCGAGCGGGGAATGAGGGAAAGAGCATAGGTGATGAGGTCACGGAAGGACAAGGCCGTACCGCACAGGGCCTCGTAACTTGCAGGCCACGGGAAGAAGGTATTTGTTTGATGGGAAGCCTCTGGCAGATCTGGAGCAGGCGCATAAAGTACTCTTAATTTAAGAGGCTCTCCTGGCTGCTTTGGGGAGAACAGACTGTAGTCTGTTGGGAGGCAGAGAAGTTAGGCAGTGGCAGCGATACAAGTCAGAAGTGACAGACAGAAAAGCGGTCAGGGTACCAGTGATGGTAGAGATAGCAAGAAGTCCTAACAGATTGGAGCAGGATACACTCAAGTGCAGGTTTTTGGTCTCAGCGACTGGGCGTGTGGCAGTGCTCTTTCATTTATGAGGGAAGGCCTGGGGAGTGGAGCTCTGGGACGAAGAGCTCTGGGTTGTTTGTGTGAAGGCACCGGTGACCACGGCAAGAGTAGTCTCTGTAGAGTGGTAGCAGCAGGAGGCTGACTGAAGTGGGTTAAGGAGAGGATGGGAGATGAGGAGCTGGCCTCAGGCCTGAGGACGCCGTCTAGGGGCAGTGGGGGACAGGCTGGGGACATGGAAGCATTCACACTGGAGGAAGCCTCTGACAGAGAGGGAGAAGTTGTTCAAAAGGAGACTAACTGTGGGCACAGTGCTCTGCAGAAGTGAGGTGGGATCAACTTCATTCATAGGAGAGTTAGCTTCAGTGAAAAGAAAGAAATCTCGCTTCCTCCGAGACAGGAGGGCAAGTGGGATAAATGAATATCAGCACGTGTACCAAGTTTGCCAGTACAAAGGTGAGAGGAAGTTGAGAGATTGCCAGTGTCGTTTCAGTGCCTCTGATGAGTCCCATAAAGTAGAGAGTTGAACCTTGCGGGGAGAGTCGTTCTTAGGGTACTAGAGAGTGCTGAGTTCTTTGGGGAATGGGAGCCGAATTTCACTAAGAACATATAATCTCAATACCCGTGTTTGAAAACACAGTAGAGTTTGGAGGGCATGGGCGAATCTGAGCTGTCAATCTGATAACCCTTCAGAGAGTAAACAGACTCTTTCAAACTGGACATTTTTCTTTTTGTCAAATGGCATATACACTCTTCTACAGAGGTAACAACAAATCACAGCTTACCTCTCTAATCTTTGCTCAGCTGTTAACTCCATCCAGTTCTTTGTAGGGTAGACATTTGATACATGTAAAAGAAACCGTGAAATCATCTCACAAACCGGCAGGTTTAGAGGAGCCCCAGGGATACAGACACAGGCAGGTCTTCCCACCTTAAAACCAAAAGAATTGACTAAGCTGCAGATTATGTAAGACAGAAATGAATAATGAAATGATAATGGAGATGTGAAAAATTGGGGCTATGAAAAGGACTACCCTTTGTATGCATGTGTGTTCCTTCAAAAGGCACTAAAATATGGGAATACTTGACAGTTGTAAAGCCCCTTTGTACTGCCTGTCCTGCTGTGCCACGCAGCAGCCACTGGGAGGCTCTCTTGACCACCAGTTTTTATCTTCAAGTTCATGCCACAAAAGGACTGGTGACTGACTCTGAAGAGAAGGTAAAGATGTGCTCAGTCTTACCAGAATTTTACACACTCAAGCGTTATGTAAAATCGCCATGCAACCACCACCAGTCTTGTAGTTAACATTGCACGTGATAGGCACTCAAGCATTTACTGAACAGTTGAAGTCGACACTGGGCTGTATGTGCTGCCCTTGACAAGTGGGAAGGTAATAATACAATGCGTGTCTTTAGAATGCCCTTTGCTGAGATGTCCTTTCATTCCTGTGACCAAAATTGGGTTGGAAATTCACACGGGCAGAGTAGAAATATCAGACTCACAGAAATATCTGACTTACAACTGTGACCTGGCCTCTGGCCTTGGCTTGGCTGAGCAAAGTCTTTGTAGAACCTAGGAATAAAAGGGGTGTCAAAAAGAGATGAAATCTGTCATTCCTAACAATTCTTATCACAGCACTTAAACTGAACGAAAATCAAAGATCAGTGCTCTACTTTTGCAGGTTTACTTAGAAAGGCTTTTAACTTATGCTGAGATCGACATTTGCCCCACTAACTGGAAAAGAATTGTTTTGGGAGCCATTCTTCTTGCCTCCGAGTTTTGGGACGATCGGGCTGTATGGAATGTGGACGACTGCCAGATCCTCAAGGACGTTACAGTTGAGGACATGTGAGTTTGTAAGGTTACCGTGAACTTTCTAACCATTTTCCAATACCTCATTTGCTCTCATAAAGTTTACATTTTTACGAAATGTTACATTTTAAGAAAGGTTACCTTGTGCAGAGAGCTGAAATAGACATAAAATTACAGCCTTCTTTCTATCTAGCTGTAGTATAACAATTTGTATTTCCCCTCATTCATTGGTAGGTCTTGATGTGTTATTGTTGTAATATTCTGCTTGAGAAATTGAAATTATTTTTCTGGTGGTTTTTGCCAAACATTTTACAAGCTCACTACCAGAGCAACATGGTACAGTAAGTAACTTGACAGCTTTCTTAAAGCTGTCTACCAGGTCCAGTCCATTTTTAAGGGGCACATGCCTGGTCTTTGAAGCAAGTGGCCACTGTTAAGGTCTTAGGGCCTCTAGACTACTGACAGGTTATAATTTCAACCTGAGTCACACATTGTGTATTTGCTTTTGCTGGTCTTTTTCTCCTTTTTATCTGAGGTTCTGTTGTTACAGAAACTATGATGTACAGGTAGCCACATATAAAGGTTTCAGATCCCTGTGTTCCTGTCTCCTCCCCTAAAGTCTGCTGAGCTAGGAAACACCTACCTCTCAGGTCGTCCGGGAAGCATCCCTGGGGCCTCACCCAGGGCACTCAGCAAACACAGCGGCACTTTGTGGGGCCTTGAGTTAACTAGGCAGGTTCTCCTCACAGATGGCACGCTCACATTGGCATGAAACGCCAGGCTTCCAATCTGGCTCTGGTGAAGGGCCCCAAGGGTGGGAAGCAGGATGAGCCAGAGAGGTAATTCCAGCAGACTCTCGAAGTGCCCGCTTGACAGTGAACCTGTCTTTGTGGGTGGCATTCAGGAAAATGTGAAAGGACACCTCTTGATTATATTGGACAGCAGAGGCCGATCAAGATGGCAGGCAGGGGCAAGAGTTTGTTTTTGTTACCTTTGCCCCTTACCCTAGATAATTCACAATTACCAAAGTGCATATTTACAGCTGAAGCGAGGAAAGCTGTGACTAAGAGAAGGGACCAGTGACTGTCAGTAGCTGTCAAAGTGGCTTTTGGTGAAAATGCCCACTTTGGTGATCATGTAAACCAGGTGGTCGTGGTGATATTGCTGGTAGCAATCTTAGCAAACAGTGGAACAGCAGATAATGAATTTGAAATGAATAGAAGTACTTTTGGAAGTTGCAGAAACTAAAGTGACGTTGACCAACACTATCATCAGTCTTTGAACTGGTCCCTTGAAGGAAGGAAAATTTGTAATCGTGAACACCATCCCTGCCATGATGGCAGCTGAAATTTTCTCAGAATCTGCAGCTGAGCTGACTGGGGCTCTGGTTCCAGGTACAACATCCGAGAACATGCAGGGAAACGTGTGGGTGTTCATAGACATTGAGCCCAGGAGCATTGGCGGCACTGTCCAGCTATGAAGAAACTAATTCTAAACAACGCTTTTCTGTGTAGAACGGAGAATCACCAGGAGTTATGTTTATAATAGGCTGCTTTTGTTTATGATCTTTGGGAGTTGGAAAGCATTACAACAAAGTGTTTAATACACATTTGTTTCATCCCTCTGCTGTTGACTACTATTTGTAATGGTCTCATTTTGAGTCTGAATTGAAAAATTGCTGTCTATCAGCTTTTCCTTAAAACTTTCTAACATCTCTGTGTCTTGTTAAATATATATTTCCCTTCAAAAGAGTAAGTTAAACTGAGCAGCTGCTGTTCAGACAGTTTGCTGCGCCTGTAAGTGGTAGGCTCTTCAGCCACCTAGCCATTTACAAACAGCAAAAAACACAGAAGATGCATATTCTGTAGGCATAATGCTTTTCTTCAGTGATTAAAGCTCTATTAATAGACATGTTAATCCTATGAAGTACTGTATTTCCACACAATTAAAATGTATTAGTGGAGAAAATATAAAAGGGATAGTGAAGTGCATTTATTCCTGTAGTAAATTAAGTCCTGATTAGCTGATTATCAAAACATTATCTGATTTACATTTCTATAGACTTCTGGCCGTATGAACAGGAAATTAATTTTGGAAGTAGGTTCAGTTAGGTTTAAAGTTCAACAAATGAGAAACCTCATTTCTGCTCATACTCTGCTCTCCATACAGGAGAACATGGAGCATTTGTTGATTTATCCAATGGATAAAATATTAACACTTGAAAACCAAGAAACCAAATGTATTGTAAAATAAGCCACTTGCATGTTTGTTTGGGTATTTATCATTTTTATCTAATCAACTCTCTAAAGTGATTGCTGTGAAAAGTGGTAAGATTTACTCTAACTTTATATTTATTTACTTAAACATTTGGCAAGCAAATGGCTGGATATGGTCATATAGCAGAAGCCTGCTCCCAGCACTCTACTTTCCCACTTCATTGAATTCGCCCTCTGTGGGCGTGTGCAGTCTGTCCTGGCAAGGGGCGGTAGGTCTGAACATTCTGGGCTGCTCTCCTAACACCGGGGGCAACAACTGCTCTATCAGAGGTCGTATCGTAAAGTGGGTTTAGTCTAGCTGAGACATAATCTTACTGCCTTCCTAAGCTTAAAAAGTGCATCCTGTCCTGTCATGGTGACGACAACTCACCCTAGTAAGGTTTTAAGGTGAACAGAAACTTGCATTATGCCCTTTGACACAGCCCCATGCACGGGGTGGGGGTGGGGGTGGGGGGATTCCCTTTCCCATCGAATGTAGCTTATTTATTTATTTACTTGAGATGAATCCTTGTTGCCTCAAGAGTTTTCCCCCCTCAGAGATAATAGCAGTGGCTCTCGATGGATCCATTTGTTGCCGTGGTGATGTGCCCACTCCTTTTGTTGGCTCGTCTCTACTTCAGTAAGCCCCTTCCTGTCATCAGCCCGGTGAAAATGTCTGCAAGTTCTTCAGAGCTAATAAACAGCATACATCATTCCTTTCAACTGATCACTAGAGCGGGGCCTCGTGAGTGAGTGTGGAGCATGAATCGTACAGCTGCACTAATGGAACTCTGAAGAATGAGCCCCTGAGTCAGCAGCATGAGTGCATAAGAGGGCCATGACCTCTTCCCCCTTGTCCCAGACTCAAAGTGCTGGGACGCAGAAAGGACCACAAATAGCTGTACCTTGTTTGCACATTAGGGTATTAATCCAGCTGGGTAGCCATTATTGGTTTCAAAACAGTATTTAGAGCCATCCTAGTAGCTCAGAATGGTATTTTTGAAGATAGCCCAGTTGACTAAAATTGTCCTGTGTTGGTTTTGTCTTCTCCTCCTCCCCCAGGAATGAGATGGAAAGGCACTTCGTGGAGCTACTTCAGTTTAATATTAATGTTCCTTTCAGTGTGTATGCCAAATACTACTTTGACCTTCGCTCCTTAGCAGATGACAACAACCTGAATGTTCTATTCACTCCTCTTAGCAAAGAAAGAGCACAGAACTTAGAGGTAAGGCTGTGAAATCACTAACTGGGGTTTTCTGTCAGCCACCGAAGCCACACCTGTAGCTAAATTATATTAAGCAGTGATTAGGAAAATGGAAAGCTGTTAACAGTTTGAAGAGCTTATTGACCCGTTGGCATCATATTTCCTGTGTCTTTTATGGTTTATACAGGGATCCCACATTATAAAAAAAAAAATTGTCTCTTCTGTAACCATAATTCAGAATACTTTCAATCATATTTAATCTGTTCTTAATGGTTTTCCATTTGAACCTCTACACTTACATATAACCATACATGAATAATTTCTTAAAATTGTATCCCTAATCAGATGTACCTACAGAATCTACTTACCACTCTTAACTGTCTGTTTTTTTTTTAATAATTGATGTTTTGGACTATTTCTACTGTCTTGATATTTTTAATAAATAAATAAATGTATTTATTTATTTATGGCTGCATTGGGTCTTCGCTGCTGCACGCGGGCTTTCTCTAGCTGCGGCGGGCGGGGGCTGCTCTTCATTGCGGTGCGCAGGCTTCTCATTGCAGTGGCTGCCCTTGTTGCAGAGCACGGGCTCTAGAGCGCAGGGTCAGTAGTTGTGGCGCACGGGCTTAGTTGCTCCTCGGCATGTGGGATCTTCCCGGACCAGGGCCCAAATCCGTGTCCCCTGCATTGGCAGGCGGATTCTTAACCACTGCGCCAGCAGGGAATTCCCTCTTAACTGTTTTTTACTCAGCTTGCAGTTCGTGTGTGTGTGTGTGTGTATGTGTGTGTGTGTGTGTGTGTGTGTGTATCACAGTTCAGTCCCATGAGTTTATTAGACAAAGCATCCGTGGCTAACCTGAGAGACCTATACTTGGAAGGTATAATGTGGATTCAGATACTGGATGTAGAAAGTACATGAGTTTTTAATATAAATGGTAACGTACATGGAACAACGTAATACTTATGGCTTATGATTTTTGGTGGGTATACAGCAAAATTCACAACTGAAATGAACACATTTAAAATTGATACTTTCTGTGGTACCTTGGTGGTACTTTAGAATAAGATGTTTTTCTACCATAATTTATGTGCAAGTGAAATAGCACCTTTCAGCGCTTGTCATTAGACCTCTCCTACCTTCAGCACATACCTACCTGATTAAAATTTTCTTAGAGTATGTAATAACTAATGAAAACTGAAGAGAAGTTGAATAGCTGAGTAAACACTGATTTTGCCCAAGTGTATGTCCATTACGTTTAAGGATCACGTGTGTAGGTAACAGATGATATTGCTATTAGGAGCCTATCATTAGGAACCCAATTTTTAAGTAACTCTAAGTTATTAGGGCAAGTTACCCCTTGCCCCAGCAATCTAATCATAGCCCTTAAAGGTTATTACCTTAGGGAACTGTCAGTTAGTGTAGATATCAGCTATCCAAAGTAGCAGTAACTATGAACTTATCTAAACGAATGGAGATGTGTGGCTTATCAATGATGCTTTTTTTGTTTTTTTAAGGTCCGAACATTTTTTTCCCCCCTAATTATACCTATGTTCTACCTGATTGACTTTCCTAGGCCATTTCCAGATTGTGTGACGACAAATACAAAGACGTGTGTAGAGCTGCTATGAGAAGGTCTTTCAGCGCTGATCATTTCATTGGTATTCGGCGCTCCAGTGCCATCCTCTCTTAAGGGAGAAGTGAGGGGTTGTAACATCATAAACCCCTCGAAACAAAGACTGGAGAAATATCACCTCTCCTGCTCAGAAACCAGCAAAGTTAGTATTTTCACCTTAAAGAAAGACATTGAATTCAAGAGACTCATGGACAAGCGAAGATTATGCTCATAGGAAAGAACGGGACCTCGTCAATGTAACACGCTCTTCTGTCCTTTTTATTGTAAACAGAGTTACAAAAACCACTCCAAAGCTAAAAGCTCCCAATCCACGCACAGATATCTGCTCCCAATCCACGCACAGATATCTGATAGCTGTGAGCTATGTGACGTTTTTTAATTAATAGTTTAAATTTTTAGACTTTAAAGACACTAGCTATATAACTTCTATGTTTTTCTTACCTCACTGTCCCATACTGCTGCATATTCCTTTAGAATCAGTGCAGTATTACCATCAAAAAATGGGACTCCAAAAAAAAAAAAAAGTAAAAAAACAAAAAAAGAAAAAAAAACAAAAAAACAAAAAAAAAACAAAAAAGAAAAAAAAACAAAAAAAAACAAAAAAGAAAAAAAACACAAAAAAAAAAACAAAAAAAAAACATGGGACTCCTAACAACTCATAAAGCCAAACTTCGGAACAGACTGTTGTAGCATCGTTAGGTTTTGCAGGGTTCTTCCTCCCTACTATATCATTGAAGCTGCTAGTCATTATTGGCAATCAATTTAAACCAAAAAGCTGCTGAATAACACATGTCATCCAAATTCTTTGCAGGCAGTACTTATTAGCATATTAGCATGTTTGCGATCATAAACAGAGAAAGTAGGTTATTTCCTTCTATTGGGTCCGTGCTGCATTTCTTGTTAACTATAATGGTGCTTCTGATTTTGTGATGATTTTCCTCTTTGTTATGTACTTGTGTTAAAGGATATTTTCATAATTCCAGCCAACATGGTGGTCCAGTAATTAACAAGCCGGTGATGAAATAGAAGGTGTCCCAAAAGTCTTAGAACAATTTTAAGCTTTAATATAGTGTGCTTGGATACTCCAGAACAGTGTCGCAGAAGTATAAATGCTAGACTGGCAAAACATCACTTGAAACTTTAATCGAATTTCTTCTAAACTCATTTACTTTTGTACATTTTAAACATTAAGCTTTTATTTTTTTATTTTTTATTTTTTTAAATGAATTAATTTATTTAATGGCGTGTTGGGTCGTTTCTGTGTGAGGGCTTTCTCTAGTTGTGGCAAGCGGGGGCCACTCTTCATCGCGGTGCGCGGGCCTCTCACTGTCGCAGGCTCTCTTGTTGGGGACACAGGTTCGAGCCCTGGCTTGGGAAGGCCCGTGAGCCACAATTACTGAGCCTGCGCGTCTGGAGCCTGTGCTCCGCAACAAGAGAGGCCGCGATAATGAGAGGCCCGCGCACCGCGATGAAGAGTGGCCCCCGCTTGCCACAACTAGAGAAAGCCCTCGCACAGAAACGAAGACCCAACACAGCCATAAATAAATAAATACATAAATTTTAAAAAATAAAAAAATAAAACAATAAACGCTTAACGTTTAAAATTTACAAAACTAAATGAGTTTAGAAGAAATTCGATTAAACTTTCAAATGATGTTTCGTAAGTTTGTGGCATTTATACTTCTACAAGTATCAAAGCTTAAAATTGCACTAAGACTTGAGGGGATACCTCCCCTCCTCTTTTTAAAATAGTCCTTTGCAAGGCTGGGCTGCTTACCTGCTTGATCACCTAAGTTTCTTTTTTCTAGATTTGGTGAAGGAATTATGAACAACAGTGTTAATTCACATGTAATAAATTGAAAAGAACTGGACCCTAGTAGTAGTGACAGGAGAGTAAGTGATACGAAACAGCTTTTCTATCCTGTGTGTTAACCTGGCTGTAGGTGTCTCACTTCAAGTTCTATGTAAGAGGAAACATATAAACCTTAGGAACCCTTACCTCAGGCTTTAAAAGGCAGGGAGGTCCAGTAATCAGTCTTTTTGGAGATTGGTAACGATGTCACCTAAACTTGAAATATTAAAAAAAAAAAAAAAAAAAAAGTGTTCTCAACTATGTGAAATCTTTCTCCTCCTACCTTCTCAAATGTAATCCTAGGAATTTTGCCTGTAAACAAAGCATTTCTGGGCCAGAAGTACTTTCTCTCTTTATAGCAAGGCTTCACATTATACTGAGTGCTGCAGGTTCCATCATTTTTAAGGGACAGAGACATAAATGATAAATTATGGTATATAAAATACTACAATCTACCACCTCAAAAAATATTGTTTATGGAGTTTGGAGCTTGGAAATTCAAGTACTGATTGCAGTTTTATTTTGAAAAGAATGCTACAACTTATGTGGTTTTTCTTCCTCATGTTTATATTAAAAGAAAAGCTAATAAACTCTGTTTTAATTAAAATATATGGCTACTGTGTTTGTAACACTTCTCACTGTTCACATAACATTACAACTCTGCCTAACTCAAATGTTTTCAGTCAGCTCTGATAGTCGGGCCTTAAAGCATTTTCCAACTAACCATTCATAAGTTGTTTTGACCCCTGCCTTTAGTTAAGATGTAGACATTTATTTCTTCAGCTTACGCTCTTTTCAACCTGAAGATAATCTAGTCCACTTAAAATCACTGGCTACAGTGCTCAGTGGCATAATGCATTAGATGGCATTTTTGAATTGTTTGTTATGGTGCCAAGATGGAAATGCACATTGAAAGATAAAAGTAGGTAAATCCACAGAGAAAGGAATTACAGGAATACTGTAGAATCAGAACTTGTTGTTTGAGGGTTTCAAGCAATTGAACAGGAAAGAAAATGGAAGAACAGGAAGCAGTAGAATTGTGGTTGCTGTTAAGAGGGTGACTTTTAAACAAGCCACGTAATTTGACTTTAACATGCTATTTCACTTAACATTCAGTTGGAAATATACCAGATCTCTCAAGTTTCTTTTAGACCCTAGCCACTGCACTTGAGCAATATTCCATCAGTCCTGATAGTATTGCCGTAGTATTTCCTCCACCTTAGTTACCTTCCTAAGGTCACATCTTTAACTTTGTTCTTGTTAAGTTGCTGATGAGGAGAAATGATCTGATTTAGTACAGAAGGGAAAAAAAATCGATCACAAGTCACTGTTTATATCAATAGTTTGCACCGCGTAGTAATATGCCAGTTACTAAGCAGAAATGCTGACATATCTCGAGTGGTCGAAGGTTTGAAAAAAAAAAAATTGGGGGTAGGAACATTGGGCATGACTGTAGCTTCAAGAACAAGTTGGTAGAATAAGGGGAATCGCTAAAAATTGCTTTTCCCCTTCAGCTTTAATTCTAGAGGCAATACAGCCATTTTAATAAATGGGAAATTGAGGCAACTTAAGGTAAAAATTTAAACATCACAAAGTAGGTTCTCCAACAAATATGGGGCATGGAAACTAGTTATTAATAGGGTGGCAACTATGGCATGTTTTTCCAGATTTTTATACCGAGGAAGGGTTTGTTCCCTAAAGTAGTAAGACTATAAAAGAATATCTGACTACCTGAACTCAAATTTTATTTTTTCGCTTTTTAAGAAAAATTATTTTTCTCTATTGGAATACTGACATCTGTGCAATTTTAACTCTGGTATACCGTGAACTGAACTTTATTCTTTACAAGGAAAAGACAAAAGTTTGAAATGTATGTTTGAACCAAATTAAATTGCCATTTTTGTATGTTAAATTCATGTGGTTGACCCTAAGACAACTTCTTAGGGCCCAGTGTTTCTGGTTAAGAGAAATTTTTTCCACCCTGTATCAGATTCCATCATGACCCTATGCTTTCACATTTACTCCTAATGTACCCTGTATGCCCATTCTTGAAATTCAACAGCACTAAATCCTAGTTTTACAACAGGTCAAATTTCATTTCTTAGTTTTCCCATTCTATAAAATATACCATTCCTTGATTTTTGAAAAATGCTGAAGCCAGTATTTACTGGAAAACAATTCACTCTGTATTCAGGTTATGCAATGTTTTTGGAAATGTTTACCTATAGCGTGTAGGTTAGCTAAAATCTTTCATCACCCAAGACTTCTCTCTAACCACATGTAAAATGACTACGACTGTTCCCTCACCCAGAAGCCGCATTCTTGAGTATAGAGCTATTTGGTAAAGCACTTGACAGCTGGTAGGGGCTCTCCCAGGGGTAAGTGCTAATTTCTATGCAGAATCTGTAGATTACACCCAGCATCTATCAAGTTAAGGATTAGATCACCTAAAATCTTAACTGTTAGCCACTCACCAGCCTGGCCAGCCTGACACCGTGCCAGCAAGAATACAAAAGATCTAGGAGCCCTTCAGAGACACCTGGTCCCTTGTACACAGGTGCAATCTGTTTGGCTTCTGAGGCAATTTCCACTAGTCCGTTTTAAATGGGTTTGGCAGATGACATAACATGTACTTCATGTGAAAGAAATGTTATGAATACCAGTTTATGGTTTAGGATCGCTAACATGCAGAAAGAACCAGGAAAGTGAAGTAGTATAGAAATTAAGAGAAATCCAGAGTCAAATGAAAAGAGGTGAATGTTCTTTAAAGAAAAAAAAAAAAAAAAAAAAGGAACAGGTTAGGTGATTACTTAACTGCTGTGAGGGCAGCTAAATAATTTGAATGTGATTAGAGAAAGTCAGTGACAGCCTCAGAACCTAAGGTCCTCAAGAATATGTCGATCTCTACTTCAAGACCTCAAATTACTCTGCTAGCTTTTTCTTACAACATCTATTCCTTCATCTTACCGTTCTCAATTCTACTGACCTTTACTTCTAGCTCCCCAGATGGTGGCCCTTTATCTCCTCACTGTGGGAACCGACTCTTCCAAACGCAGGGCATCAGTGTTTTGTCCACCTCCCACTGCCCTCTCTCAACAAGGTCATCTCAGCTTCACCCTTTGACTCTCTGCTCGTGTCCAATGTGGCAGTGCTTGATGTTGGTTACTACTATGAGCCATTTCTAAAACACTATCACCAGGTTCCAGGAAATACAGGATTTCTATGGCTCACGGGCTAACTGGCCCCTTGTAATCCCCTTTAATCAACTACTTGAGCCCTCCTGTGTTCCCACAAAGTAGTTGTTCCCAATTTGCTGCGCTCACTCCCCTGATCTGCCCACATCCCTAGATGTATCTCCTCAGGCTAGGCAGCAACCCCACCTTCCAAACTCCAAAACTCATTTCATCTGGCATTAGGAATAGATGCCTCACTTCTTAAGGTAACCCCTCTCATCTAAGGGAGAGGATTCCATCCCAACTCTTCAAATCAAATTTCTATATCCAACACCCCCACCACCAGGATGGTGGTGAGGATGGGGCAATTTGACCTTCCTCAGCCCTTGACATGTCCTAGTGTTTCTCAAGATGTGGTCTCCAGACCACCTGCCTCTCATGGGCTGAAAGTCCCTGTAAGAAATGAAGCTTCTCTAAATGCAACGCGGAATCCTAGAACAGATAAAGAACATCAGTGGAAAATCTGGTGAAATCCAAATGAAGTCTGGAGTTAACAGTAGTGCGTTAATGTTGACTTCTTAGTTTAACAAATGTGCTATGATAATATGTTAATATTAGGGCAAAACGGATATATCTTTGCAACTTTTCTGTAAACCTAAAATCATTCTAAAAGTTTACTAAAACAGAACAAAAAGACCTAATTCTTGGATCCCAAATTCATCTCAATTCCTGGAGCTGAAGCCTGGGAATCTACATTTCTAATAGGAAGCCCAAATGATTCTTATGCAGACACAAATTTGAAAACTAGTCTTTCAATTCCCTTTCCATTCCATGCCTGAATGGCTGCTTCCTCCTTGTTTTACTTACCTTAACCTGATTTCATCTTTTAGATCCTCTCAACCCTAAAATATAAGTACTATCATTATCCCCCTTTCACAGATGAGAAAGTATAAGATGCAGTACACAAACGAAGTACTAAGAGCTTAAGTAATTTGTTCAGGATCAACAGCCCATGAATGATGGAGCTGGGAGTTGAATCCCTAATCAGTCTAGCTCCCAAATCTATGCACAGAACCATTCTACTTCCTCTCATTCTGTTGCACGTAAGAGCTCTGTAACTAAATCACTAAAAGAAGCATTATTACCTATTTCTCCAACTTCCTAAGTCCAACAGTGCCCCCCTTTTCCACTGGGGGGAATGAACAATGAGAAAGCATTGGGAAGATGTGCCAACTAGAGACCTGGACGGGTAAGGCACAGTGGCTCTTGCACCAGGATCCAGCTCAACTGCTGTATTCTCTGTTCTCCCAAATGCCCTAACATGTACCAATCTAATAATGCTCATAGTACTCACTTTGATGCTAAATTAATTATCTCAGGTTTACTAAGCATCTGTCCAGATTGTCAGGGAAGTGCCAACTCTAAATCAATTGACAGTTGGCCCTCCGTATCCACAGGTTCTGCATCAGTGGATTCAACCAACCATGGACTGAAAATACTTAGGGAAAAAAATTTCAGAAAGTTACAGAAAGCAAAACTTGAATTTGCTGCACACCACCAACCATTTGCATTATATTTACAACTACTTACTTAGGATTTGTATTTGGTGTTATAAGTAATCTAGACATGACTTAAAGTATAAAGGAGGGTGCGGGGGAAGATGGGAGGATTGTGCGTAGGTTATATGTAAATACTGCACCGTTTTCTATAAGGGACTTGAGCATCCATGGATTTTGGTATGGGGTGGCACGGGGGGGAGGGAGACTACTGGAACCAATGACCCACAAATACAGAGGGAGAACCATATATCCTCTTATCTTAGCTGGGTTCCCTGACTTGTATTTAGACCTTAATACAAAGTTGTGGATCTAACTGCTGAATGATGAAGTTTTGGGAGTTTCTGACTGCAAACCAGACACACACAACAACAGCAGCACTTCTATCCAAATTGCTTCAGTACAGAGTATAGATGGAGGGTTGATAAAATAGAACACAATCTCAGGTAATGTCTCTGTTCTTATGTGTATTTTCCTTCATTTCTTCAAGTGAATCATGAAACAATCACAGGATCAGCAGGAGAAACCTATGAAGTATATTCATTCAGGTAAAACATGTTTTCATTAGTTCTCCTTCTGGTGATTGGAATTTCTTTGATTTTATTATCAATAAAAACGTTGCCACTTATATTCAAAGTACATCCGAGAAATCTGATCATGAAGTTAGAATGCACATACCTCCTTCAGATACTCTTAGAAAACAGTGTCTCTCCATGAAAGCATGAGAAAACTACTTGTACAGCATCTTATTTGCTTTACCATTGCTTTAATGCACTTTAAAATTTAGCTACATTAATTGGGAACAAAGAAACAAAAATAGACATTTCTTTGTTTTTCATAAATAACTACTCTCCATATTTGATAAAAATCTCAAAGCATTATTTTAACTTCCCACAAGTATAATACATACAATTTTTTTTTTCTGAAATAATAAGGTCAGCAAATTAAGTATCTTGGCACTAATATAACCACATACAACTGCTATTCTACTGACTTCCAGGAACAAAACAAAAACAGAAAACTTCTTATCAAGATGCTCTGGGTTTCCTTTTGCTAGTGTTAGGGATCCGGAATTATAATCATCTGCCAGTAATAATTTTATAGATTCTAGTTGATTGTCTACAAATAAAATATCGCTGGCTCTGCTTTGTGAGTTCTGGATTTGACATGACACTAACAATACCGCATGGGACAGGCACTATACACACATGGAAATCAGGAAAAGTACTGAATGCCCTGGACTCGAACTACTGACTCAGTATGTGCCTCACTTGGCTCAGTAATAAATTCACCTGCACCAAACCCGTATCAAAAGTCACTAAATCTCTCATATATATAATATATATTATTTATATACACACCCACAACACATACACACTATACATACAGTTTGTAACAACATGAAGTAATATTGTCTTCAAATGATGTACCACAGACTGAAATAAATCCTGTAATTGTCATCAAGCTGCTAGAAGCTTTTGAGAGTTCTGAGCCAGGTTACTTAGTTACTTTCATCCTGCCTACCCTTCATTCACCCTGCTTTAATGTCTTGGTAGCTTTTTCTTTCAAAACCACCCTCCTCGACCCAGGCGTATTTCTTTCCCAGGATCCCTTGATCGGACTTTGGAGGCAAGAGAGGGCATGCAGGGGGAGCAGGAAATCCTCAGCCACTGTACCTCACACCTGCCTAGATTTGTGATGTTCTCTGTCCTGTTGGCCACATTCGGTGTTAGAAAGCAGTTATTCAAGGCTTTGTCCCTCCTACCCCCCTTGGTCTTTCTGTAGAGCACAAAAGTGAAAGAAGCCTCTTTAGCAGGGGTAGCAGTTCATTAAAATATACAACTACATTTCCTAGCTCTGGGGTTCCCATTCTGTACTTGAGACTGCAGGTCGCGGATGCTGTTATTAAGGTGCGGTGTGGGCTCCATGAGGTTTTCTCCTGGCAGCCGGTGTCGGGATTAGTGCAGCCCTAGCCCAGGAGGAAACGGCCTAATGAATACCAACTTGGAAACAGTGGTGTCAGCACGTTATTTAAGCTTGTACATTGCTCACAATTACACACAATACACACACAGGCTTATCACTGGAAATGACTACGAGAAAACATGACAAAGGTTTGCAAGGATAAACCAATAAGGCACCAAGAATACTTATTTTCAGCCAATTTAGACAACTTCAAAGTGTGAGGTTAATAATATAAATTAAAATGACTTCCTAAGTCTTATCAACTGATTTACTGAGAGGTCACATATTAGTTCCTTCTAAATCTTTACCCCCTAATCTGTGATGGGAGACGTTGCTTACAATTGAACCATGAAAGGGACAGCCCAAAAGCTGTACATGTGAAACTAAACTGGGCCTTAAATCCTCACTAAAATCACAGAGCTGGCTGTGAAGAAGCTGCTAAATCACCCCACAACCTTCCAGTTTATAATTGTTTTCATGAGTGTGGATTGTTTGCCTAATAAAAATAAAAATCAGAAGAAAACAGCATATGAGATGGAAATAGGGGGCGACCATAAATAGATGGGCTTCTCTGCCCTGGGTAGCGGGAGGGGTGGCTGAGGTAAGACTTGAGGGAAGCAGGTGGGCTTCATCTTTGAGGGAAGGGAGGGGGAGAGCAGCGGTGAGAACAGAGGCTGAAAACAGAGGCAGCTCTGAGAGTTGGCCTGGACCTAGACCTCCAAATGCATTACCTGTATTGCCTTTCCTTGGCTTAGTATCCTTTGTCTTAACTGTCTTTTTTTTTTTTTTTTAAAGTAAATTGGTTGTTCTTTTTAGGTTTGGTATGTTGCCAAAATGAAAAATAGTTGTTTTAACAGGAAGAATTAAATCACTTCAACCACATCATCCCACAACTTTTAGATACATTCTGCATCATCTTTACACTCCTCCACAAAAAAAAAAAAAAAAAGGAAGAGGAAAAACCCAAATTAGGCACAATGACCTAAGGCAGCAGAATAATCTTTGTACTTTCTGGGAAGAAATGTTAACTGAGGGAAGAGGTCAAGGTGATCAGAAAAGTTCCTCATTTGAAAAACAAGAGAGGAACTGGCCCTCAGGCAGGGGATCTATTTCAAGGTTCTAAGAAGCTTCTGAACAAGTAGAGGAATTAGATGTGCAAAAAGTTCTGTAGCTCGGTGTACAAGGTTTTGTCGAATATACTGAAATTTTGATTCAGAGGATGAGTGTGTAAGAGCAGTGCATTTTTATAAACGTGAATAGCTTCTGAAAGTCCATGAAAACTATAACACCAGGCTTCTTTCCACCAGCAAAGTGCTTAAATACACTATGGAAACTATACACTTGTTTACTTAATATCCATAATGTAAAAACTGACCTGGGCTTAAATCTGACTTTTCCAACTTTGGTATAAATGAAGCGCAAATCCCTACACTTGCTGTTTTTCTAGGGAGACATCCTCTAATTTTAATTGTTTTTGCCATTTTAGCTTCTTAAATTTAGTCCCCACTCAGTCCTGGTCACTGGTATTCTGCTGGCCAATGCACTGTCACCCCCTTCCCCAGTAATGGCCTCACACTCTTCTTGAATGAATGGTTAAATAGATTAGGAAAGCAAACAGAATTTTTAACAGTAAAGTATGTATGCGTGGTGTGTGTACGTGTGTATTCATCAATACATAGACTTTAATATATAAATGAGGGAATGGTTCAACAGATTAGAAAAGCAAACAGAATTCTCTAACAGTAAAGTGTGTGCTCATCACTATATAGGCTTTCTCAGAAGAGGAGGAAGAGAAAAATATATTGAGGTGAGGCGGGGGGGAAACAGCTTTCCTTTTGCTACACTGATCCATGTTTTAAAAGCTTATGCAAGGGTGTTATGGGTCTCATTTGTTTTCAGAGGCCGCAGAGGGCAGTGTCTCGATGCTTTTGGAATATCTGGCTGTAATCTAGTCCAAAGTCCAGGGACACTTATTTTCCCCCATCGCTGCCAGTGTGTATTCACAGGACTGCATGGTGCGCGCCCGCCGCCGCGTCCCGCCCGCCGCTCTTCTCCTCCCCTGCAGGGGGATCCGCGCTCCAGCGGACTCCTGGGGGCGGTGGCGGTTCTCCCGGGACGCGCCGGGCTCCGCTCCTCCCCCGCGCCCTAGCACCCTTTGGCCCACCTCCGGCGGGTATTGAACTGCGCGCGGCGGCGGCGGCGGCGCTGGCCGCAGTGGAGTCACGGCCTCGGGCTGACTGGCCTCTCCCGCCCAGCCTGGGTCACCTGCTTCTAATGCCCGCCGGGAGGCTCCGCCCCGGCCCCGCCCCTTACAAAGAGGGTTTGAATTGTTTCCCGCTCCCCCCACCCCTTCCTTCTACTGGAAGAAGGCGGCAAAAAGGCAGGAGGGCCTGAGTTCTTGAGGGACTCAGGACTGCACTTTAGGGCTGAGTCGTTCTTGTGTCCTGGATCCCACTTACACAGACTGCGAGACAAAATTGCAGAATAGCCCTCTTCCTCCTGCTTATCAACAAGACTTTGTGAGAAATAATGAGGAATACGTGTATTAATCCCAGCCTCAAAGTTAAAAGAAATAAATATAAATCTCTTCACAAACATTAAAACCGTTAATAAATATGTTTAAAATGTACTTTACCTCTTTCCTTCCCTGGGATTCTACAGGTGCTTATATTTTTTTGGTTTTTTGGGAACTACTTGGCACTCAGTGTCGGCAAACATCCCAGGGTTGAAAGTAGTGGGAGTTGAAAAGCTATGGAATAGCAATCAAAAAGAAAGGGAAACCCTCAGTGGAAAGTATGCACAGATTGTGAACATGCCAAGAGAGGCTGCCTCATTCTGTGGCCTGGATGCAACATGTGTATTATTGGGGATGGACAAGTGTTGGCTAATAATAAAAATTATTTGAAGTTGGAGAATGTTAATCACTCATGCTGGAATTGAACCAGAATACATGTGTTATTTCACTTGGTTCTGACTCAAAGGATGTTATCTCCTAGTCTGTAAACCTCTCCCTTCTTAATCAACAGGGAGATGTTATTTTTGCTTGGAGATCTCTAATAATAGTAGTAATAATAGCGGGAAAACTTGGCCAAAAGAAACGTATTTTGCATTGTATAGCTTTTTGTATCATTTGAATTTTTGCTTTTCTGCACATAGTATTTCACTTTAAAGGCAGTTTAAAATATGCTGTTTAACATGTATTAGGCAGGGTGCTACATAATTCATTTCAGTTAGCTCATTTGATCCTCACAACAATCAGATGGAACTGGCATCATAATGGCTTCCTTGAAGTTGCATGTTTAGTCCATGGAAAGGACAGAAATCACAATTTTCTTCTGAGTCATAGTTATTGTTTAACAAACTGGAAAACACTGAATTATTTTTAAAGATGCAATTTTTAAGCAACTAGAACATTGCCAGGCATTCTTAGCTATTAATTCACTCATCTATCCTTCCATCTAGCCAGCCATCCATCCATCCATCCAAAAACACCAAATTTCTGACTTGAAGACACTACTGTTATATTAAACGTGTTGCTACAAAGTGGAATTCATGAGGTTCAACTTAAATTATTGTCCAAGGTGTACTTATTAATTGATGAAAATACGGAGGATCATGCCAAACATTCCATCCAGTAAGACTGTGACATTTTGAAAGTTTTGAAGTATTGGTTTTGGATTTTGTAATCAGAGAATAGTTATTGCATTTCTAATCTTACTATACTTGTATTGATTATACATATTGAGACACTTGAGAGTTCAATGCTATAGGAATGACTGGACAGGTAGCCTCTGTATACTCTTCAGTATCTTGATAATCAAGCCTGGAACAGTGTGCTGCCCATAGATGCCTTTGGTAAATATTTGTGAAATAAATGGATGAATAAATGGCAACTGAGATTAACTTTTTAAACTTTAGCAAGTGGCACTGAATCCTTGGATAAAGCTTACCTTATGAGCTATATATATCTCTGAGGTTGACCCTACCCTGTTAAATGCAGCATGAGTCCAAACCTTGGCTCTTCCTTTACTAGCTGCCACTTTGGACAAGTCACACGACAGCTCCAGGTCCTCTTTCCTCATCTGTAAAGTGGAGTTACCCCTCATAGAGTTGTAGTGAGGGGTAAATGAATTTATATGGTGAAGAGCTTAAAACCATGTCTAGCACCTCATAACTCTATTTAAGTCTGTTATTAGTTTCTACTGGGTTCATGCTATTTTTCTGTTTTCCCACTCTATTTTCTTTTGTGTATCACTTTAATAATGGGGAAGAAGTTACATTTTTTAGATGTACAGGCATACCTCAGAGATATTGTGGGTTTGCTTCCAGACCACTGCAATAAAGGAAATATCACAATAAAGTGAGTCACATGGATTTTTTGGTTTTCCAGTAATGTCTATAAAACTTATGTTTACACTATTCTTCAGTCTATTAAGTGTGCAAGAGCATTCTGTCTTTAAAAAAAGTACATATTTTAATTTAAAAATACTTTATTTCTCAAAAATGCTAACCATCATCTGACAACTCAGGGTTGTCACAAACCTTCAATTTGTGAAAAAGCAAAGTCTGCAAAGCGCAATCAAATGAGGTATGCCTGTACTTTATGTCTGAGCACACTCCCAGCTGTCACCAGCTATCTCTAGCATTTAGATATTAGCTAGATTTTATGCCAAAGCAGGGATCATTTCACTTGCCCTGGATCAAAGTGCGTACACCTGACATCAGCAACCAGCCCGCAAGTGTGCGAGTGTGCACAGGGCTGGCACAGGACAGACACCCACAAGCCAACTTGAAATCCCTCACAGGTATTTCCAGACTAGCTTTTTCCATGTCCTAGAGCATTTCTGATAACTCCTCTTCTCGTCAGATCAGACACCTCTAGATGAGAAACCCAGACACTAATCAGAGGATTAACATGATGAGTCATTTATCCAGGTTCATAATAAGAATGCCTTGTTCACATTATAAGTGGAATCATTCAACTGTAATCTTTAGTCCTCTCCCCTCCTCCACTGTGGTGGCGATTATAGAAAAGTAAGAGCTTCTTTCTTCTTTCCCAGAGGCGATGGAAGCGCTAATCTTTCCCACCCTCAGCAATGGCTCTCAGCTGCACATTACAATCACCTGGGGAGCCTTAAGATCTACTGATGCTTGGGCCCTACTGAATCAGAATCTCTGGCTGACGGACCCAGACATTGTTTCTTGGTTTCGTTTTATTTGTTTCTTTTTGTTGCCCTTTTGTTTTTAGCTCTCCAGGTGATCCTGATTTTCAGCTAGGGTCGAGAGCCACTGACATAGATGGTTTTGTTATTTCCTCAGCACAGCCCCAAACTTGGGCCTAGCTGGATCTTCTGCAGAAAAGGGTTAATCACATCATGATGTAAAATGGAACACCTCGGAAGAAAGTATAGAGAAGTACGTTCTAGTCTAACTGCATGTGAGTCTGTTTGGGCTGAAGGAAAGTACATGTATATGAAGTAAAAAATATGTAACAGAATTGTGGTACAGTGATGGCACAGTCAACAACAATGGTGGCCGTAACAGTAACTGATGGGTATTGGGCATTTCCAATGTGCATGCACTGTGCTAAGCATTTTACATATATAATCTCTTTTACTCCCAAGAATCCTGTGAGGTTGATATTATCAACCCCATTTTATAGATTAAGAATCTGAGGTTCAGAAAGTAACTTGCTACACAACGGCACACACCTTCCAACTTGGGTTTTCCTCGCTCCAAAGGCTATGCTGCCATTGATTGCAGGCCTCGTTGTAGGCCCAGCAGTAGAGGGTCCTGAAAACCACCAGATGGTAACTCTTGAGATAAGCAACTTCCCTTGTTCCTTATCATCCTTTTCCTGGGGATCAGGTCAAATTTTCAATTCTGGTGTGGCCTCTTGTGTGGGGGACTAAAGTACGGAAAAGCTGAGGGCTCTGGATTCATCTAGAATCCAGTATAAGTCTAGAGCCACTTGTTCTTTGGGCTTTGCCGACCAGGCATGAGGTGGGGCACCCTTTAGACTAGATTTCAGGACCTGTCTGGTATCTTGGCAGAGGGAGCTTCAGTTCGGTAAATATTGATGCTGCACATGCTGTGAGCCAAACACTGGTGCCAGGGGTGCAAAGATAAAGAGGCATGGGCTTACCAGGCAGGACGTGGTGGGAGCACAGAGGAAGCACCTGGCCCAACCTGGTGGCTCAGGGAAGACCCAGGCTGTGCCTGGAAGGCTGAATATGAATTAGGTGATCTATGAGTCAGGGTTTAGTACAGGAAGAAACCACTCTAGGTGTTTCAAACAGAGAAATATTTAATACTGAGAATCAAACAGAGGCTTACAAAATTGATGAGCTGGAGGGGCAGAAGTCAGGGGGGTACCGCTGGGCTATTGAGTTCATGGGCCTACCACAGTAGCTATGTTCCAGAAGTTGGGATGGTGCTGCAGCAAGGGCGCTTCACACCCATGAAACTGGTGACTAGACACTGAAACAGGACATGGAGTCCAACAGCATTAAATGCCTCTTAACATTATTGCTCAAACCTTGCTGGCCAACAGCAACAGCAACAGAATGATGCCTTCTCCTTGCATCTGCCTCCAAATCTTACACAAGTGCACCTGATTGACTGAACTTATTTCAGATCAAGACCCTAGCTGCAAGGGAGTCTGAAAAAAGTAGTTTGGCAGTTCGCCATCTCTTCAAGCAAATTACTAGAAGGATAGAATGGACGCTGGAGAGGCAATCACTAGTATCCACTATAGGTAAGGAAACTGAGAAGGACTTCCTAGACAGAGGAATCAGCACAAGTAACGGGCACAAGGCCATGAAAGAGCACGATTCAAGTGGTGAACAGCTGGGCATGGCTATGCTATCAGAAGCATGTGAATCAAGGTTTTTACCTGAAAGTGCACTCACGTCTAATCAACATATTTTTGATTAATTAGATTCGTATGTACACTGTACACATGACACTCTTTCCTATTGATACAGCGCTTGATGTATTCAACTGACTACTAGTGCAGAGGAGAAAGGAAAGGAGCAAAAAGCATGAAAAAGAATAAATAAAATTGTTAGGTAATAGTCATCCACAAAGAAAACAGAACATTAACCTTCCCCAAGCCTAATGTTGCAAACACTGTTGATTATGTGCCGAGGAGTCATCTCCCCTTTTTCCTTCCTAACAAAACCCCCGTTATTTGTTTTGTTCTGTTTTGTGGGGGAATCCACCCTTTTCTGCATAGCCCTGTGCTTCAGGAGAGGCAGGAGCTTCAGGTCAAGCCCCAAGGAGTAACACGTGATTAGTCTAACTGCTCGTGTTTCTCCCCTTCTTCTTATCAGCGTTTAGGTTACATACATGCATGGGACACAGTTCTAGCCAATAAGGCGTGGTGTGGGGGCCAGTGTGAGGTAAGTCTGTCAGGGGCTTATGGGAAAGCTCTTACTCCAAAGGAGAAGCAGTCCTCTCCCCTGCTGGGTATTGTTTTGTCTGCCTGTGATGCCTACCACTGTGGGCACCATCTTGCAACCACAAAGGAGCTAAGTTGACCCAGTGAAGAAGGATGGCATTGAGGCTGCCTGAACTGTTGGCCTCCAGACTTGTTGTTATGTGATACGATACGCTGCTTATTTTTTAATACATTTGAGTCCCTGTTTTCTTTCACTTGCAACCAAGAACATTGTAACTACTACTTGCAGTCTGTACACTTAGGATGAGATCTGCCCACTTAAACTTGGCTAATGAAGTCTCTGGAGGAGATTTAAGGAGAAAAATTTATGCCCTTTTTTTTCCACCAGAAAAATTGTTGTTTATCCTTCAAGAGCATTCAAGACCCACTCAAATGTCATTTCTGTCAAGCTGAGTGCTTTGTTATTGCCTGTACTCCCACAGCCCTCCCACTACTTCTCTATTACAGCACTTTACTCATGTACTCTTTCAGCAAATATTTATTGAGTGCCTATTTGGGGCTTGGTAGTGTTTTAGGCACAGGGGTTACAGTAGGAAACTAAATGCATGGAGATTCCAATCTAGTAGAAGACAGACAATGAATGAAAAAATTTTAATGTGATGACTCTTATCAAAGGGAAAAAAAAAGAATTCTTGTAAAAGAGGGGGAAATAACTACCTTGAAATTTATTTTATTGTACTGTGATTCTCTGTTCATATGTCAGTTTTTTCCACTAGATTGTGTGTTCTTGTAACCTCACATCACCCACCACTTCCCTGGGGGATTGCATTTTCCAAAGATGGCTGCGAAAACCTCTCCCATCCCACAGGTTTTTCTGCAATGTGATCTTGCCATTCCCCATAGGGGAGGGATGTAGGCGGTCCTAAGTCTCCTCCTCTTGAATCTCAGTGGGCTTGTGACGGTTTGGACCCATGGACTGTGTTGGAAGTGATGCTCTAAAACTTCCATGGATAGGTCATAAAAGGCCGTGTAGTTTCTACCTGGGTCTCTTGGGACACTTGTTTTTTGGAAGTGCTTTTTCTTGGGACACTCCCTCTTGACA
Source organism: Balaenoptera physalus (assembly GCF_965194825.1). NCBI lineage: Eukaryota > Metazoa > Chordata > Mammalia > Artiodactyla > Balaenopteridae > Balaenoptera > Balaenoptera physalus. Next base: position 566,388 of record NW_028126143.1, read on the forward strand.
CCTACATATAGATGCTCCACTTGACAGTCCCAGCTGAGTGAGCCTTCAAGTCATCCCAGGTTAGGTAAAGAAGCTTCCAGATGATTCCAGCCCCCAACCTCAAGTCATTCCTAGTTGTTCAAGTCTTCCCAACTGAGGCCCCAGATATCATGAATCAGAGACAAGCCATCCCTGCTGTGCCCTCTCCAAATTCCTGATCCACCGTATCTATGTGCATAATAAAATGCCTGTTGGTTCACACCACTACTTTGGAGTGGTTTGTTACACAGCAGCAATGACTGGAACCCCCCAGATCTGCCTTTCTGTGAAATTTTAATCCAGTAGACAACTTTTTTTCTTTTCACCTGACCCAGTTGGTGATCAACTTATGCACTGAAGCTTGAGAACTTTCATCCATCTTACTTTCATCCCATTGAGTGTCGCTGTTGATGATATGCATGTGAAATGTCTAATCTTTTAAAACACAAATCTTCACCATTGATCTTAATATCCTGCTGCAGTGAGTTCCCCAGTTCAATTGTGTGTAGTGGGGAAAAAGTGCCTCCTTTTATCCATTTTAAACATGCTTCCTTTTCATCTCATCTTGTCCTCTTGCTCTTCCCCAAGTAAAGTGATTTCCATTTTGTGGGTACCTAGACACAGAGAACTGAGTTGAGACAATAATCTTTCTTTGGTTACCCAGAAGGCCTCGGGCGTGCTGCGACGGGGAGCAGTGGATTTTAGCTGGTGACTTAAAGGTGGTGGAACACTGTAGTCTAATTAGTCACAAGTTTAGTTCCAAGCTTTCAAAAAATAGTCTAGATTCTGCAAGACACAGTAGGTGTCCTCTTGTGGTGCTGGGAAGTAGAGCACAGTAGAGAGGGAAGAGCATTGGCCAGTACATAGGCAATCCGGATTCAAGTCTCGTCTTGTGAGCCAGCTGTGTGCCCTTGGGCATAACACTTAGCCTCTCTGGACCTCATTCTCCTCAACTATAGAGTGAAGAGATTCAACCAGAGGGTTCTGGAGCACCCTTTTGCCTCTAACTTTGTATGAATTCTATGTATTTGCCAGTCATTTTGAAACATCTACTACATAAATCCACGGGAAGGAAAAGTTTGTATTCCAAACAGTTTGCCATTTTAGCTTCAAAGTGGAGTTGGAGAGAGCCACCACTCCCCCCTAACAAATTTTCTAGTTTTTAGAAAACTAATGTTATCGTTTTCCAAAAACACAATCCAAATTAGGCTTCAATTACCAAAAAATATATCCTGCTGTGACTGTTAAGTGACAGGTCTTGCAACCTGAGTCCTTTTAGTTTGGGGGTGCACCCCAGGGCTCCCATCAGCCTTGCTTTCATGAGCCTATCAATTCTCACGGTGCCATTGCTCGATGTTTGCATGGGGACAACTCCATTCTAAGTGATGAGAGTGAATGGATGGGGTGAACTGCTGCTGCATATGGCCACCTTGGGGAGGAAAAAGAATATTGTCCCAGTGAGCAGTCCAGTAGGAACTATTCAAGGGAATCTCTAGAAATCTGAAATCTCTTCCCAATTCTTTCTCCCCCTACAGAAGAAAAAAGGCAGTTACCATGTGGGACTTGGGGAAAGCATTCAGTCTCACTCAACCTGGACTCATTTCACTAATTTTCTGGTCTGCTTAATATTTCTTCAACAGTTGTGATTCTTAGAACTTCGTGGGCTCTAACCCACTTCTTAAGCTCTGCATCCTGTTTTGTCTTACTGAATTTTCTCTTTCCAATCCCAGGTGGGTGGGGGAAATGCTTCTCATCTCTGATTTTAAAATTCATTCCAGAATCTCCACTATTGAAGTGCTACCATGCATTGAGAGGACAGATTGCTTTCACTGTTGGCTTAACAAACTCTATCAATAGCAACAAGTAGCATGACGAGGTTCTACTCAACAGAAACTTACTTGTAAGGTTAAGAAAACCCCTGCGGTCCTTAGACAAAACTTCAGGTAACAAGTAGGAGAATAACAGCAGTAAAAGTAATAAAAAATATATCTAGTGTTTAGAAGAGCTTTTTGAAAATATTCTAAAGAAGAACCCTCCCACACTTCCCTTAATAAGATATCTCATATGTGATCACACATATCCACTTCCTTATCATCAGTATCATATGCGAGGATGTTTTGACGTTTTTGTGAAGGCTTTCAAGGAAGGCTTGAAAACAACACAGCAGCATCTATAATGCATAATACTGTCAGTTGTATCAATGGGAAAACTGAAGATCATGTAGGATGAATCACTTGGTTATTATTTGCTTGTTTAAGTTATTTGGGTAAAACAAGTCAGAAGTGTCGCTTGTTTCTTAGAGCGGTGCTACCCCTGCGAGGCTGCCTTCATGTGCTCAGTGACTCCTTGATTGTAGCTAAAAGGGGGACCCAGGGTTCCACACACCACATTCTGTTCCCCCTTCTGTCATTCCTGCTCACACTCTAGTGGGGGGATGAGTTTGAAGGCTTGTTGTCTTCAAAACCCTTCTGTCTATGTGGGCTATGCTGCATCATTGCTTGTTGCCCAAAGGCGCTCTGCAAAGATAATTTACTGCCTAAGAAAGTGGTATATACAGAACTGGTCAAGCCATGGGTTGCACTTTTTACAAAATTAATAAACAATTTTTTAAAGCAGTTTTAGGTTTACAGAAAATTGAGCAGATAGGGCTTCCCTGGTGGTGCAGTGGTTAACAATCCTCCTGCCAATGCAGGGGACACGGGTTTGATCCCTGGTCTGGGAAGATCCCACATGCCACAGAGCAACTAAGCCCATGTGCCACAACTACTGAGCTTGCGCTCTAGAGCCCGTGAGCCACAACTACTGAGCCCGCGTGCCACAACTACTGAAGCCTGTGCGCCTAGAGCCTGTGCTCCACAACAAGAGAAGCCACCACAATGAGAAGCCTGTGCACCATAACAAAGAGTGGCCCCGCTCACCACAACTAGAGAAAGCCCGCGTGCAGCAACGAAGACCCAACACAGCCAAAAATAAAGAAATAAAGAAATAAAGTAAAATAAAATTTAAAAAAAGAAAATTGAGCAGATAGTACAGAGAGTTTCCATATATCCTCTCCTTTTCCCACTCACAGTTTCTCCTTAGTGCGGTTCTTAGTTCTCTCTTAGTTCTCTTGCCTTAGTGCAGTTACAATTTAGTACAATTGATGAACCAATATTCATATACCATTACTAACTAAAGTCCATAGTTTGCATTAGGATTCGCTCTTTGTGTTATACAGTTCCGTAGGTTTGGACAAATAATGTCATGTGTCCATCAATACGGTATCCTACAGAATAGTTTCACTGCCTTAAATATCTCCTGTGTTTCACCTAATCATCACTTCCTCACCCCGCCTTGACCCTTGACCCCTGACTATCACATCTCTTTACTTTCTTTCCCAGAATGTCATATCGTTGGAGTCATTCAGTATGCAGCCTTTTCAGATTGGCTTCTTTTATTTAGCAATATGCACTTAAGGTTCCTTCGTGTCTTTTCATGGCTTGATAACTCATTTCTTTTTTTTTTTTTTAATATCCTCTTTTTTTTAGAAGAAGAAATTACAAATAACAAAACATTAGCAAAATGAGTAGAAAGTACAGCGACTTCTCATATACTCCCCCTGCCCTCACACATGCACAGCCTTCCCCATCATCAACATCCCACACCAGAGTGGTACATTTGTTACAATAAATGGACCTACATTGACACATCGTTATCACCAACGACCGTGGATTGTATTAGGGTCTGCTGTTGGTACTGTATTCTATGGGTTGTTTTTGTTTTGTAATTAATTAATTAATTTATTTATGGCTGTGTTGGGTCTTCGTTTCTGTGCGAGGGCTTTCTCTAGTTGCGGCAAGCGGGGGCCACTCTTCATCGCGGTGCGCGGGCCTCTCACTATCGCGGCCTCTCTTGTTGCGGAGCACAGGCTCCAGACGCGCAGGCTCAGTAATTGTGGCTCACGGGCCCAGTTGCTCCGCGGCATGTGGGATCTTCCCAGACCAGGGCTCAAACCCGTGTCCCCTGCATTAGCAGGCAGATTCTCAACCACTGCGCCACCAGGGAAGCCCTGGGTTTCTTTTTTGCTTCTTCTGTTTTTTTTTTTTGTTTTTTTTTTTTAACAAAACAGCAGCAGGAAAGAAAAATGCAGGAGGCAGATGAGCCAGGCACCGGGGTTCAGATCAGAAGGGAGCAGGGAGACCAAGCTGTTACTGCAGGCTGGCCCCGGAACTCTGTCCCAGCATCCTGGGAGCACGGCAACAAGCCCTAGAAGGAGCAGAGAGTGGGTGAGGAGACGGCTGTCCCAGCTCGGTGGCGGCACCGCTCCTTGGGCGGCCACCCTGGCGGTCAGCCAGGTTGGGAGCACTTGAGGCTCCTGTGTTTGGAGGCCTGGTCTCCAAAGCACGGACCCACAGGGGCCAGGCAGAGGAAGGAGGTAGGAAGGGCCGGCACAGAAGGGCTATGAGTTCTATCTGGGTCCCCCGGGACCACGGGGCCCAGGTGGGCAGGGGCAGTCAGGACGCTTCCCTGCTTGTCAGACAATCAGCTTCTTCAGGAAGGCCTCCAGCTGGTCCTCATCCTTGATGCCCACAAACTTGTCCACCACATCCCCATTCTTGATGGCCAGCACGGTGGGCACAGCTGATACCTCATACTCTATGGCGAGGTCTGTGTGGTCATCAATATCCGCCTTGGCCATCACCACCTTTCCATGCTGCTTGGCCACCACCTTCTCTAACCTTGGCCCCAGGATCTTGCAGGGACCACATCACTGTGCATGGAAATCCACAACCACTGGTGTCTCACTGTTGACAACTCAGTCTTGAAAGTCTGGTCCATCCTGGATGTTAAAGGTCATTGTACAGACTCTGGTGGTGTATATTGACTGGGCTTGGCTGGGTGTTACTGTCAGGTTATTAGGACTGCGCTGTGGGGTCTGCAGGGCCCTGGAGGCAAGGGGCGCCCACTGACTCTGAGAGGGCTTCCTGCAGATTATGGAGGCCAGGAACCTCCCCAGGAGAAGTCGCTAAGCCATCTCCCTGCAGCGAGAGCAGAGGGGTGCACAACGCGGCCCTCCCCACCGGTCAAGGGCACTTCTGTTCCCTATTCATTTCTTTACTCACTGCCTGCCATCCAGCTTGCACACATCCCCAGTCACCCAGTTGCCGCAGCCAATGGTATTTGTAGCTTTCCTGCCCCACGGACAACACTGGACAATTGTGAATGGAGCATCTACTGGCCAGGTACTGTGCTAGGTGCTCTGCTCCAGAAATGAGAAGCAGATGTGATCCCTACCCTCATGGGACTCACGTGATCAGTCATTCCTAATTAATACTCAGGTCCCTTGATTGCCACTGCTCCCTTTGGCAGGTTTACTTAAATGCCACTTAAATCTCCCTATTTTTGAAGACCTCTTCTTTCCTTCCCTTCCTTCTCTTCCTTCCTTCTTGCTTTCCTTCTTCCCCTCCTTCCTTCCTTCTTTCCTTCCTTCCTTTCTTCCTTTCCTTATTATACATGTCTTCTCAAGGCAATCACTTCTATACCTACAGCTTCAATTACTTTGTGTATACTCTAATGACAACACAATTTTAAATGTTGTTTTCATTTACCAGTTTTTTTTTTTGTTTGTTTTTCTTTTTTGGTTTATTCCTAGGTATTTTATTCTTTTTGTTGCAATGGTAAATGGCAGTGTTTCCATAATTTCTCTTTCAGATTTTTCATCATTAGTGTATAGGAATGCAAGAGATTTCTGTGCATTCATTTTGTATCCTGCAGCGTTACCATATTCATTAATTAGCTCTAGCAGTTTTCTGGTGGCAGTTTTAGGATTCTCTATGTATAGCATCATGTCTTCCGCAAACAGTGACAGTTTTACTTCTTCTTTTCCAATTTGTATTCCTTTTATTTCTTTTTCTTCTCTGATTGCCGTGGCTAGGACTTCCAGAACTATGTTGAATAATAGTGGTGAGAGTGGACATCCTTGTCTCATTCCTGATCTTAGAGGAAATGCTTTCAGTTTTTCACCATTGAGAATGATGTTTGCTGTGGGTTTGTCATATATGGCCTTTATTATGTTGAGGTAGGTTCCCTCTATGCCCACTTTCTGGAGAGTTTTTATCATAAATGGGTGTTGAATTTTGTCAAAATAAACACTCTTCATCGCGGTGCGTGGGCCTCTCACTATCGCGGCCTCTCTTGTTGTGGAGCACAGGCTGCAGACGCGCAGGCTCAGCAATTGTGGCTCACGGGCCTAGTCGCTCCGCGGCATGCGGGATCTTCCCAGACCAGGGCTCGAACCCGTGTCCCCTGCATTGGCAGGCAGATTCTCAACCACTGCGCCACCAGGGAAGCACGTATTACTCATCTGGATGAGTAAGTTTTTGGCATCCCCTTAAAGTCATCTCACTCTAGGGTCCCGGCCCATGAGCCATGGGAGGGGGTCCATGGTGGTGGCATGGATGAGTCTAGGTAGGCAGAAGGGCCATAGAGAGTCATGGGATGCAGCTTGCACTTCCTCCCTTGGCAGGAAGGTCCCAGGGAGAGATTGCAGGGGGTCCATGAACATGGATGGGGAAAACCTCTGCAGTTAACCCAAATTGAGCATTTCTGACAACTATGACTATAGAGGAGATGACAGTAGCATTAACTGTATCTTTGATTTGTTACCAATTTGTCACCAAGAGAAGTCTGATGTATTTTCAGAGCAGGTTAGAGTTGAAGCAGATTTTATTTGTACCCACCACTACTTTGAAATGACAGAAGTTATTAGTACCACCTCTAGAGCTTATGATTGGAAGTACTGAGAAAGAAGCACATGTATTATGACATTGGAATTTCTTTTTTTAATTTAACTATATTTTTACAGAATCGAGTTTCCTTGTAATCTTATGTATATTATTTTATGTATTTATGCAGTGGTAATCAATATAGTCAGTAACTTGCCAAAGAAGGTCTGGGGCGTAGAAGTGCTTACAAACCCCCTCCTCTCAATCCTTTAACCTCTTGGGCCAAGTCTTTTACTCTGAGCATTGGAGATAAAAATCCCTGCCCTCCAGTATTACTGGGAGGATCAAATTCGACACTGTGCACGAACATCCCCATGCCCAATGTGAGGTGTTTTCAGTATTCAAAGGATGTGAAGTGAATGTGACATTCCAAATAGAAAAGAAACAGCAATAACTCACATGCATTTGCTGCTCGTGCTGCCATAACAAAGCACCGAAGATTGGGTGGTTTAAATAACAGAAATTTATTAGGACTTCCCTGGCGGTCCAGCGGTTAAGACTCTGCACTCCCAATGCAGGTGGCACGGGGTCGATCCCTGATCGGGGAGCTAAGATCCTGCACTCGGCGTAGCCAAAAAGAATGAGAAACAAACAGAACTTATTTTCTCACAGTCTTGGAGGCTGGAAGTTCAAGTCAAGGTGTCGGCAGGGTGGGTTTCTCCCGAGTCCTCCCTCCTTGCTGTGTCTTCACACGGTCTTCCCTCTGTGCATGTCTGTGTCCCAGTCTCCTCTTCTTATAAGGACACCAGTCAGATTGGATAAGGAAGGGTCACCCTAATGACTGCATTTGATTTATTTACTACTTTAAAGGCCGTCTTTCCAAAAATAGTCGCATGCTAAGGTGCTGGGGGTTAGGACTTCAACATATGAATTTGAGGCGGGAGACACAATTCATCCTATCTTGAAAAAAAGACTGGATGCCTACCCAGGTCAAGGGGAGCAGAAGGGGCGACCACCCACCTCATCTCACATCCACGGCAGGCAGGTGATGGAAATCTCTGTCCTCACTCCTGTTTACTTCTCCAAGTGCGTTCACCACGTGCTACCACCTGATACAACCATCTCCCTTTGTAGTTTCGGTTCCAGTCTCCCTGAGGAAAAGTAGAAGCAAGCCCCAAAGCAAACCTCGGCCAGAGGGTTGTAAGTGAAGTTGGCGAGCATACCCCTCTTCTTTGTTTCATACGAGAAGCTTGTGGCAGATGCTTCCTCACAGCTGAGACATGCTCTGCAAACATCACCGAGAGGCCACTGCGGCATGGAGCACACGACTCCTGGACTCGCAGGCCTTTCTGAGTAGGCCAGTCATGCAAACAAATATTGGCCTATGTGTTAGGAGCCGTTAGATGGGCCTCGATGAAATTACATATTGGATTCCATGAAAACTGGGCAGTAATTCTCACGAGAAGTTTAACACCTCTTCCTACTGTCTTTTTTTTTTTTTTTAAATAATAGACTTTTTTTTAAAGAGCAGTTTTAGATGTACAGAACGGTTTAGCATATAGTACAGAGAGTTCCCAATTTTCCTCCTCCCACACACCATTTCCAGTGTTAACATCTTTTGTGTAACAGTAGTACATTTGTTACAATGAATGAATCAATATTGATAAAATCCACAGCTGACATTGGAGTTCACTTCCGTTTCTGTACAGGTCTACCTGTTTGGACAAATGCAAAATGTCATGTATCTGCCACTACAGTATCATGCAGAATCCATTGACTGCCCTGAAAATCCCTTGTGTTCCCCATATGCGTCCCTTCTTTCCCATCCCCAGAACCCCTGGCAACCACTGATCTTTTCAGTTTTGCCTTTTCTAGAATGCCGTAGAGTTGGACTCATACAGTATGTAGACTTTTCAGATTGGCCTCTTTCACTTAGTGATAGGCATTTAAAGTTCCTCCTTGTCTTCCCATGCCTTGATAGCTCATTTCTTTTTATTGCAGAATGATATTCTATTGTGTGGATGTGCCACAGTTTGTTTATCCATTCACCTACTGAGGACCATCTTGGTTGCTTTCGGTGTTTGGTGAGTAAAACTGTTGAACATTCCTGTGCGGGTTTTTGTGCAGACATAAGTTTTCAACTTAGTTGGGTAAACACCTAGGAGCATGGTTGCTGGATCGTATGTTTTGCTTTGTAAGAGACTGCCAAACTGTCTTCCAAAGTGGTCTTACGTTTCGCATTCCCACCAGCAACGCGGAAGAGTTCCTGTTGCTCAGCACCCTGTTAGCATTTGATTTTTTGCCGAGCTGCGTGGCTTGTGGGATCTTAGTCCCAAGACCAGGGACAGAACACAGCCCTGGCAATGAAAGCGCCAAGTCCTAACCCCTGAATTGCCAGGGAATTCCCCATATTTTGTCTTAATGTGCGTTTTCATTGTGATATGTGATATTCTGCATCTTTTCATATGCTTGTTTGCCATCTGTATATCTCTTTGGTGAGTTTTTTTTTCCCAGATCTTTTGCCCATTTTTATTCTGTATTGTTTTCTTATTGTTGAGTTTTGAGAGTTCTTTGCATATTTTGGATATAATCCTTTATCAGATATGGATTTTGCAAATATATCTCCCAGTCTGTGGTTTGTCTTTTCATTAACAGTGTCTTTTGCAGAGCAGAAGTTTTTAATTTCAGTAAGTCCAATTCATCAGTTTTTTTTTGTTCACGGATCATGTTTTTGGTGTTGTATCTAAAAACTCACTGCTAAACCCAAGGTCGTCTAGATTTTCTCCTACATTATCTTCTAGGAGTTTTATGTTTTTGCTTTTGACTTTTAGGCCCATGATCAATTTTAAGTTAGTTTCCGTGAAAAGCCTTGAGGTCTGGGCTAGATTAATTTTTTTGTTTGTTTTGTCTATGGATGTCTGTTGTTCCAGCACCATTTGTTAAAAAGGATATTCTTTCTCCATTGAAATACCTTTGCTCTTTTGTCAAAAATTAGTTGACTATATTTGTGTGGGTTCCTGCTGCCTTTTTATTAAACATTTGGCTACTGTTTAGGGGGAATACTGATAGCATTTGTTGCGAGCGGATTCTTGTATTCCAGCCCCCTGCAGTCAGCAACCAAAAATACTTGTTTGGAATATAGATATTGTGCAGTGGATACCTGTGTAGATCGTTGCTGCTCACGGCCTCCAAATTAACCTTTATACTTTTGTCAGAACGCACTAGCTCCTTTCCTGCTCTACTTTAATGTGCTTTTTCTCCTCTTTTCTTACACCATTCGAAAAATCTGCAAAACAGATGAAATAAAATAGTCTAATTTAACACGTTCCTACCACCCGTCTAGCATTCAGAAGGTGGAATTTCTCGGTGTTATTAGGATAAATGTAGGGGATCGCGTTTCCTGTCTGAGGTCTTACAGAGTCCCTGGGGGCTCCTAGGAGTCTGTGGTAAAAGTGCTCGACTCCTTACTTGCAAGAAGATCGTTGGGATTATTGGGACACGATCAAACAGGCAAGATGGATTCCAAGCTCCCTCGCATTGTTAGCTACGGAAGACCAGCTGTAAAAAAAGTGGTCACACCGGGTCCTAGTTTGGAAGCGAGGATTTCCACCACTTTCTCATACTTTAAATGATTGGCGTCTGCCAAGTAATCAAAACATACCAAGGAACCTTTTCATGGTGTTCAGTTCGGAATTTCCAAGCGGCTAAGGACAAGCACGGCTGGCAAGCCAGAGGGCCAGTTTGGCTGCGCGGCTACTCGAGAGTGTGCGGTAGCCGGGGGCCGTGTCCCAGTAAAGGCGAGAGCTGTAATGCTGTCAACTTGTTATTTACTTTCCAAATCTGAATGACTGAGCAAGGCGAAAGGAGAATCAATCAACCACAATGTGACCCTACAGGCGGAAAAAACGCAGCGCTCCCATCAGCAGGCGGTGGGGGAAGGGAAGCACGTGTAACCCGGGCAGGGTTGCATCAGGAGCTCGCTCGGGTTTTCTGTTGCCCCCCTGGTTTTTCGATTGCCTGTTAATACCTCAGCATCAGTCCTCACAAGCCCAGGGAGCCCGGGAGCAACGACGGGCAAGCTCAAGGGAAGGTCCCACCACGTCCTTTTGGGGGGCCTTGAATGGCAACTGATACAAAATAAGGCAAAATCTATTCTGCTGATTCACAATTATGGAGACTGTGTAAGTGTATCTTTTATTGATGTGCTCTAATAATAATGTGCAGCAACCGTCGTTTTACATCACTGACGTTTCACAGCAATATTTGGCAGCATAATTTTTAGTCTGCCTTTTTGATGGAGGACCAGCCCCTTAAACACTCACTTCGGGCCCCCTCTCTGCACAACCAGTACAGCAAATGGCCCGGTGTCCCAGCAAGGAGCAAGTGAGGTGCCAGTGTAAAACGCTGAGTGTGTACTGGGCTCTTGGGGCGAAGCTCCTTATACGCCAAAGGGAGGGGCAAACTTATTCTAAAATATTCGGCAAAGCAGACACCCAAGGTGCCGGCGGGTGGGTGCAGATGTTTGTTTAAGTGAACTCAGGCCTCGAGTGGGGGGCAGTTGTCGCCAAGCAGGAGGGGAGGCAGGAGCGCTGGGGCCTCGGGTTCACCAGAGCTGGGCCGAGCGAGCTGCGGCAACCTTAGCACTTGGCCGGGGCCCGAGGCCCGACGCCTCCGGGCGGGGGCGGGGGTGAGAAGGCCCGAGCGCCCGGCTTCTTCCCCCTGCCCCCGCCGGGAGCCTCCACCCCGCTGGGCCCGAGTTTCTTTCTCCCCACGCACTGCCGGCTCTTCACTGGAGGCATTTTGCAAAGGTCGAGGCTCCCCCCTGGGCCCCCACTTTTCCGGGGAGGGGAGGAG